>NW_024704743.1:78183310-78744297 GCF_018977255.1 Callorhinchus milii
ATTTGTATATTTTTCTTTAAAAACATAGTCATTCATGTGATGGCTTTTCTGAAATGCTGTACGCTATCCAGCTCCTCCCGACGTGAAAAGCGCTATGCAAATATAAGCTTGTTGTTGTTTTCGTGGGGTATTGCTGAGCTCCACTGGTGCTTGGAATTCATCCCTTTATTGTTGCAGAGTGGTTGTGTTCTCTTGCAAAATGTAGTGGCTAAATGTTACAGAAAACTCTGAATTGCCTTGAACTGTTAGACATGATGAAGCTCTAAAATTCAAGATTAGTATTGCAGCAGTCTTGGTTTGAGTACCTGAATGTAAAGACAACTTTCTGTCTCAGTTTCCAGAACTGAATCACGCCCAACAAGGTGATAACACTTTCAAACCATTGATTGGATTTAAACTCTTCTGTCTGTTCATGTAAACCAGATTAGCTTTTCCTAAATTTAGCCATCTATAAGAACAAGTTATAGCTTTGCCTTGTTTACAAGACAACAAGTGACAAGTTTATCTGTTAACAGCTCTTATTTCCATTGAAATAAAATCTGTTCATGAATAGAACAAATATGTATGCGTTAATCTGGTTGTTAATCTGGGACGTCCTCCCGACGTGAAAAGCGCTATATCAAATGCAAGGATTATTATTCTTATTATTGTGGGGTTCCTGCCAGGGTTACATTGCAGCTCATTTATGCTGCAGTTTGCTCACAAAATTGCTTGAGAGCCTGCTTAAACAGAGATGGTTCTCAAGTAATCCGAGGACACTGGTGCAGAGTGGAATACAAGAAAATACCCAGGAATTAACAATGGTCTTTTAAAAGGGGTATTGGGACAAGGCAGTTAATGGGACTGAATGGGTTGCGCCAGCACAGACATGATGGGTCAAATAGCCATCTTCTGGGCTGTAAACTTCTATGATCAACTGTGAGTTATTAATCTTTCACTACTACCAATTTCACCCAATCTTACAAAATGTTCTATATCTTGTAATATAGGTGCGGGCATTGTCAGAGACTACAGGCCACATGGAACAAACTGGGAGACAAATACAACAACATGGAGAAAACTCCAGTGCACGTAGCCAAAGTTGACTGCACCGAAGATACCCAGATCTGCTCAGAGAATGGGGTCCGAGGTTATCCCACGTAAGTGCCGCACTGGCGGACGGGTTCTTTCCATTGAAAGTGTTGATCTTCACCTAGTTTTTAAGATATTCTTGCACAATAGTTGGGAGTGAGGTTTGTGAGTGAGCAGATGTTCTCAGTGTGTTACTACTTGGCTGGTTAACAATCCCCCAAATAAAATAAATCATTCACATCATGGCTGTTAATGGGACATTGGTGTGTGCAAATTCACCTACAAAGTAGCTGCATTTATATTACAGATACATTTCTGAAATAAGACTGAGCCACTTCCTCTGGAAACTCTACCCCCAACTGCAAACCGTACATTGTACAACATCTTGGGGTGCCCCCTGACATGTAAATCTAAATTTGTAGTTGTGTTGAATATATTTGGATACCAAATATATTCCCGATTCAATATTACAGAAAACGGAATTGCCTTGAGCTGTTAAGACATGTAAAGGCTGAACATGTAAAACGTTAATTGTACAGCAAAAAAAGGAGTTAATTTGTGGGCAAAGTTGTTTTTTAAATGCTTACAGCTTCAACCGAAATTACACATTTCTTTTTAAGAAAAGGAGGGATTTGGTTGTAATAATCCTGAAATAGAATCTGAGCCTTAATTAAGCAGCAGATTTTTCAGTTTCAGATCTATATAGAGGTTGCACCTGAGCCCTGCCTGTCATTTATTTTTATGTTTGGTTATATTCAAAGGATTAATCTTTTCTTTGTGAATATTTCTAAATCAATATTCTGCATAGAATTTGGGAGGAAAGATGTTTCTTACAAATTAGGCTTGATCTCCAGAAATGCTTTCAATATTTAATTAAAAAAAACAATATGTAACCCAGTTTGGGATGCAGCATTGCTCACTGAACAAATGTAAAGTCATTCACATTCCAGTTCTGATTTCTCTCTTTCTCTCCCCACCCCCCCTTCACCCAATTATGAAAAATCCTTTAAAAGTAATGAGGCAGAACACTTCATACAACATTTTCATTCTCTGCATTTCTAAATTACTTTCAACTCTTGAGCAAATAATTGCTGGCTGTGCAGTTTAATTTTTTTAAAAAAGTAATGTTTCCCCCCCTCTGGTTGATCATCAGACTCAAGTTGTTTAAACCTGAACAAGATGCTGTCAAATATCAGGGACCTCGAGACTTCGAATCGCTGGAAACATGGATGATTCAGACAGTGAATGCTAAACCTGCTGTAAGTATGGAATGCAGTGTCTTTCTCCTTCTTGTTGCTTAACCTCAGGTTTTTGCATTGATGTAAACTGGTGCTGTGAAAGCAAAACATTTACCTTTCTGCTTTTGTTATTGTTTTATTTCCTCTCTCCTGTCTGCAACCAGAACTAGTGACATTGTATTTGGCTGCAACATTGCAGCTGTAACAGGGCAAGTTCGAACTTATTTATGCAGGATTTGTAATATGTGGCCAGTTGATCTAATCTCATTGTCATTTTGCACTGGTAAAGTCTGAACATCTTGTTTTTAAGGCAATTCAACTAAGCTGGACTTTTATTAAGCTTTTATTAAGTCAATTAGTGTGGAACTGACCCACTTAATAAAGTCAGTTCAGGTAACTGTCACTGTGTTTAATGTCAAAAGTAAATCTAGCAAGTATGGGTTGATGGTGGTAGTTGAGCTCACAATGAACACATACTCAGTGATTGGAAGGTCTTGTTTTACCTTTTCAATGTATTGCTAACTGGTCCAGAGGCTTCTTATTCCGAGTATTGAATATTGAGTCCGAAACACTGAATGCCCAGCTCCGTGGGATGTCCTCCTGATATGAAAGGCGCTATACAAATGTAATTTTGTTGTTGATTGTTCTTAAAGGAGTTGGACAACAACAATTTACATTTGTATAGTATCTTTCATACTGGAAGAAAGTCTTAAAGCATTTTACAAAGACTGAGTGGCAGTGGTGGCTGAAAGTGCAGTCAAAGAAGTAGGTCTTTGAGAGGGATTTGAAAACAGAGAGGGAAGGAGTGAGGCAGAGGGATTTCAGGAGAGAGTTTCAGAGAGAGAGGGGACAGAGTGGCTGAAGGCTCACCCACTGAAGGTGGGGTGGATGGATCAAGAAAGTGGCATGATCCAGGTTGGAAATGGTGGAACAGGGGGAATGGCCAGAGGTAGGGTGATGCAAGGCCATGGAAGTATTTCAAGATGAAGAATGAGCATCTTAAAATTGATCCGTTGTTGGATGGGGAGCCTGTGGGGTGCAGTGACTGTGTAATTTGTAGGCAAATGAGATATTGCTTTGAAGGAAAGAGCAGCCTAACTTCCTCTAGCTGAGGGAACATTATACAAATGTAATTTTGTTGTCAGGGTGCAGCTGAGGTTAATCTTGTAAAATTTTCCTACAGATAAGAGTTACTGCATAACAGTAACTTGCATTTATGTAGCACCTTTCACACCAGATAGGGTCTCGGAGCCTTGTACAGTTGTCGGGTTAGATGTTGAGCAAGAGATGACCATTGGTTTGATCAGAGGTGAATCTTAAGGTTGGATTTAAAGATGGATAAAAGAAAATATCACACAAAAAAGTGAAGTCCTTTGACGTGATAAGACACTATATTGAATGCAAGAATTGTTAACAACTCTAGACTCAGGTGCTTGATGTGGTATGCATTATCTTAATGTCATTTCAGATTAGAGGGATTACTACAAATTTGGTCTTTAGGTTTGGGTGAGGATACTGAGAAACATGAATCTTGGCGTACGTTGGTGCAAGAAAGCTATTTGGGTCTCCAGGTTTCAATTTCATTTGAAGACACTGCAACTTTATTTTTAAAGAGCAAAAGATATAAGGGGGCTGTGGCGTTAAATGTTGTTTTGCATTCTTGAGCTATAAATACCACATGATAATCCTTTAGCCTACATCACCTGCAGATGAACCCGTCAGTGATCTTTGGTAGCAGCATGAACTAATGTGCTCTTATTAATGGCAGGATATAATATATAATAATCCTTCCATTTGGATGTTGTAAAGAAACAAAGGGTTTGCTGTTGGTTAGTAAGTGTTAACTGGGGGAGGAGTACTGAGCAGTTCTGAATGAGCGAAAGACATCCAACTTGCTCTGTTCTGCTTCAGGATCTGCTTTGCCCACTTTTCATCCTTTCCCCGATCAATCCTGTTTCCTTCCACAGCACGTCAGTAATTTCCTAATAGCAGACCCAGGTTTCTATTTGAAGTCTTCACTCAGTTGATGGTTTCCTGGGCCAGGTGGACTGCTGTTGAGCACTATACACAAAGAAGTTACCTGAACATTTGGCTTCCTTTACACTGGGTTCCCCAACTCCCTCCCTCCACTGTTCAAGCTCCCATTCTCTGAGAAACACTTAGAGATGTTTCCCTTATGTAAAAGGTGCTGTACAAGTGCAGGTTGATGCTGTTGGTGGGCTTGTTGTTTCGCTCTCTCCCGTGATGATGATGATCCTTGCATTTGATATAGCACCAAATCATGTTGTCGAGACATCTCAAAGCACTTCTCCAGTTTACTGTAGAGTAAATATATAATGACTGTATTTTGTGAGCGAACGCAGCATCCAGTTTACACAAACCAAGACCCACAAACAGCCATAAAGTGAGTGATCAATTTTATTAAGGGGATTGTTGGTCAAGATTCTAGGAGAAAGAAACTCCCTTTTTTTGGATAGTGCCATGGGATCTTTAATATCCACCCAAACAAGCAGACAGGACCTTGATTTAATGATTCAATTGAAGGACAGCACCTCTGCCACTGCAAGTGCATTTCATTAGAGTGTTAGCCTATACTGTCAGTTCAAAGTCCCTATGTGTGCTTGAACCCACATCCTTTCGACTCAGGTAAAGAGTGATACCAACTCAGCCATGCTAACACCTGATGGTTGAGCGGTATGCTGTGGATTCTTGGGAAAGATTGACAATTTATTGTGTGATTGACTTCAGGATTGGCTTGAGGGTTGGGGGGGGACAGAGGAGGCCTCAGTTAGACACTCTGACATGTATTTCGTCACAAGGATAATGAAGGAAATATATTGGACAATGTACAAGAGATTCTTGTTAGTTATCCCTAAATATTCTTAAAAGTTTGCAAAAACAATAGATGGATCTTTTCCTTTAATGGACAAGTGTAATGCTAATGTTTAAAAGCTGTCATTTATTCTTATTAGGAACTAGAAGCTGAGCTGGAAACTCCCCAAATCCCTGAAGCCAAGCAAGGCTTGTACGAGCTGTCAGCAGAGAACTTCAAGTCACATACGGCACAAGGTATGTTCTGGACTCTGATGTATGGTCATTAAATTTTCTTCCTTGTCTTCTGAAGGCACTGACTCTGCTGGGGTATTGTGGAGGATTGGGAGTCAGCCAGTATCTCACTCAAGTAACTATTATTCAGGAATGTGCCTCAGTTCTGAGCAGGGTAGCTCAGGTGTGCTGCATTGGCAAGGAATGGGGAGTTCCTTTTACAGCTGTGTAAATGTGAGCACAGGGCTGGGATTAATAGCTATTTTTCGCGACCACATCACTCCCACCCTCGCTCGCCTCCACTGGCTTCCAATCCCCCAGAGGATCGAATTCAAGATCCTCATCCTCACCTACAAGGCCATTCACGGCCTCGCTCCCTCCTACCTCTCCGACCTACTATCCCCCTACATACCTACCTGTACCCTCCGTTCCTCTGGCTCCGGTCTGCTCCACATCCCCCGCCCCAACCGCCCTACCATCGGTGGCCGGGCCTTCAGCCTCTCAGCCCCTAGGCTCTGGAACTCCATCCCCCAGTGCCTTCGCCGCCTCCTCCCTTTCCTCCTTCAAGGCCGGTCTCAAGACCTTTCTCTTTGACCGTGCCTTCAGCTCCCCTCTCGACTCTCTACCCCTCCCTCGCTCCCTCCCTTCCCTCCCCTCACCCTGACGATTTCCCCCCTCCTTGCTTCCTCCCTTCCCTCCCTCACCCTGACTATTTCCCCCCCCAAGGCTCGGGTCCTGACCCAACTGTCCAGCGCCTTGGGACGTCCTCCCGACGTGAAATGCGCTCTATAAATGGAATCTTGTTGTTGTTGTTAAGAAAAGCGCAAGGAAATGTTACAGTTAAGCTGCTATGATTATGCTTAATTATTATTGTAAAAGTTGAGAGGTTTGTTGATGCAACAATATTTCAAGAGCGCCGACTTGCATAAAGCGTAATTGTGGTGCTTGAACCTGGCATCTTCCAGGTCCTGTTGTAAGAAATTAATCAATCTTGAGTTTGATTCATCCTTCCATGCTATAAATTTCTATGGCACTACAGTACAAACCGTAAACCTAGACCCTATGTCTTTCCCCCACCCCCCCTCATATCTGTTGTTTGGGGAAGGTGGTGCAAGACATTTTCCCAATAACTATTGTTTTAAAAAAATTCAATTTCAGGTTTCCATTTCATCAAGTTCTTTGCCCCGTGGTGTGGGCATTGTAAGGCTCTGGTCTCCACATGGGAACAGCTGGCATCAATGTACGAGCATTCGGGCAACCTGAAAATTGGCAAGGTGGGAACAAATTTTTTGTACCTTTATAAACTCACAAGTACCATGAGTAGAAATGCATAATATAAATTATTGGCTAAGCTGGAATATTTTGCACTTGGTTTTAATATCCTGCTACAGATAGAGGGTGTTGTCATTGGTCAGTCCAATTATCCGTTGATCTTTTTAATTTTTCGTAAAATCTATTTGCAGATTATTGCTGTACTGTTAGCGAGGATGTTCATCGCCCCTTTATTTTTCTTATATTCACATTGTTCTCATCCTCACCCTGAAGTGGTGGATGTTTCTTATGTTCCACTTGCTATGATATTGTTTGAGAATTTATGTTTTCACCTAATTGAATTCTAGGTGGACTGCACTATCAATCAGCAACTTTGCTCTGATAATCAAGTCCGTGGATACCCAACCCTTATGTGGTTTAAGGATGGAGAAAAGGTAAGTGGTGTCCTTTAATCAAGCTGAGAAATTTCATGTTTTATTTCTCCTCCCACCTCTTGATGTAGATGGCTTCTGACCACATGCTGTGCCTTTGAAAAGTATCGAGTTTGAAACTTTTAGCAAAACTCTGAACTGGTTGAAATTCCAGAGCTTGGAAGAATTTGATCAATTGGTACGGAGGGAGATGGAAATAAAAGTTTGATTTGAATCTTCCCGACAGACTCTATCGAATTATTTTATTATTCTCCCTCATCTCGAAAGAGATTGTAATAAACAAGGTACTACGTGGCACTTTTAGAACCTCCTGACAGATGTTTAGTGGTGAGGGGGGAGAGGAGAAAGAAATGTGTCAGTTCTTGTTGTTGTGGCTGTTTGTTCTGACTGAAAACAGGACATCTTTGAACATCTGGCTTGCGTGACTTTAGAAACAGGAGTAGGCTATTCAGCCCCTTGAGCCTATTCTGCCATTCTACAAGATCAAGGCTGATCTGTACCTCAAATCCAACCACCCGCCCTTGCCTCTATCTCTTAATCCCCCGACCTAACAAATATCTATCCACCTCAGTCTTGCAAATATGAATGGATCCAGCATCCACAGCCTTTGGATATTGGACACATTTCCACTACCCTTTGGGTGAAAAAAGCCTCCTAATTTCACTCCTAAATGGCCTAGCTCTCATTTTAAGATACCCCACCCCCTGTTCTGGAGTTCGCTACCAGAAGAAATAGTTTCTCTGTATCTACCCTATCTACCCCTTTTATTATTTTAAAATATATTTTAAAAAAACTTTAAGCAATACTTGAGTGGGGTGAGGGAAAGAGGAACTTGTAATCTTGATTGAATATTAATGCTGCGTTGAAGGATGCCTTAAATTCAGAGTTCTTATTTTCTTCACAGATCGATCGTTACGGAGGGAAGAGGGATCTGGACTCTTTGAAGCAGTTTGTGGATTCCCGGTTAAATGCGGCTCAACCTTCTGAAGAGGAAGTAGCAACTGATGAAGCTGAGCAGGTGGAGGAAGAGCCGGAGAAGGTAGAGGCAAAGGAGGATCTGGTATGTAAGACACTAGGATAGTTCTACATGGGTGGAGGGGGACACGACTGCATTTAAGCATCAAAACATCACGGAAGCGCTGATGAAGAAAGATGAATGGGGAGGGGAAAGTATAATCCTGGTTAAACCTGTCCCAGGCAGAGCTGTTAAATGGTACAAAACATTCCTCTAAGCAACAGGTCAAATCTTAAAATAATTAATGAACGTTTGCATAATTTGCATTCTTCAACTTTTTTTTATTCTTAATAAGCTCCTTACATTCCGATATAGAGCCTTTCATATTGGGAGGACGTCTTCAAGTGCTTTACAGAATTTGCTGTAAAGGATAATGACTGTATATTTTGTAAGGGAACCCAGCAGCCAATTTTAAGTATAACTGATGAATAAGTCGGGAAATAGTATCTGAAATAGTATCATGTACAACACTTATGCTGTACAGACCACTGTGTTGCAGATTCAATTCCCAGTCTGCTGAGTTAGATCACAATGTTGGTTCGGATGAAAAAGTCCCTTCAACCCATCTGATTTTGTGCCTCCAGAATACCCACCCCACCATCTCCCCATCAGAGCATCAAGCTGCTTTTTGAAAGAGTTCAGTATCTTGGCTTTAACCACCCTTTCTCAGTAGCTGTATCCTCAGGGCAGCATTTGGATGCATGTAATCTTCTTGTAGCTCAGTGTAGCTCAGTGGTTAGAGCACTCGCTTTGCAAGCGAGAGACCTGAGTTCAATTCCAGGCAGGGCGAAACCTTGGGCAAGTTTCCTTACTCCATACGCCTAATAATAATCCCTCCAAAACAAAAAACAATAATAAATTGGTCATTTTGAATCTACGACTGTTTGTGGGACATTGCTGTGCGCAATTGGCTGCCGCGTTCGCCCACAAATATACAGTTAATTCACTTTACAGTGTGTTCTGTGAAGCGTTTTGGGACGTCCTCCCGACGTGAAAAGCGCTACATCAAATGCAAGGATTATTATTATTATTCTTGGGCTAGAGTGGGAAAGTAGCCCAGTTTCCCATTCCTGAAAGCTATCCAATGACTCCGGCATGTTTGGATATCGGGAGAGAGCAGAGTTAGACTTGATCAAATAGGCTACTGATAATTCACCAGCTCGGCTTGTACATGTGTACTGGCCACTTGGGCTTCGGATGGTGTCTGGAGCAATATCCTAGTGAAGTGACAGAATCTTTAGCAGAGTAGAGTAGGCATTTGAGAGCAAATTTAGCTGAGGTTGGATTGCTTAGGATGTGCATACACTAGATTTCAGAAAATGCTGCGTTCTCCCGCAAAACACTCATTGCCGTTTCAATATGCCGTGAAGCATTTTGAGACATCGTCCTTACGTGAAAGGTGCTACATCAAAGGTAAGGATTATTATTATGCTTATTCTAGATCTGTGCATTTGTTTTCTCATCTTGTGAACATCTCTGTAATGAAGGTGATGTGTTGCTTAAGACACTTTTTCAGCCCCCACTTGAAACAGATGGTGATTAAAATCATAGACTTACAAACAAAAACACCTCCCTAGTAAGGGAAAAATAGGCAATCCCTAACTGCCTTCAAGAACAAACTTCCAAAGTGCGTCAACTCTGGAAGTTTTGTCGCTCTCGTTAAGGTGTACTGTACTCTGGGTCAGATGTGAGATTGTTTTCAAAGGTTAAAGGGTGGCTGAGATATGGCAGTCCTATGGACATTGTTGTCTTGATGCAGAAACTGTCAATGGATGACAGCCCCCACCCCTCCCCTCCAATCCCTTGCACATCCAGCAGCTGGATAAAACGTGTGATTTAAGGAGTGTTGGGAGCAGACTTGCCCCCTCAGAACAGGGACAATATGGGCCAATTAAAAGCCTCATCACAGGGTGAGACACAAGACATATTGTGGGTTATTTTGTCTGTCCTGTGTCTTGTACTGTTTTGGAGGTTTGTGACTTATTTCCTCTCTGCAGTCTGGTGTGCTGGTCCTGACTGAAGATAGTTTTGATGAGGCCATTGCCACAGGTGTTACTTTTGTGAAGTTTTATGCTCCATGGTAAGTGACTTGTTTTCTGGTGGGTAGAACATTTGCGAGTTTGCTGCAAGATGATATTTTTATTCAGAATGCTATACTTTCTGGTGCTTCATTTGACTTCAGATCCTGCTTTATGGAGGGGAGAAACAGCCAGGGTTTCTGGCAGATGCTTAATTTGCCAGCGCAAACTGTCAAGGCTCAAGTATGTTTATTCAGCAGAAAAATTGAGGAGTAAAACACCCAGCCAACTTGGGTGACTGCCAGCCAGCTGTGTGAAGCGCTTTGAGACGTCCTCCTGATGTGGAAGGCGCTCTGTAAATGTAAATTGTTATTCAGGAGAGGAAGTGAAGGGAGTGGAGAAAATTAGCAAAGAAACAAAATAAGTACTTTTTTTCTCTCTCAGAACCATATCAATTTATATATAGCAAAGGCAACTCGACCCATGACAGCTGTGCCAACTTTTATAGAACAATCCTCCCTGTCTCAAAAATATTTTCTCTTCCTTATCTCCCACCACCCAAAAAAATCTCCTTTCAAGTTTGTGGCTTTATATGATGCCGAGCATAAGTTCATGATTGTACCACACTGCAGAGATCTCAATCTGAACTTCGGTCACCCTCCTACCCTCCCTGTCCTCCACCCCTCCTGATCCCAGCCCCTCGGATTCCAAATCCAAATTCTCCACCATCCAGGGCCTTGACACATTCTCCAACAGATGTTATTTGTTGTTGTCGTTGAACTTCATTCCTCCAGAGAGGCTGGGCACAGGGAGGGAATGAAATCCACTAGAGATCAGTGGTTCCTGGCTAGACAAAAACGTGTACGGAAAAATGTAAATCTCACTCATATGTGAATGTTTTATTCAATTAACCACAAGAAAATAGTTTTTCCTTCAAAATGAAAAGAAACTTAGAAATCTAAACTTAAACGCTTATTTCACTCTCAAATCTACAGTCAATTCACTTTACAGTATAGTCTGAAGTGCTTTGAAACATCTGAAAGACGTGAAAAGCGCTATGTCAAATGCAAGGGTTATTATTATTGTTATTATTATAACCCTGAAACACCCTTTATCCGCTGTGTGTCTTTTTCCAGGTGTGGTCACTGCAGGAACATAGCACCAACATGGGAGGATCTTGCCAATAAGGACTTTCCTGGTTTAAGTGAGGTCAAGATTGCAAAAGTAGACTGCACAATGGAGCGTACCCTCTGTAATAGATTCTCTGTAAGTACAAGTCACTCGGTAATGGGAAGGCTATTAATGAGGCGTGTTGAGAAGAGAGCTGGAATTGAGCTCTTTCATGGTGTCATCTGTCACGGTCTGCCATTTGTTGACTGCTTCCCCAATCTCTATTTGTTAAATCAGCAGCCACATTGTATTTTTAGACACACAGACATTATAAGGATGCCCTTTGTAACCACCCACAAGAGGATTCTGAATTTACACTCTTGCGTTTTAGAGCAGGCAGAATTTGGCAAATTCTTCCGATTCGTTTTCAAACCTTTTTGTTGCAGTTCTAAACGAATCTACAGAAAATCAGCTTTGTCTGACTTCAAGCATTTGTTGAATTCTTCATGCTCTAAAATGCTAAGACCTAGAGTGCAGGTCTAGATCCAGGTGGAATTTCTCCCCACATATTTATATGTATACACTTTTCAGCAAAGGTCCTGGAATAGTAAACGGGTACAGAAAGCTTGGCTGATTATTTGATTCAACCTCTTCCCCCCCCCCCACCCACACCTGGGGCATTGAAACTCATTTGTAACACCCCCATTACTGCCTCCAGCTAAGTCACATCAGGAATAGAAACTTGCAACCTTTTGGGCCTATATGGTTCCATTTTATTGAGCAGCAGATTTTAACCACAGTGGAAAAGCATGGAGTTTCACTGATGGCATTTATGTGAAAAAGTCTCTTCTGATTGAAGTGTTCCCTTTAAAATGGATTCAGTAAAAACACAAATTTTACAGCTAAAGTTATTTTTAAAAAGATGAAACGCTTCATTTGGAAGAAATGTGTGCAGTAATGTTATTTATTGTAGGGACCATATTAGTTTTGTAGTTGTAGGGACCATATTAGTTCAGCGCCTTGGGACGTCCTCCCGACGTGAAAGGCGCTCAATAAATGGAATCTTGTTGTTGTTGTTTTGTGTGACTTCAAACATATAAGAGCGGTATTGGAGTCAGAAAAAGTACCTGTGGAGAAATCAGTGTAAATGGTGCTTCAGGATATGGAATGGGTAAGGTAATCGATCCCATGTACAGCACACTGACTTGGGAGGCCTCTGGTCTTGTGACATATGTGGGCATCCCTGGTGAAGAGGCACCATTGCATTTCTGTTTTCATGACTTTAGTGCTTTTTCAACCCCATTAGCAGTTTATTGTCAAAGAAGCTCTGAAGGCATTTAATTTTTTCCTGTTTGTACCAAGAATTTTCATGAGTGAAGAAAGTTAAAAGATGTGATCGAGATAAAACACTATCTTTGTTTATAAATGTTAAAAGGGTTTCTTCATTCAGAAAATAGTAATGTCAACTGACTAGGATTTAGTTGTTTTTCTGATTGTGAAGTTGAAATTCTGCCTTTAGGCTGGCGTGCTGAATCACTTTAGTTTGGAACCATGAAACACTGCAGGTATAGTTTAAAATCAAATCTACTTAGAATGGACAATGATGCCATTGACGTTGCACAAGCTGGATTACACAGGCAGCTTTTTATATAGTACAAAAAAAAGTTTACCTTTGGCCAGGAAACAATGATATTGCTGAGAAATATAAGCTTGACCCAGAGAGAGAATTGGGGGCGGGGAGGAATGGTAATTTCTCAAGAATGGGTTCATTAATTTGTCCCGGTAGATTACAATACAAAATTACATTTGTATAATGTAATTGGGAGGATGTCCCAAGATGCTGATGACCACCTTGGGATCGTCCTCTATACCTACTTTCCTCACTCATGAAAAGCTTGGTACAAACAGGGAAAAATTAAAAGCCTTCAGAGCTTCTTAGACAATAGAACTGCCAATGATCATTTACTGCTCACTTGTCATGGGTATCTAATTTATTTCAGAAGTCACAGGTTCCTTCTAGTGCAGAAGGAACTAGGTAGATACCTTAAGAGTCAGCTAGAGGGTATGGAGACAGGGCAGACAAGTGGGACTGAGAATTGCTCTCGAGGTAGCTGGCACAGACATGATGGGCTAAATGACCTTCTGTGTTGTAAATGTCTATGGTATAATTAGCTAGCACGATTGAACTGCCCCTCAGGGTGAGGTGTGTGCATTATTAATAATATATTTTCTCTCTCCAGCTGTGCCATGGTTTCTGTTAACATTTCTCAGGAACAGCTAAATATTACAATTGACATAATTTGTGTTTTTATTCTTCCAAGGTCCGTGGTTATCCCACGTTACTCCTGTTCCGTGGTGGTGAGAAGGTTAAAGAACACAATGGAGGAAGAGACCTGGAGGCTCTCCACAGTTTTATACTACAGCAGGCCAGAGACGAGCTGTGAAAGATGCACTCCCTCCCTGTTACCACCTTGGCCTCACCCTTGCTATTATAAATATAGCTTTGAGAATGTTTTTA
Source organism: Callorhinchus milii (assembly GCF_018977255.1). NCBI lineage: Eukaryota > Metazoa > Chordata > Chondrichthyes > Chimaeriformes > Callorhinchidae > Callorhinchus > Callorhinchus milii. The sequence goes on from NW_024704743.1 coordinate 78,197,029, forward strand.
AAATTTGAACGTGCAAAAAACAATTGTTTTTAAAAATTCTTTTCCATTTTTCTTAATTACCAGTGAGGTGAAGCCAACTTTTCAGGGTTCCTGTAAGATTACATTGGCTGGTGTCCTGTGTAGCAATGCAGGGAGTGTGCTTGTCTCATGGGCATTTGTCTTTTTAAAGTATCTGCATATGTGGTTCATCTGGCACCAGTCAGTCCTGGTAGCAGTAGCTGCTTTGTAATTTGCTGTGAAAAGCAAATTGACCCAAGTACCTCAGCCTATCATCAAGCCCCCCCATCTCCTGCAGCTATTAAAACCTAAGGAAGTGTGTGTGATGATGGTGTGTATTTCTAGCTTTTAAGTGTGACTGGAAGTAGTAACCTTGTCAAAATTGATATTTTTATGTTACAATTTTTTTTTCCAACCAGTTCTGAGGGTAGGACTTGAAAGCAGACAATAAGTATCACAGGGATTAAAGTAAATATAGCATCATGAGAAATTAAACAGGAATGCAGATAGTTACAGCAGCTTCCAATGTGAAGACCAACATTACACAAGGAATAACTAGCTTTCTGAGATAACCCAGTCAGGATATCTACAGACACATTCCTCTAATCTGCATCTCTGATTACATTTACAAAGATTAACATTTTGAGTCCTTTATTTTATACACTTCACTCAATTTGGCAGATGGCAAAGTATATATCCTTAAATGCAACACAGTCTGTTAACCCACTCAGTTGGATGAAGGTTGTGCAGAAAGAAATGATCAATGTTGGGTGCATGTTTAGGAATGGAATAGCATAAGCAAAATTGAACAGGAAAACCACTTAATTTAATCCTTTATTGTTAGCACATGGTGTAAGAATTAACGGTTGATGGAGAAAATAACATTTGTAAGTACAGTTGGCACTTCACTTCTGAAACTTTTGTACAAAACACAATTATTGGAATGTGGTACGACAGAATGTCAATAGTTTACACAACTTGACAATTTCTAATAAATTTCTTAAGAAAATGATTGTCTGTAGTTTGTTTATAACATATGGATTCTGTCAAAACTAGGGTGATGAAGTCTAAAGCAAAGCTTTACATTCTACTCAGTTGGATGCAGGACATTCACTCACCCTCCATCAGGTACCAAGAACACAGTGGCTGCCGTTTGGATTTTTTTCCCCTCCCCAAAAAATATAACCAGCACTTTAACAGCCCAGGTCAAACACTTACCAAAAATACCCCCAAACAAATAAATTACATTTGTAGGAAAACTATTTACAAAATATATTACAAAAGCTTTTTCTTATGTAGAAACATTTTTTTAAAAATTGTAAACATTATATACAGAGGTATTTATTTCTTCAGGGATTCATATTGCTTTGCATTGAGGACATGGTTCCTTCCCCCAGTAGTTCTGAAAGCGGTTTTGTTGCCTGTTAGTGGCAACCGCAGGCTCTGACCACCATGTTCCTGTACTTTTTCAAGATGACGTTTGAGCTGTCATCAAAGAAGAGGACGGAAATTGCGTTGAGCTTGGTGGGGGCACAGCAGGGTTTTGGAATGTAGTCTGGGTTCATGAGGTGGACCTGATTTGAACGATGTAATGAGGAAGGTATTTTTTAAGTTAAGTTTCAACTCAGCTTTGTCAGACTTCAGTAGCAATCACAACACATTCTCCTGCATTCTAGCTTTTCATCATAGCAATAATTCCTATTCTCCCCCACCACCCACAAATGGAGGAATACCTTCACTTGGATAGGAATCTTAACAGCTCCCAAACATTTGCAGCACAGCAACTTTCAAGCTATCACTTTCGAGACAAAGTCAGCACTTTGACTAAATCTGAAATCCTAGTGACCCCACAACTAACTATTTACTACCTCTGATAAAGCATTGAGTAATCTGCTACAGATACTTTAGGATATAATACAACTGTTCTATTTTCAACTTCAGATGAGAAAAGTGGGAAAATTAACTGGAATTTATCACAGGCTGACATCTAACCCCAAAGAATGTTGGTCACAGGCACACTAGCAAAAGACAGTTCATCTTTGTTCATTTGAGGCATTCAAAAAAATACAAATCCCCACCCAAAACAGACACCCATCTCCACTGAGGAGGGGCATAAAATCAAGCATCTCAATGGCTTTGAGAATCACAGTAACATTTAATCCTAAGTTTCCCACATCTTCTCACTCAGGGTTTCAGTACAACACCCAGGTATTAAAATACATCACCAGTTATTAGTTCCATTGTTCAAATCTAATTCAATAAATTTAAAAGTCATGGAGTTGACACCAGTTACTCTCACTTTTTTTAATGTTTACTAGGATGACACAACTTTTTTTAAAGTCTCTGTTCAGTTCTGCTTTATTCTAAAAGGTCCATTAAACTGTACTTTTACTCACCAGTGTCTGTACAATTGCATGATTTGTGGCATTCATGTGTGCATTAAGAGGAAACGAGCATTCTCCTTCGCAATAATATGCCGCATATCCTTCAGGTGCTATTATCCAGTCCTTTGAAAAGAAAATATAATGACAGTACTGATCTATGAGCAGTGAATTACTGGAATAGCTCCCCTTTCCCCCAGGGTCAATTTCAAATCCAGGCCTGAATTGCATTTTCACACAGGCAGAACTCGCCAATTTAACAATACTCCCCATGTAGAACATCAGGCTGGCTCAGTGGGTAGCACTCTTGCCTCCAGGTCAGATCATTGTGGAATCAAGACCTGCATCAGTACTCGAGTGCATAGTTGGAGTTTCACTCACTCTGTGTCCTGGCCATAAACCCCAAATAAAATTGGTCACTCATTCCTTGGCTATTTGTGAATCATTGCTATGTACAAATTAGCTGTTTCATTTGCCCACACAATACATGTAGTCACATCACTTGTACCGTGAGAAGCACTTTGAGACATCTCAACACAAGCTGCTATATAATAATAACAACCCTCACAATTTATAGCTTCTTTCATGTTGGGATGATGGCCCAAAGCACTTCACAGGGAATGTACCATGACGTCCAGTGACTGTTTTGTGGGTGAATGCAGCTGTCAATTTGTGGACAGCAAATGCAAGGATTATCATCAAGTAAAAATGCATCTCATATATTCAAAAGGAGGAGAGGGTAAAACGTCAGCAACAGAAAGTAAAATCTCATCTCCCTTCCTGAGAAGTAGATGAAAATATCTATCTTTTAGATCCACAGAACTAAGATAACTGAAGTACATAAAATAAAACCAGAGGGACTACTGTGAAGCAAGCTGCATAAGAGGAGAACCAGGGATGAAATGCTGCCTAAACACCCACACATTCACTTTAGAAATACAAAGTATGTCAAGTAATAGTCTTGCCCATTTTTTCCTTAGAACATTGGTTGTGATCTGATACCAATGAATGTCCAACAAGTCTCCTTGGGGGATGGTTCATTCATCCACTGAAGGCACAATGCCTACTAGTTACAACAGCACTCCCTCAAAGTGAATAGTGCAACATTGCTCTACTCCTGGGAGACGCTTTGGCTCAGTGATGCAGAAACTATGCCAAACAACCTCCTGCTACTGTGATGACAGCTGAGAAAAATTATACAGAACAGTGTCAGCAAGTAGCTGGAGAGTTGGCTTTCCCACTGTTGAGCAAGGTGTTGGTGTATAGCTCCCACTGTACAGTTAACTCCTTCAGTTATTATCTCATCTACCCCATTTCTATATGACATATACAACATCCTCTAGATCAATTCCTACTCCCCAGCATCTGGCTACAAATCACAACCTTTAAGAAATCGCACTAAAAATGATACTGTACATATAAAACAATTCCCAAATTTCTCTTCTCACTTCCAGATCTCTCCTCCAACAGCAATTACTTATGGTTAACCAGATTGTGTGCAGGTCACTATGACGCACTCTCATCTCCAGGTGTGCTACTGGCAACTCATGCTGTGAATCGCCACATATTAAATTCCATTACATCTGTACCCGATGAGTAGGTCAGTCCTGACAATTGTAGCAAAAGATCTAAAGACGGGCTCGTAACCACTAGCAGTGCACAGTGCAGAAAATCTCTCTCTGTTACAGCAGTGCACAGCACGGTATTTATGTTGTGCGTGAGCAACAGCAGTCGGGCAATGTTAGGGTGCCCTACCGTCATTGCTCACACACACAACAAATAGCACAGAATCAGAGAAGCATACTACAGAAAAGATCTAGCAGCCACAAGCAGCAATTCTGCATTTTAGAGAGGTCCAACATCCAGGAAGCGAATGCATCGGAAGGATTGTTGCCAGTACACCTGCAGAAAATCTCTTTGCTGCGTTATAGAATTTTTACCTGCAGCTCACTGAACAGGCAGACAGGATCTCAATTTAACATCTCACCCAAAGAACAGCATCCCCACCAGGTAATTGCACTGCACAGAGTTGTGCCTAGATGGCGCTAAACCATGACCTGAGAGTGCCACCAAATGAGCCAATAATTGTGTTATTACTACAAAGAAAACCAACATTAAATTTATATTATGCATACAAAGAACATCACAGCACTAACATTTCTACAAGTGTGTGGCTCACTTTCAAGTAGCAAGAATGTTACAGCTCTATCAAACACATCACCATGGAGATTGCGGAAAAGAAAAGGGATAGAGGGTAGATTCCAGTCTCAGTGATGTGTAGTGTGTACTCTCTGCTAGTAATGAGATTACCTTACCAAACAGAAATTACGTCACGCTTATTTGAAGCTTTTGCCTAAGGTGAATGACAAAGGTCAGGTCCGACTCTAAAAGTGGGAATAAAAAGATATTTGTTGTTACCTGCCAACCCAGGTCCCGAAAACTCACATACAGTTCATGCTTTTTGCAAGCTTGCCTCTGGTCGCTGGTGTTGTATTCTGGTAGAAGAAAAAATAAAAATCAAACGGTTTATTTGAGTAATTTGTAACTTGGCGCTTAAAAAACAGCGTAACTGCAATTACTTAGGAATATTAAGAAATGTAATTTTTAAAACTAAAAGGGCCGATAAGCTTCCCTTAGGAACCAATTTTGATTGTGCTTTATTTTGAACAAGTCTATGGCCACATCCCTCTCTCCACCCGGCTTGATGTCCCAGTAAAGTGCTCCGAGATGTTACCCTATATTTGCCAGCCACCTCCACCCAATTTCAAAGTCTAGCTCTTTGGCTACATTTGGGCCATCTTTTCCCTCTCCCCACCCCCATCCCGAGCTCAGGTACCCAGGCAGCTGGGGAAAGTGCTTTGAGATGTCCTCCCAATGTGAAAGGCGCTGTAGATTGTAGTTATGCAAACGCTACCCTATTCCAGCTTTCCCCTCACCCCCTTGCGCAGGACACGTCACACGTGTGACCACCATCAAAAAATGTGTTGCACATCACAATATGTACAATGACTAACAAGCACTGTTTCCACTCAGGGTGGGTGATGGGGAGAGAGAGAAAATGGAAAGAGCAAAGGAAGGGTCGAGGACAAGAGACTGAAAAGCAAATACTCCCTGAAAAATATGGTCTTATTCATTCTCAAGTGCCTAAATGGAGTTCCCAGCTGTTTGATCTGAACAGCAACCCCCAAAGGGGATTTTGTAATGTCAGAACACAAATTAAAAGATGCAGTGTAAAAATTTCTGAAGCTTCTTTATAAATAGTTTGTCTTACACATGTACCCCATAGCTCAGGTGTTTCCTTGTCCTTTAGTGCTGATCTACATTACTGGTTAATGTCCAGAATTTTATTACCACAGAACTTTTTTTCTTAAACAAGTGCAGCTGTACGCAGCCCGGGAGGTGCTCTTCACACTAGTGCCCTTGTCAAGGTTCCTTTCCTGCTGAGCCCATTAAGATTATCTCATATTTCCTATTCCTTTTCATTACATGAAGAGCTCTTGGAGAACAGACAAACACAAACTGAGGTTAATGCTCAGAGGAATTGTTTGACAAGTTTTGAATTGGTAAATTGTTTAATGGCTGAAGATGGCTAAAGAGCCACCAAAGTTAGCAGCAACTTGTAGTGGCTTGGAGAACATCTCCATTTATTCACGCTATCTTATTACAAAGCCAGTGCAATGGATTAAAACATTTTATAACCCATATAACTTTAAAATGATCATTGGTGCACAATCTGGGTGGGAAGGGGAAGACGGCATTCACAAAGCACACAAGATCTATTGACACAAACCTAAAAAGGAAACGTAAATTATGGTTTTGATGTTGAACCCTTTTCCTTGTGTTTGTTCAGCAGCTCCAGTAAACCCTTCCATGAGAAAGTGGCTCTCAATATCTATGGAATTTAAATATTTATTTTTATACAAAAAAAAGGCTGAGTAACCAGCCCTTTCTGTGTTGTTGCAGTCTTGGGTGTATCATTTAAGCCACACGACAAAAAAAGCTTTTGAAATGTTCCACCACCACATTTACAATCAATGGCATGGAGGAACACCAGCAGCATCAGTGTGCAAGCTCCAGGGCTTGCGCTGTTCACATTGCTGCAGGATGTTGAAATCCAGGAGTGCAGGTGCAAAGCAAAAGTGCCAGCACAGCAGCTTCAAGTTGAATACATTGGTTACTTTTTTATGAATGAAAGAATGGAAAATCATCTATCAGGCTCAGTACCAGGATAAACAATCATAGAACGTCATCACACAGAAACAGGTCATTCAGCCCATTGAGTCAATCCTGTCATTTGTCTCCACATGGGTAAACCAATTCAAATCCCACTTTCCTGCTCACACCCCGCATCTTTAACATTATAAAGGGATAGTGAAAATCAATATTACACTACCAAGTTTTCTCCAGTGCTGAGTATACACAAGTCAGATTTACTTCTGTCCTAAACTGGCAACACAAAGAAGATACAAAGTGAAATAGTCACATGCATTGTAGTGAAAGCACAGATCAAGATTTGAATCTTGCAACCCTCTAGTCCAGCCGTCACTGGGGATTGCCCACTAGGTTACCAGGAGAACAATTTTGGAACAATCCATTTCAATGCAGAGTTTGAACTTTATTCATGGAATGTAAAAGATTTGTGTAAGGTTAGGTAAGACATCAAACACCGATCCCTAGCTGAGATTGTGAAGCAGTAACTGCCTAACATCAGCAGTGGGAAAATTTTTAGAATCCATAACAGAGGAAAGGATGAATTCCTTTTTTTTGATCAGCCGGGTATCCAACTCATGCAGAAACCCATCACCAAGCTTAAGAGAATCCAAACTAAACAGAGACGCATGAACCCACCTATACACGGAAATTCCCACGTATTGGAATGGAATGCACACACTCTACCTGGAGGAACGAATCCTACTTACACAATTCCGGAAAGCATTAGGCACAGGTTGCCAAGAGCCAAGGCTTGAGAACCCCAGTGTGTTCTGGGGTATTGCTGGAGTTTAACCAGCCATAAACACATAGCACTGAAATATCCGGCAAGCTTTCCCACTGCTTACCCATCTTGTACCATCCTACCCATTAGGGCTTTGGTTTGCAGGGTTACCAGGAGCCAAGTGGGAAGAATCTCTGGTCTCGGTGACTGGTCTGCCCATCCAAGTCCTACAGATCAGCGAGGCTGACTACGCCGTCATCAACAGTGCCTGGATATTTTTCCAAGTGGAGAATATAAACCGTGAGGTTTCTCCAGAAATCAGTGATGGGACCACTGCTCTATTTAATGTGTATAACATATAAATGATCTGGATTTGGACAAAGGGGACACAGTTACATTTTACAGACAACATAAAAATAGGGAGTTGGGGTGAACTGAGGAGCAATTTCAGGGTAATCAGATTTTGGGAGAAAATATATATTATAAATGGTAAAAAAATGACTAGTTACGCTACTGTTGGAGGATTAAGTCATGCTCTGGGCATCCTACTTTAGGAAAGATGTTAAGGCCATGGAGAGGGTACAGAAAAGATTCACTAGAATGGTACCAGGCATGATTTATTTATGGAAGAGAGAGTAAAGTGGGACTTTTCTTACTAGAACAGAGAGGTGCTTAATCTTCTGAGGGATTCGATAAGTAAACAGAGGGAGGGAACTTGCAGGTTAGAAATATACTACTTTCTCTTCTTGGCATCCCCTGAAGCATGGTTTTGCGGATTTTTTTTAAAATATCAGTTTTATTTACTGAAAATAAAGCACACTAATGGCATCTGTTGATATAATGATTATACTGTACTAAACACCGAGCCTTTCTTCTAGTAATAAATATTCCTTACAGTTACTGCACATATGGCAATTGGTATTCCCTCGTGCAAAATGCGCTCTATGTAAACAGCTTTATAAAACTTAAAAGTCAAGCTTTTCACTGATAATTGACCAGGTTAGTGAATTACTCCGAAGTTTTCATTTTATCCTAAAATTGAAATGTTTGTCAATCACATCAATCGTCAACAAGTCTCGCACAATTTGTGTGCCTTCTCCAGCTACACGTGGAAATAGTCCATGCCTGTAATATGTTATTTCCTCCGATTCCAAAAATACATGGACATACAGGCCATTTCTATAACATGTTCTCTTATCACCTGACTAGTATTTAATTTAAGAGAAACTAGGAAACTATTACATTTTAAAAATAACAAATTGGTTAATCAATCCACAACTGTTTGTGGGACACTGCTGTGCGCAATTGGCTGCCACGTTTTGCCCACAAAATGTACAGTCAATTTACTTTACAGTGTACTCTGATGCGTTTTGAGAAGTCTCAAAGACGTGATAAGGCACTATATGAAACACAAGGCTTATTATTATTGTAATTATCATTATTATCATAGACATTAAGAGATTAGAGGAAGTGAAGAAGACTCTCCTGGAAAATGGATCATTCACAAAAATAAACTGGAGTAAAGCACTGTACATTCACAAACAAAGCTGCATGTCATAAAACTCCATGGGCTCAGACATTCCACGTAAGTTAACATTTCCTCTTGCTGCTACATTACTCCAAATACCATCACAATTCTCCCCAAATAAAGATGATCCATGAGATTAGATTTCAACATTTGTAAGCCTGGTTACAGAGGAAGCCTGTCCTCTCCAGGATGCAGTGATGTCCATCCCAATAGGTAACCGGAGGCCAATCTTGACTGTGCTAACAAGAGTGTCAGTGAGCAAATCATGTGCATAGGATGGGGTGTTGGAAAAGGAGAATAGGTATTGCTAAATTGTAGGATGAATCAGAGTATGAAACAAAAATAATGACCACTAACTATTATAATTCTTTCCATGAGCTCTGTTCCAGTGGACGGAACTCTTACTGAGAGGAAAAAAAATCTTATTGTTAGCTTTGAGTAGGTTTGTTACAGGCTCTTGCAAAGCCTCTGGAGAAGATCAAATCGAACAATTGGTTTGTGTTTAAATACAGACAATAATAGTCAAGTTGTGGGGCTGGAAGGTGGCCTAGTAACTGGGAAGCAGAATAAAACTGCCTATGTACAAGAGGCCAACATTTTAGGCCACAGTTGTTTTTAAAAAAACTTTGCAAACCTTTCTTTCCTCTGGCTACTTTGATCGCCTCAATTTTATACACAGCACATGAGAATCGATTTGAGCTCATCTTCAGAATAGTCCCTTAAACATTCTGAAGGGACTATTTTTCAATGTTTCAAAAAAGAGCCAGTTGCATGTCAAACTCTTATAACCTTACAAAAAATACTGACACTGTAGTTTGGGGCACAGATGCAGAGCTCCCCTCGTAGCCGAAACTAGTGTTAGGAGGAGACGGAATGTATAATCTAGCTTCTTCCCCTATACGACTTTACTACTGTAGGTGATGTGGCTTTGAGTACAGCTGAATAAACTCAGCCGGAAAGCTGTTAGGACAATCATGCCAGTGAATATGCAGCAGTGCTGCCCAGTTAATGGGCAGGTTGAAGGAATCACTCATTTTCAAAACAGCCCAGGCACCAACTCAATGGCCTGGCAACAGTTACTTGAATCTCCCTTGCCCACAGGGATCTGCCGGTTAGCAGTCTTGTACTGTACCTGGATAGCATCTGTCCACATACGATTGTAGCCCTTCCACCAGCTGCTTGTTTGTCTTCTCCCACACCAGTCAAACCTTAATTGGGACCTCTACAGATGTATTTGCCATGACGTCATTAATTGGTAATATATTACACTACTTTGTGTTGTGTTTCCACCCACACCACTGGAGGCCTCATTAAGCTAAACAACAAGCGGTGTGCTTTGAGATAGCACTGATAGTAAATGCTTAAACAGTGGTACCAATAAAAGAGTTTCTGGTTTACTTCCTGCTCATAAAATTTTATGCCACACTTTAAATGGCCGGATCTGCTTCTAACAAGCTGCATGCTGTTCTACTAAAGCCCCTCAAACAGCTACAATTATGTTAAAGGTATTTTAAAAATGTTAAGTGACAGCTCATTAACCCATCAAGGCATTAACCCTTTCACCAACCCATTTGTTTTATACTGGAAGCTTGTTAAAGCAGTAAATCCTGGTTGTTCTACAATTAGGTAATAATGAAGGAGGAGGAGGGTGTTTATCGTGGGGTTTAACCCATCAGAAATAGTTTGGGCGTTGAGCTGAAGCAGAAGGTCTTTCAGGTCAATACCTGGTCAGAAGCCTTTCTTGTAGTAAGATGACTGCATCTGTCTGTAGTGTAAACTGAGGAAACATACAGGGAAAGTTGCATCTGCCTGGGAATCTGGCTCAACTTCACAAGAAACAAATTCACATAAGCTTATATCTCTGCCTTTTGAAAAAAAACAATCTGCACAGTAAGGTTCAAACTCACACTGCGGATGGTTGACAGTAACACAGGCACTGTTTGGGCTGATACCCACAAGAGAGCTGTACGATTGGCCTTACTGTAGCACTGCTTGGCCACGTCTCTCGGCAGATTATAATAATAATCCTTGCATTTGATATAGTGCCTTATCACGTTTTTGAGACATCTAAAAGCGCTTCACAGAATACACTGTAAAGTGAATTGACTATCTTGTGGGCGAAATGCAGCAGCCAATTGCGCACAGCAGTGTCCCTCAAACGGTCATGGATCGAGTGACCAAATTATTATTTTTATTTTATTGAAGGGATTATTATCTCCGGAAAAGCAATCCGCCAATCGACTAACAACTGAGTTCCTACTTACTGCTAGGTAAACAGAGGCTTGTGGAGTAAATAAACTTGCCCAACAATTTGCCCTGCAAATGTGAATATTGGAAGCTATTAAACTGTTCTGAATTCCCAGAACAAACTCTGGACACATTGTGTTTAAAACACATTCATACGAATACCCCTCTATCCATAACACAGATTTGATTCAGCTGCACAATGGAAAACTGTTCTGAGTACCTTCCTTATCTGGCAATGCTTATGCTTTAACTGAGGTCAAGTTAGGCTACTCATTCAACAGGAAAGAAGGAGAAAGTCACAGAGAGCATTATCTTTTTAAGAGCTTCATTACCCAACCAGGACTCAGCAGACAATAAACTCCCAGCCCGCTGCGGGACTTCAACAGGAGGTCTAAGAGACCATGTTCATAGTTTCTTCTTCCAAAAACATGAGATGAGATTCAGCAGGGACAAATTCCACCTGGGTCTACATTTACACTGTTTTCTTAGCATTTAACGGGCATGAAAAATTCGGTAAATCTTTGAATTCTGTCTCAGGTTTGAAGCCAGTTCTCTACAGATATTTAAAAAAAAGATTTTAATGCAGTAGCAATGCACTACAAAGTAGGGGGGAGGGCAGAGGCGGAAGCAGGGAGATCGAAAACATGGTCGAAGAGGAGGGTCTTAAGGTGGGTTTTGAAGGTGACGAGGAAGGGAGCAAGATGGAGGGACTGCGGGATGGAGTTCCAGAGAGTGGGTGCAGAGTGACAGAAGGCCTACCCGCCAATAGTGGGGCGAGCGAGGCAAACAGGGTGGTAGGGGGTTAGGATGTCGGAGAGGTAGGGGGGAGCAAGACCGTGGAGGACTTTGAAGGTGAAGACCAGGATCTTGAACTGTATCCTCTGTGTGATGGGAAGCCAGTGGAGTTGGGCAAGGATGGGGGTGATAGGGTCGTGGAGCCTAGTGCGGGAGAGAACCAGGGCTGCAGAGTTCTGGATGATCTGCAGCCTGTGGAGGGAGGAGTTGGAGAGACCGACAAGCAGTGAGTTTGCATAGTCGAGCCTCGATGTAATGAAGTATGAGGGTTTTGGCGGCCTGCGGTGTGAGACAGTGTCAGAGCCGGGCGAAGTTGCGGAGGTGGGGGAAGGCAGAGCGGGTCATGGCGCAGACGTGGGGTAGAAAGGATAGTTGAGGGTCAAACAAGACCCCAAGGCTCTGGACTGGCTTAGCAAGGTGAGGTGAGGAGATGCTGATGGGAGCCAATCAGGAAAGCCTTGGTCTTGTTGACGTTCAACTGAAGAAAATTAGCTCTCGTTCAGGACTTGATGTCTGACAGAGTCAAGGGTGGAGGCAGAGAGGTAGAGTTGGGTGTCATCCGCATACAAAAACAATCTTTGAGCAACGAACATGGAAGCTGCATGCTTAGAAGGAAACATATAATGAAAATGCCCACACTATCTTCCATTGAAATACCTTGTGGATCAGATAATCGGTGGCCATATCTTTAGCCACTGTGCTCCTAACCTCTGGTACTCCCTGTCTCAAGCTCTTTGCCTCACCCTCTTTATCTACTTTTAAATCCCACCGTAAGACCTACCTCTTCGACCATGCCTAAGGTCACCTCCACCTCCTCCCCTGTTGCCGTCCAACCCAGACACTGTGCAGTGCTCGAAGACGTTACTCTGTGTGAAGGGCACCATGTAATTTCAAGTTGTTGTGTCTACCACTTTTCTTCCCCTATTTGCAGCAGATACATTTATTGAGGTTGAATGAAAGATTTTCAACCAACATATGTATACACTGGAACTATCATCTTACCAACCACAATCATACCAAGTGCAGAACCCAAAGGGGATTATGGTTGTGCATAGCAAATTGAATGTGATAACCGTTTGTAGCTGTAATACAGACTGTACTCTATGGAACAAGTTATTAGGAGTATTACATGAATTAGACCATCCACATCATTATGGTACTGAGTTTGAACATCGCTCTCGTACCAGACCAGACATTTATAAATAACTTCAGTTGCTTGACGATCCGAGTAAACACATGGATTCTCAGGTTAATTTCCAACTGAAGTAAGTCACAGCGTAAAGAGATCAGCCAATTCCCTCCAATGTAAAAACTTTACTCTAATTTACCACCATTTGAGTACAGCAGTTGGAACCAAATGCTCCAACTTGAAAATCGGAAGACAATGAAAGGCTGAACCCGCTCTCTCTCCTAGCTGTTCTCATTTACCAGTTAAACTTGTGGTTCTGGGTGCCTCTTGAGCCGGTGTAGATTTGGTACGGCCTTGCTGCCTGCGTTTGTTTGCTGATCGTGTTGTCCGAATATGCACCTCACTGACCTTGAAGAAGACCACCATGAAGGGCTGCTTGTCATGGGGCCCGTGCTGTCCTATCAGACCGGCCAGTTTGGGGTCGACACTTTGACCTGCAACAATATGAGAAAGGTAAGTAAGTCTCAAAGTGTTACATTGGTTTCTGTTGATCTCTGGCTTGTACAGAGTGTTTGGTGGCTCACGTGGCAGTCATGTTATTCCATAACTCAGAATAATTGCCTTTGAAACACTTTAACATTGAAGACAATTTACAGAGAGTAGTTAAGATCAAATATCGTATCGTAGAATCATACAGCACAGAAGGGGGCCATTCGGTCCATCGTGTCTGTGCCAGCTCTTTGAAAAAAGCTATCCGATTCAATCCCACTCCTCCGCGCTCTCCCCACAGCCCTGCAAACTTGTCCTCCCCAAATAATTATCTACTTCTCTCTTAAAAGCTGTTATCGAATTGGCTTCCACCAACCTTTCAGGTAATGCATTCCAGTTCCGAACAACTCACTGCGTAAAAAAANTTTCTCCTCACCTCCGTTTCTTTTAACAAATATTTTAAATCAATGTCCTCGGGTTACCGACCCACCCGCCAGTGGAAATAGTTTCTCCTTGTTCACCCTATCGAATCCCCTCATAATTTTGAAAACTTCTATTAAGTTCCCTCTTAACCTTCTTTGCTCCAAGGAGAATAATCCTAGCTTCTCTAGCCTCTCCTGATAACTGAAGTCCCTCATTCCTGGTACCATCCTGGTAAATCTCCTTTGCACCTTCTCCAATGCCTTGACATCATTCCTAAAGTGTGGTGCCCAGAACTGAACACAGTACTCTAGCTGAGGCCTAACCAATGTTTTATAAAGGTTTACCATAACATTCTGACCACGACTTCTGGATGTTTCCCTGTAGAACGTTTTGCACCCGTTCCGTGATGTCTTCAACCCTGGCTCCAGGGAGGCAACATAATATGTGAAAGTCATGTCTTTGGTTGCAGAAACACCTGTCTACTCCTTCACCATTGCGTCGCCAATGACAATTGCATTGACACTCTTCGTTGTGTCCCTCTGTGCATCCATTTGCTTTCGACTCCCCTCCCCAGAGGTGTCATCACCCGGACCGGTATTCAGTGCAGAAAACCAGTTTGTGAGTGCCACACTCTCAAGGGAATTCTGCACTGCCCATCCCCTCTTCCTTCCATGCCAGGTGGTCACCAACTCACTATCCTGAACCCTCTGTGGTTGTGGGGTGAACACCTCCTGAAATATTAGATCCATGAACTCTTCAGCCTCCCATATCCTATGTAGTGACACCAGCCTCTTCTCAGGCTCAGAAACTCTAGAGCTCAATCTTGAGCAGCCGGAGGCACTTCCTGCACACGTGTCTGTCCAGGGCGCGCAAAGCATCCTGGAGTTCCCACATGGCACACATTGTGCATTCAACCGGTCTCAGCTGCCTTGCCATATTTCCAGCCATTTTTTATATAACTTAGATTTTATAATTATGCACGAAATTCGTTAACAGAATTCTTACTCTGTGATCCAGCATGAATTCATGTAACTTAACAACAATCTAATTGTTTACACCGAGAGGTTTTTCTTTGGTCGGGTATCATTTTCTGCTCCATCACTCTGTCTCAAATACATTCTTGATGACAGGATGCTCTGTTGGACTAACTGGGGAAAGCACTGTAAGGAACTTAGATCAAATGTGTTAAGTTCTCTTATTTTACACAGAGGAGGAGAGAACAGTTGCAATTAGCAAGAGGTACGATGCAATTGACCATGGTGATCTGGGTTTAAGGAGGGAAAACTAGGTTTCCCATTTCTGACCCCTGATATTGGGTTGAGGATCAACAGGCTTGGTTGTGATATTCTCATAGCGGATTAGCCCGATACCAATACTCAGTGGCTCGATGGACACATGGGTGATGACCATGTGGGAGAGGTTTTGGAGAGCATTCTTGGAATGGGACCCAATCAATGTTCAGAAGAAGAAATGAAAAGGGAAAAATCGGAGAAGAGTGATCGATTTGCTGCCTTCTGGCATTTTCCATTTCTTCTGAGGGAATACTGTAGTTTGATTTGAAATTATACCATTTACAGTCTTAAGAGAAATCAGCATTACTACATAAGCAGGAAAATGTCAATGTAATTTTTTGGAATTTTTTTAAAGAGGGTACAGGAGCAGAGAGACCAACGAGTTCACATACACAGGTCTTTGAAGATGGCAGGACAGATTGACAGAGCTGTTAAAAAAAGCATATGGGATCCATGGCGTTATAAATCGAGACAGAGTACAAAAGCAAGGAAGTTCTGCTAAACCTTTATAAATTACTGGTTAGGCCTCAGCTGGAGTATTGTGTCCCAATTCTAGGCACCGCACTTTAGGAAGGATATCAAGGCCTTGGAGAGGGTGCAAGGAGATTTACTAGAATGGTAGCAGGGATGAGGGACTTTAGTTATGTGGAGAGATGAGAGAAGCTGGGATTATTTTCCTTGTAGCAGAGAAGGTTAAGGGGAGATCTAACAGAGGTGTTCAGAGGGTGTTGATATAGTAGATAGGGACAAACTGTTTCCACTGGCAAATGGGTCAGTAACCAGGATACATAGATTCAAGATAATTGGCAAAAGAACCAGAGGGGAGATGAGTTTTTTTTATGTGTGTGTGTGTATATATATATATATATATACATACACACACACACATATATATATATATATATACACACACACATATATATATATACACACACACACATATATATATATATACACACACACATATATATATATATATACACACATACACACACAGAGAATTGTTACGGTTTGGAATGCACTACCTGAAAGGCTGGTGGAAACAATCTCAATAACAACTTTCAAAAGGAAATTGGATAGATACTTGAACAGCAAACATTTACAATGATATGGGAAAAGGCAGGGGAGTGGGACTGATTGTGTAGCTCTTCCAAAGAGTCAATGCAGGCATGATGGGTCGAATGGCCTCCTCCTGTGCTGTAATATTCTATGATTCTAAAGACAATTTCAGTATCCGAGTAGCTTTAAAGATAAAAGCGTATTCTTCCTTTGTTTGACAAGTTTAAAGAACAATCCAACTGTCCATGGTAAATGAGCAGGACCACAAACAAGCAACTTGCAATCTCTGGAAAGTTATTACACTTTCCCCATAGGAAAATGATCCCCATTGATGATGTTTAAAATGCTACAAGACACTATTCTGCATAAAGGGTGCTACATAAATCCAAGTTGTTGGTGTTTTATACATTTTCTATCAAGAATACAACCCATAGATATGGCACAAGACATAATGGGTTCAGTGATGACCTCTCCCCTCCTGCGCAGAACATTTCTATGTGGGGTATATGGTTATATTTTAAAGACTCTTACATTCCTCGACGGGCTCAGTTGACAGCACTTTTATCAGAAGGACATGGGCTAAACTCACACAGTCTATGCTGACAATCCTATGCAGTGCTGGGGGGTGCTGCATTGCTGGAGTTGTCAAGCCTTTGATGAGTCATTAAACCAAGGCCCCACCTGCTTGTTAAGGATCCCATGGCATTATCTGAAAAGAGAAGGGAGTTTCTAGTGGTATCCTGGCTAATACTTGCTCAAATAAAATTGCCCATTTGCTTCATGGCTATGTGTGGGACATGGTGGTGTGCAAATTGGCTGCCATGTTTGCCTACACTTTAGATGTCCTCCCAAGGTGAAAGTTGCTATATCAAATGTAGGTATTATTTTTCTATAGACGATAACTACATGCACTGTTCAGTTCAGACAGGGGAGATCCTTTTAATAGAGTGAGAATACTTTAAAACATGGGAGAGTTCTGTCTAGACATAGGTGATGTGGCCGTTATGAAAAAAAGGAAAATATTTGACTGCACAAAAATAGTTCTGACTAAGTCATTACACATAAAGCCATGGACAATTCAGATCATTGCTTGCGTTCCAACTTGTGATCTCACAAGGTGTGAGCAATTGCTCCATTAGAGGACCAAAGTATATTTCACAACAGAGCAAATTAGTTTCAGCAAATACTGGAGGGGGTGGGGGAAAAGGAAGAGAAGGAAAGACACAAGGCGATCCTAAGCGGTTGGGAAGGTTGAGAGGTCAGGTCGAAGAGCTGCATGGTAGCTGAACTTACTTGGCCTAATTGAGCAACTTGTCAGCCATGATATTATGTGAAGCGCCACGATGGATCGAAAGCATGTTGCTAGGAGCCACATTACAACACTCTGATATTATTTGGATAGCTGCAATGTCTGGATACAATTATGCCACTGTCCTGACTGTCAGTTGCCAACATTTAGGTTTAGCACCTGCTGCTTTATGCATCTCCCTCCCACTTATTTGTTATATATAAGCAAGTTAAAAACAGCACATTGTGCACACAATAAAAAATATTTTACAGCTTAAAAGGTTGCACCATTATTCTTTAACTTTTTTTTCAAAAAAGTGTTCACTTCACTGATGGCTTTGTTCTTGCCACATATGGTTCAATGAGCAACAATTACGACTGGTGGGTTAAGTGATTCAGACAAATCGGATGCCTACAACAGGCCATGTCAGTGGGAGTCTCTGACTATGTTCTTATTTAGGTTCCTTGGCCAAGGGAGCAGCCAGGTAACTTGCTGTCAGACCACCACTAATTCCATTGACTTTAATTCTAACTTTCTTTTGCAGAGTTTTGTAAAGAATATTTTTATGTTACTACCTGGTCCCCAACAGCACTGCAAGAGAGCTGAAAACTAGTACACAGTTCTAAAGCTGAAGTACTCTTAGAGAAAGAACAAACTTCATTTTATAACACTTTATCATGATGCCTCTAAGGCTCTTCACAGGGAATCACTGTCTAGTTTAGTTACTGCTTTTTTCAGGCAAGCACATCAGCCATTTGCATCAGGAAACTCCTACAAACAGCTGTGTGGTGAAAGACCAATTTATCAGGATGATTGTTAAACCAGGAGAAATTCCCTTCTCTTTTGCAATGCGAGCTCAACAACTTTACATTGTGTATTGCTCAATTTCTAAAGCTGTACGAGTATAATGTAATTAGTGCAGATGAAACTTAAGAATAATTTATGGAAATAGCAAATTAAAATAATCCTTGGCTTCACTAGTGTTTTTCACAATGGGAGGATGTCTCACAGGATTTTACTGTAAAGTGTAGCGGCTGTGTTTTGCAGGTGAAAAACAAAACCAACAGAAAGACAATATATGTGCTGTAAACAGAAAAGGAGAGTGTCAGTGAAAGGAAGACAGTATGTGTGCTGGTCTAACATACATAATAAAGATTAAACTTGAATTGATCATCAGCGACTTGATTTCATGAGTATCCCCAAAGTATTTCACCATCAACTAGCATCTGATTAATGTTCACCAGTGTCCCTCAGAGCACTAGACAGCAGACTGGATTTGGTATTACTAGACAGTCGATTCTAAACATTCCCTCCCCACTAAAAAAACCCACTAGAATGCCAGCACTCAATATTTTTGAGTCTAGTAAAGTGGATGTTAATGTTTTTTTTGATGAAGAAAGTTTCTATTCTAGATATTGTCAAAAAACTCTGATTGTCCAGCACTCTGGGACGTCTTTCCGACGTGAAGGGTGATATACAAGTGTATTTTTTGTTGTTTATTTCCTCTTTTAGGAGCTCATACTGTATAAATTTGGTTTACAGCCATTTGTGGGGGAAGGAAAAAATCTTAAGGAGTCACTGGAATTCTTATCTTGAAAATTTTCTACAGCGAGAATCTGTTAGTAACAAATAATTTTTTTATATATAAAACTAAATCACAAGTTATTGGAGTACTAGGACATGATGTTTAATTTAACTTCTTTCAAGGTCTCATTCAAAAACTGCAATCCTGGCAATGTTTGGGGGAAAGTCAGCCAATAAGCCAATTTTACTAGAACGATTGCAATTTAAAAAAAAAACATTGTTCATACTGGGTCTGGGCATCAAATCAGTATGGTTTTAATTATTTTATCAGCATGTACATGTTCTTTCAATTCTTGAATTGATTTTCTGGCTCACTTTGACAAACACATTGCGCGGTTTATGAAGCACCATCTGCACCAAGACATCAACTTGGAGAGAACACTTCACTGAAAATGAAACCATTCATTGTTGATTGAAAGGTTGACCTGTTGTCTAAATATTGATATTGATAGGCTGATTCCACTTGTTGGCGAGTCCAACACGAAGGGACACAAGTATCAGATAACCACTATAATACATCTAAAAGGGAGTTTAGGAGGAAATTCTTGTGAAATGCAGCCGATTCTCTGGCTGAAGCAAAAAGTATCAATATATTTAAGAGTCTTGATGTGTACATGAGGTAGAAGAGAGTATAGGAGAGGAATACAAAGGATGGGAGCTTGAAATAATTAGGCCAATCGTCTGTTCCGGTACAGTATCATTCTATGTAATTCACCCACAAAATATACAGTCAATCCATTTTACAATATATTCTGTGAAGTCCTTCGAGACGTCTCATTGATGTGATAACGCGCAATATCAAATGCAAGGATTATTATGCTAAGCTTGTAAGTGTGGTCAAACTTAAAAAAAGAACTGTTCTGGGCAGGCATTTGGGCTCTGCATTGTTAGATATACCATCCTTCAGATGAAATGTTAAACCAAGGCCTTGTCTGCCTGTTTAGGGGATATTAAATATCCCAAAGCGCTTTGAGACATTTTTCAATGATAAGGCGCTATATCAAATGGAAGGATAAGTATTATTGTTGCAGCGAACAATTTACCTTGTACTGTGCAATATCTTACCATTTCTCTCTAGAATTCTTTACATGCTCATCTTTCTTCTTTTGTATAAAGATTGATATGAATATTTCATTAGCTGGTTCACTCAGTTTTAAATATCTCCTACAATTGTTTTTACATTGTATAAATATATATGTATATATAAAAATGTGATATAAACAGGTGTACCACAATAATAAACCTCAAACAAGCAGTGGTCGGTTTCGGGCCTTTGCAATTTTTAACATTTACATGTTTGAGCACAACCTAAGTGTATGATGAGCATATAATACAGGCTACAAGTGAAGAGTGCAAACCCTAGCCAATTACCCCCCCCACAAACCAAAGCCCTAAGGTCAGTTGTAACCTGCTAGTGTTGCTTCGACTGAGATCAACTAACTCAGAACAAGTGAGGGATTGAACAAGACAGCTCAATGGTCTGTACGGCTCACTCACTGGATAAACCCACCTAGCGGTCAGGCAGGCAGCCTTTGTCTTGTTAAGAGTTTTCCTCATGTGCACAAACAATATTTGGGCTCAGGACTTTGGATAGTTTCCATTTCAGATGAGAGCAGGAAAGATGAGTTCAGAGGCGGATAGATTTCAGACAGAGACTTCGCAGGAAGTCGAGATACAGTCTACTGTGCATTGCTCTATCCTCTGCCAAAAGTTGTCCAGTGACTTCATCTATTTACATTACCACCATCAAGACATTGCACTGTTCTCAATGCTCAGGCTACCAGCAGGTGTGTCTGTTCAGGCAGCAAGCACTAAGTGAGGCTTAAATGTCCATTACCTCAGTTCTGCACACAGAAACTTTCATCAGTAAACACTCCTGAGATACTGATAACCTCAAGTCTACTCAAGTTTAATACATTCTTACACAGAGAAACTTTAATCATACCTTTCAATCAGTGACAGGAAATGTTGTGCTTCTGACTTTCAGATGGGTACTGAAAGGATGGAGAGAAATAGAGTGCGAGAGAGAGAGAGGTACTGTGGTGAGGTGGGGAGAGAATTGTTCACCATTGTATGGTACTTCTGTGACACTACAACTCTCAGTGAAAGTTTTTAGTTCGTACCCATATTTTATTTTATGTGATAATTTGATGCGGTTCTATATCCATAAAGGGCCAGATACAATTAGTAGGATCATCGGGTTCTCCACTGTGATAGCACAGATCAGGGATTGAACCTGGAATATTTCTGGTTGTTTCAATATGATTTATATCAGCAGTAGCTCCATCAACTCAGGCATCAAGTGACCTGAGAATCTTAACATGGAACATTATTCCTTTGATAGTTTGGTCATCTAGGAGAAGCTAATTTGAAGTCTTCGATCCCCTTAATAATTAGAGTTGTGCTACAAACAAAATTATCATGAGGCTAAATTATACCTACTAGTGTTTACCAGTAGAATAAAGGTGTTCTATTAGTTCGGCTGCCAGACCTTCATACTGTTTTACATACATATAAACTACCGATTTTAAAGAGACACTACTTACCTTCCATCCTGCTTCATAAATGGGCTCTCTTTCTATTGTGTGTCATACTGACCACATCCAATGCAAAGTCTCATTAATTCTGGAAACTTTGGGAAAGCAATCTGCCAGTGGCTTTGAAGATGGTGGGTTGGATACTTTGCCAGACAAGCTGAGGAATGTCAATACTCAAACACTGTAGTTATTTTTATCATAATTTTATGAAGAATGGATTCATAAAATATGTTCATACTTACAAGTACTTCAGGAGTTTGTTTTACTGATGAAAGCTTGTGTGTGTACAGAATTGAGTTAATGGACACTTAAGCCTCACTTGCTATTGCCTGAACAGACCCACCTGCCGATAGACTGAGCAATGGGGACAGTTCAATGTCTTCAAGATGGTAATGTAAACAGATGAGCATGAGTCACATGAATAACTTTACGTTAGGATTGAGGATAGAGCAATGCACAGTAGACTGTATCTAGACTTCCTGCGAAGTCGTTGTCTGAATTCTATCCGCCTCTGAACTCATCTTTCCTGCTATCATCTGAAATGGAAACCATCCAAAGCCCTGAGCCCAAGCATTGTTTGTGTACATGAGGAAACCTCTGCTAAACAGATAATGCTAGCAGGACATAGACAGCCTGCCTGACCACACAGTGGGTTTATCCAGTGAGTAGCTGAGCTATACAGACTAGGAACTATCTGGTCAAATCCCTCATCTAATCTCAGGCAAAGCAGCACTCGGCAGGTTACAGCTGACCTTTGGGTTAGTGACGGGGATATAAAATATATCAGCCAGGATTTCTATTCCTGAACTGTTTTCCATATGATATGTTTATCACAAGCTTCTGTTGTGCTCAAACATGTGATTGGTAAAGATTAAAAATGGCAAGGACTCTAGACCGATCACAGCTTTCTAGTTTGAGTTTTATTGGATACTATACCTTCTTAATTCACTATTTCTTTGCAATACATGTTTATTTACAGCGAGAAAATACCAAATAGTCAAAACCACGTGAGCGCACCATGTTTTTATTTAAATGTTTTAAAAAACAATGAGCTTCAGGCATCATGTACAGATACTATTTGCACTCTAAATGGCCAGCTCGCTCTATAAACCACAGTATAAAATCATTCCAGACAGACCTAAGGCATTTTGTCCTTTGCAGGAACGTAGCACCAGCTGCAATTTAGATGGGCAATAGTAGATCTGCTTTGATAAGCCACATAGCAAATATTAAGAATAATGAAGCACATCTTTTCCCAGCAGCATTAAGATACCAGATCTTCCTTTTTTTACATTAATATAAATTCTGGTGAACTGGAGGATGAAAGGTGGGAGTGGGGGAAGAGAGAAAATAAATTAATTATATAGACAAGAGAGCAATGCAAAGACTCGCAGTCATTTCTCATCTTTGATGAAGATGATCAGTCCCTATACCATCAGAAATAGATTTTATAATCTTTGAAGCAACAACCCGTCACTGGCCAATATTATGATCAAGCCGAGTGTACTCGCTCTCTACAAATTGACTATGTCTTCAGTGCTGGTAAGTCAGTAATCTTTTGAATATCTGTATTAAAGGTCCAGAACTTGTTCTTCCTGCTCAGATGGGAATGGAAAATAATTTCCAATTTATGTAATACCTTTCCTATTAAATTAAACATCTAAACACTTTATAGAACAATATTAGAAATGAGTCATGATTTGGTCAAACTTAACAGCTAATCTACTCCAGCAAACTCCAATATTGGCCTTATCTCATCTTTGAGATGCCTCAAAGCACTTCACAGAATATACTGTAAAGTGAATTGACTGCATACCTTGTGGGCAAAGCGCTGTCTATTAGGTATGTTTCCTAACAGGTGAACAGCCACCAGGATCAATGTTGAAGGTCAGTGGTTGCATCTACTATACCAACAAAGCAAATCTTTCCACAACCAAGAAACTTTTATATTCTACATTTATACACATTAGTTAAGATGTGGAGTAGAGTATTTGGACTGTGCATCAGTAGTTGAAACTACAGTCTGGTGTCAGAGATAAATGAACTCTTCTGATTGAAGCATCAAATGTAAGAAAGTTTTGGCCTCGTGCCTTGTGAACTAGCTGGACAGATGGCACCAATGTAGGACCTGTGAAACTTTCTGTAGATGGGATACTGGGTCTGATAAAAGTCTGGAATCTAGATGATGTTTCTTCAGGGACATTCAGAGTTTAGCACAAATTTCTGGCATTAGAGAAAAAGCACCTTAAGGACCAACCAACAGGAGGTAATGGCTCACGAGTTAGTAAAGAGTGAAGCAATAAACTTCAAAAGGGAGCCAAAATCCAAAGGTAGAGTGCCTTTGTACAATTACTCAAATTAACATTTTTCCTTTAAGGATGAACCCAGGACTTGCCTCCTCCCTCACCACATTACTCCACAACTAATTTCAAGGAGACATCAGCATGGATTTAGTGGGGGAGCAAGAGCTTTGGCTGAGAGCCAATCTGAAACTGTCCAACACCAAGAAAGCTCAGTAGAGCCTGAGCATTGGTCTATAGATTTTTTTTCTATTTCCAGTGGGAGCACTTTGGACGAAAACTTCTCCTTTAGATGCAAGTTCCCCTTTAATGGTTTGAGACTACGCCAAAGGGCAGCATGCATTGGCAACATGTGCCAACCATCTGGAACTATAAAACCTTGATTGTTCTGCTTGATGCCTATGTGGAACCAAACACGTTTTAGGTCTATGGCTTGTGTCCCATGGGCATAGTGCCCTAATGATCATATAAGCAGTGTTTTTTTTAAGTGTTTTCCTGAAACTATTAGTCTTTCAAGCCACAGCAGTGTAGGAACATAACTTACTTTTTCTCAGCCTCACAGCACTGACTCTTGCAACTCCTGCTAAATGTACATCAGGTAATCGAGGAGGAAGAATCTCCACTATGCTGCCAATGCCCTATATTCCCCAATTACTCAGTGGATAAATACACTGCAATGCTGTAATGAGCAATAAAGATGAGAAATATCCCAGGTTCAAACTCTGGTCTGAACAGTATATGCAAATTGTAACCCAGAGTATCAATGGGGGGAAAATTACAATACACCTTGCTGTCCCAAGCCTAAGGAAGAGGAGAAGAGCAAAAGTTCAGGGCTCCCATAGGAGCATAGAAATATACAGCATAGAAGGAGGCCATTGGGCCCATCGTAGCTGGGCTCAGTGATTAGAGCACTCGCTTTGCAAGCGAGAGACCTGAGTTCAATTCCAGGCAGGGCGAAACCTTGGGCAAGTTTCCTTACTCCACACAGAGCCTAATAATAATCCCTCCAAAAAAACAAAACAATAATAAATTGGTCATTTTCAATCTAAGACTGTTTGTGGGACATTGATGTGCGCAATTGGCTGCCGCGTTCGCCCACAAATATACAGTCAATTCACTTTACAGTGTGTTCTGTGAAGCGCTTTGGGACGTCCTCCCGACGTGAAAAGCGCTATATCAAATGCAAGGATTATTATTATTATCGTGTTTGTCCCAGGACTTTTAAAGAGCAATCCTTATGGTCCCATTACTCCATACCCTTGTAGCTTATTCTGATTCCAGGTTGCAACTGCTGGAAAGCTCGTGACAGGCAGGCTGGGACACAATCAGAATTTGTACAGCCCTTCGATCCTCTCTGCCTATGGTCATGGATAAAGAACATCCATTTGAGCGAGGTACTCGTGGACTGCTATCCCCGGGGGTGGGGGGAGTCAAGTTCAGCAAAAGCTTCACTCCGTTTGGGAGAGCAAGAGGTCTGAAGGAGACCCTCATTGTTTAAAGTGACACTGTTTTGTCCTGCACTAATCTCATCCTGTAACTACGTTCAGCAGCCTCCCTCCCAAGACTGAAGACAAACATGTTGGTAAGTTTGGAAAGCTTTGGTTTTTAAAGAACTATTGATTCAGATGACATTTTAGGGGTTTGGTGGCATACTTTCCAGAAAGTTATGACAAAATAAATAAAAATGCAGACTTTGGTCTCTAAGAGTTTTGGCCAATTCCTCTGCTTTCCAATGCTTCCAAGTGTAGAAGTGGGAGAAGGAAAAGCTGCAGATCAACAGCGCAATTCTTGGGCTTAACCACGAAGGAAGTCAAGTTCCTCAGTGATTCAAGATTTCACAAGCTTATTCAGCAATTGGGGTCTCATTCTGGTCAAACTTGGACAATGGGAAGCTGTAACCTATGAAGAGCACTGACGTCTCCAGCTACAATTTTTTTCTGCATTTGAGTCAGACTTACAAAAGCAGGAATTGGCATGGATTTGTTACGTTAAAAAAAAGTAGTCAAGTGATTGAGCTGCAAATAACTTAAATTTACATATCATACAGACAGAAGCTTCACTGTCAAAAGAAAAGCTTACTTATGGAGCAGCACAAATGCAGACTGAAGAGAATAAGCTAAAAATATACACAACATAGCTGTGTTACATAATAATAATCCTTCATTGGCAATAGTGACTTTCACATCAGGAAGATGTCTCAAAGCACTTCACAGGATTTACTGTAAAGCGTAGTGACTATTTGTAGGCAAACATGGCAGCCAATTTGCACACAACAGTGTTCCATAAACAACCATGAAGTGAACAATAAATTGGAACACTCGCGTTTCCAATTACAACTTTTTTTTTACTGCATTTGAGTCAGACTTACGAAATCTGGAATTGGCATGGATTTGTTATTTTTAAAAAATGTACTCAAGAGCTTGAGCACCTGTAGCACCTTTCACATTGGGAGGACATCCAGAGGTCCTGGACAGTCGAGGGTTTGCACCAATATTACCTAGGGAATTGCTGGTCAGGACATGGGGAGAAACTCTCTTATCATAATGATAACATATCCTTGAGGCACAAAGTATTCTCACATCTCTCACACCGCCTGCACTTCATCTCCTCAAAGAGCTTCTCCTCTAGCCCCCGGACCGTCTCGTGCGTCGTTCCTCAGGGTTCTGTACTTTGTCCCCTCCTCTTCAACATCTATATGCTCCCTTTTGGTGACATCATCCGCAGATATGGGGTCAACTTCCACATGTATGCAGATGACACCCAACTATACCTCTCTGCCTCCGCCCTGAACTCGGGGACTACTTCTGTCCTGACAGAATGTCTGTCAGACATCAAGTCCTGGATGAGAGCTAACTGTTTTCAGTTGAACATCAACAAGACCGAGGCTCTCCTGATTGGCTCCTGTCAGCGCCTCCACACCTCAGGCGCTGACAGCATCACCATCCATGGTTGCACACTCCACGTTGCTAAGCCAGTCCGGAACCTTAGAGTCAGACCTTCAACTATACTTCCCACTCCACATCTGAACCATGATCCGATCTGTCTTCGCCCACTTACGCAACGTCGCCTGGCTTCAACACTGTCTCACACCGCAGGCCACCGAAACCCTCATACACGCCTTCATTACATGAAGGCTAGACTACCAAACTCCCCAACTCCTCTCTCCACAGGCTGCAGATCATCCAGAACTCTGCAGCCCATGTCCTCTCCTGCACCAGGCTCCATGACCCTATCACCCCCATCCTTGCCCAACTCCACTGGCGTCCCATCACAGAGGATACAGTTCAAGATCCTGGTCCTCACCTTCAACTCTGTCCATGGTCTTGCTCCTCCCTACCTCTCCGACCTCCTAACCCCCTACCACGCTGTTCGCTCTCTCCGCTCAGCAGGCTTCGGCCTGCTTCATATCCCCCGCCTTGCTCGCCCCACTATCGGCGGGCGGGCCTTCCGCCACTCTGCCCCCACCCTCTGGAACTCCATCCTGCAGTTCCTCCATCTCGCCCTCTCCATCACCACCTTCAAGACCCACCTCTTCGACTGCGCTTTTGATCTCCCGGTTTACCCCCCCGCCCTCCCCCCCTCCCCCACCCCAACCCTCAGCTCGGGTCTGTAACTGTCTGTCCAGCACCTTGGGACGTTCTCCCGATGTGAAAGGCGCTATACAAATGTAATTTTGTTGTTGTGTTTCACACAATGGGTATGCTCAACTTAACAATGGTATATGAACAATCAAATAATACTCCATGTACATCTGCCATCTTCAATATATAAAATAACTATTCAGCATACACACACACAAAATACCTCCCATTCCAGGAGGGAATTTTTAATGGACATAAGCAAGTATTACCATGAAATCTGACATGTATGCAAGTAGTGTTACTGCTCAAGTTTACCTACCATCAATGGTGTCCACACACAGCTCGAGCCCAAGGTTGTACTGGGGGTTCATCACCCATAAGTTGCTAGTGGCAGTGATGTCAAAAACAAGCCAGCCATCTTCTGAGGCCCAAACTGTCCTCGTGTCCAGCAGGAACAGATCAGCATCTCTGTCAAAGGGAATGACAAAATACATCATGTTAAAGCAAAAAACGCTTAAGTTACACTTGAAAGTGTTGAACATTTTATTCTCATCATATTAGAAGAAGGGGGAATTACCATATTGTGCATTATCCCTTGCTATTCTGCTCTAAGAAGTGCAATGAACATTGTATATTGGAAAAGAAAATAGACTCAATTGAGTCTGGCTTTCACAGAAGCAATTTGTTTCTCCAATGGTAATCGATTTAAAATCCTTACGACTTTCTTATGGAACTTTCAGTCTAGTCTTAAGCATGGTGATGTGTTTCAGCATATGTCAGACACCTGGCTTACCAGTTATTTGGAGAGAAAAAAAATTGCAATTTTATGGCACCTACATTGGCAAAGTGCCTCCAAGCACTTTGTAGTAATTACTGACACTCCGTGATAATGTAGGCATCCATTTTGTCCCCAGGAAAATTCTACAAACAGGCATAAAGGTGAGTAATCAATGTATCTGGAGAATTATTGACCAGGGGCTCAGAAGAAACGTCCTCATTTCAAACAATGTCGCAGAATCTGTAATATTCATCTGAACAGAACTTTGTTTTTTTTAATTTCTCAACCAAAGGATGGTATTTCCAAAATGCAGTTTTGTTCCAGTACTGCACTGCAGTTCAGCCTAAACTGTGAGATCACATTCAGAATTTACAACCTTCTGACCCAGAGGCGAGAGTGCCACCAACTGAGCCAAGCTGACATGTACTGGAATTATATTCACAAGTACAACTCTAATTAGTTGGCATTAGGTACTCAAATGTCTATAAGACTTGTGTTTCTTTAAATTATTACTCTGAGGGTAAAAAACAGAAGTTGCAATGTTAAAATCAAACATTCATCCCAATATAAATTAATTATGGCATTTCAATTCTGTAAATCTTCAAGTACAAGTTTCCCTTGAAAGACGTAACAATTTTAAATTGCATACCATTGGAGAAACAAATTGCTCAATCGATTATCACATGATGCATCAAACATTGGCAAGTTATCCATTAAACTCTCAGACCTCTGCACATATACTGGTGATCTCAGCATTACCAAAAGCATGAGCTACAACAACTTGCACTTATATAGCTCCCTGCACACGGGCTAGTATCCTGGAGCTGCAGACAGGGAGTCTGACCCCAAGCCTGGGGGAGATGACTGTAAGCACAATCAAAAAGGAAGGTCTTTAGGTGGGGTTTGAAAGTGAGGAGAATGGGGGCAAAGCAGAGAGATTGAGAGATTGCACTTTGGGGTCTAGTGGCTGAAAATACAGTCGCCGATGGTGGAGCGGAGGAGACGAGGGACAAATAGGAGGCCGGAGCTAGCCGAGTGGAGGCAGCAGGTGCTGGAGTTGGGTGGAGGGATGAGCAAATGACAGGAGTACTCACCACTATGCAGACACACTACTTGCTCTGGAAACATACCAACACTGTTCCCTGTTACTCCCCATTGCTTTCACTCCCTACACAACTGCGTAACTGGGCCCAAAATATTGGGCTGCGGATGATCGTCAATAATAATTATCCTTACATTTTATATAGCGCTTTTCATGTCAGGAGGATGTCTCAAGGCATTTATCAGCATATACTGCAAAGTGTAGCAACTATTTGTAGGTGAAGGTGGCAACCATTAACTCCAAGCACTTCAGTTTGACAAATTAAACCAGTATATAAAATCACCAGATAACAACAACAAATTACATTTGTATAGTGCCTTTCACATTGGGAGGACGTCCCAAGGCGCTGAAATGGATGGATACAGGTGGTTAAAGTTCAAGTCATAAAATAGAAAGTACAGAAAAGCACACTAAATGGGAACTCCAGGTTCTCTGACTTAGGGTAGATATGGATGACACAGTATTCAGCTTTTTGGCAAGGTGTAAACAAAGAATCATTGCACTTAGGCAGGACCAAAATTTCAATGCAGTTAGAAAGTGAAATATTGCTGCCATCTCAGATTCGGTGGAGGTTTTAATGGCAGCATTAACTTAAAATCAAGCATTTATTCCAGAATCAATACTAGACTATGAACTCACATCTTTATGTCCTTGGAGTACAAATTATTTCTCAATTGATAGTGTGAGCTCTCACCTGTACACACAATAAGACTCACCAATATTTAAACAGGCCACTAGAGGGAGAAGTCAGTGAAGTCCTCTATCTAAAGGTCATGGAGGAAACACAGCTCAACAAGGCAAGACCAGCTCAACTGAAGTACTCATTACCACCCATGATGGAAGTAAATCAGCCACGCTCAGGGGTATACTTTGTGTGTCTTCTTGACCTCTACTGTCTTCAACACTGACGACCACTCTCTTACTTGATCTTCTCTTCGTCCCTTGTGGGACTGCACTCTCCTGGTCCTAATCCTAAATTTCCCATCGTTTCCACTTTTCCTTCAATGGCTTCGCCTCCTACCTCCATACAATCACCTGCAGCATACCACTGGGATTTATCCTGGGTTCCCTCCTCTTCCTCACTTGCATGATATATCGGCATACATTGGGGGTAAGTTTCTACACAAAATTTCCAAAAGAGCTTTCTTCACCTCCACCACATTGCCCACCTCTGTCTCTATCTCACCAAATGCCTCCAAAATCCTCATTCATGCCTTTGTTACCTCCCACATCGAATTTTCAAATGCATTTCTTGTCAGTCTCCGTAGTTCAACCATCCATAAGATCCAACTTACCCAAAACATGACCCACGTCCTCACCTGCACAAAACTTGGCACATCCATCACTTGGCTCACATCCTTAACCACAATAAGCTTAATTTGCCAATTTTGGCCAGGCCCTTTCTATTTGCTTTTATTTAAAAACCGTGAAACCTTACCTGGCAGACCACATCTATGGTCACCTCCCTTTTCTTTCTGCACACTTCTTTTAAGAACTACAGAAATAAAACTTCAAAATTCAGATTGAATTTGACAATTTGCCAAATTCTGGACACATCAGAATGCGTCATAAAACAGAGCAACTCCAGACGCAGGTGGAATTTCTCACCGGCATTTCCCATATTTGTTTTGATGTTATCGACAGCAAAAGCACTAAGCCACAAATCCACCCCAATAATAGCACAAAACCTCACACTGTAACACAGTCCCAACGCTCCTATGACTCACTTTTAAAATGTGTAATTAATGGGGTGTTTCCAAGTGGTCTAGTCAGTGCTTATCGGCAGCAGACCTCACCCTTTTCATCTATGTTTCAGTACAAGCTATTTCAGTACATACCCTATTTTCACAAGCTACTCCCATTTACTCAGATCTAGTTGTTGACAATAGGAGCTCTTACATTTGAGAAAAAAAAGGAAAACTGGAGTTGAAACTGTTAGTGATGCATTTAACCTTTATTAAAAATAATGGCAATCATTATTAAAAATAGTGCTTTTTCATTCATAGGACCCAACAGGATATAGCATGTCTCTTGACGTTATGCTTCCCATAGTAATTACTTATGAAGACAGTAGTGTTTCGGCACTTCATATAAGGGACAATTCAAAGTTTGCTTGTGAAAGGAAAAAAAAAGGAACACATGATTTAATACTAACATAATACCATCTATTGTGTGTATTTGGCAACCTACAAAATGCCTATTTGTTTCTCTCCAATTAAGCATGAAATTAGATTATTCATAACCTTTGAAAACATCATAAGGGTGGATGCATTAGATCCATGCACTAACACAACGCCCAGAGGCAATATCAGCTACTGAGTTGCTACTCAGTGAACTGAGAACTAAACTACACTTTGACCTGTTGTAATGGTGATTAACTTCTCAGCACCAATCTGAGGAAACTGGTCAGATAAAGCTGTCTGAGCAGTCAATCGCAGATCTATACTTCCCACTGTTTAAATAAAGTTACCCACATACTTAAAACTTTATCTATTCACGACAGTCAAATCCTGTTCAATGTGTGACTAGTTTGTCAAGGAAGTTAAGGTTAGGTTATGATTTCTTTAACCTAAAACAGAAAATAAAAATAAACTAATTGGAAAATCGTTGTACCCTC
Source organism: Callorhinchus milii (assembly GCF_018977255.1). Classification (NCBI taxonomy): domain Eukaryota; kingdom Metazoa; phylum Chordata; class Chondrichthyes; order Chimaeriformes; family Callorhinchidae; genus Callorhinchus; species Callorhinchus milii. Next base: position 78,229,089 of record NW_024704743.1, read on the forward strand.
ATCTCATTTAAAACTATTATTAATACTATAATAATAATACTTGCATTTGATGTAGTGTTTTTCAGATAAGGAGGAAGTCTCAATGTGCTCACAGGAGCATGAGGGTCCAAAAGTTTACTGATTCTGTATTTTGTAGATGAACACTGTAGCCAACTTGTGTACAGCAATGTTCCCTTAAGCAGGTTCCCTTATACAGCATCTGCTTCCTTGACCCCATCCCCACCCCTATCCTCCAAATCCACCTCCTTGCCCCCCACTAACAGACATTGTTAACCTCTCTCTGTCCACCGCACTGTACCCATCTTGCAGCCCACCTGATTTCATCCCTCCAGAATCCCCACCCGACTGTCCCCCATACCTACATCAAGCTACAATTCAATACAAAATAAACTGAACACATAGCAATATGTAGTTTTTTTTAAATTCAAAGTTACTCTTTAAATGGGCTCCAGTACTTTCGTTAAGTGTGTCAATGGAAAGCTGGGAAGTGTTGTATTCCAGGAGTGTTGTCCTTTGAATCCAACTGGCTACTTGACTGTGGATAAAACATTAAGCTGAGGCTCTATCTGCCTGTCTTCAATTTCCCCTCAAGGAGGAAACCAAATGCTACCTTGGCTGAGATCAGGTGAACTCAACACAGACCAGGATTCAATTCTACAACGTTATTGTCCTATCTGTATGTCTCAATGCTGTCCTAGGCAGTAACTTTACCCAATAGGGCATTAGAGAGTCACTGGTGGGAAAACCAAGAGCAGCAAATCCTCTTGAATGAGAAAGACTTACGATACCAGGTGACACCAAACAGAAGGGTTGGGTGAGGCGGGGGGAGGAGTGGGAAGCAAATACAACAAATTATTGTCTAAACACCAGGCTGTCTCTCACCTGTTTACATGTCGATGCAGCACCTGGAAGATGCGCACCTCAAAGGTTTCATTCTCAAAGCGACCTCTGACCCAGTCCTTGTAGATACGGAATTCTGCGGCTGTGACGGCCTCGCCCTCTGGAATCCGCGACAGGTTAAATTTGTATTCCTTGTGATGCCGTTGGTAGTGAGAAAATCCTGCGTCGTATTCAACTGCCAAATACAAAGAGATTTGGAATCTTGTCAGCAAGTCCTAAAACCTACTCAATCAAAGAACATTTCACAGCACCCCACTTAAAGGGGAAAAAAAACTCCCAAGAGAGAGAACAGTCCATCTCTGGAACCGCTGACACGCATTAGTATTTACTGAGCTGCACCACTGTATCCCTGATACACGCAACTCACTGGGCACATCAAGGATCCAGCCAGGTGGCTTTTGTGCATTAGTATAGACAGCTCATTCAGTAAATCTGACCTCATCTGTGTAGTAACAGCTGTACCAGCTTACAGCAGAAAGACACACAGCCTCCATTATATCACCCAGCCTAGCAACAAGGGGGGAAAACATCCCCAGCATCAACCCCCTTCTCCTCCCTTGTATTACTGTCCTGGATTTACATGTTCTTTGCCACCTGTTCTCCCATCACAGATCACTGTTAAGCCACCTAGCCAAGACCCAAGGGAATACTGACCTAATGGTTACGTGTGTTTGCGGGAAAAGCTACTGGGGAAGGGGCTCTTGGTCGCATGGTAGATCGTGTGGGTGATGCTTCATGTCCCCACCTCAACCCACCCACCATCTCCCCCCACCCGCCCCCACTCCGGTTAAAACCCCCCCCTTTTAAAAAAACACAAAACAAAAGTGCATTTTCTTTCTGTTTCCCTTATCTACATTTAAAGAACCCAGAAGGTAGCCTCAAGGTATTCATGCCAAAATACCAACATACTGTATCTATGTTAATAAAACAATTTGCATTTTCCTGGTGACTTTGTGGAAATATGCACCACCTGAGGCTCAAAATGCCACCTCGTCTTAACCTGAAAGGCCATTCTGTCTTAAAATGCAAGAGTGTAGAAAATTGTGGAATATTCTTCAATGGAGTCTTAATTTAAAAGCTGTTTTTCCACAATCTTTAAAATTTGATATCATAAGACTTGCTCCTTTGCCACATTCAACTGGAATTTAAAATAAAATTCTCAGGAAACTTGACCAAAAATGCATTGTGAATGAAGAATCCTGAATGCCATATAAAGGGAGTGTTCATTCACGGAGAAATTTTCTGAGCAAGCTATGTGAGCTTCTCAAAGTTAAGGATGTGTATGTGATTATTGCCAGAGTTTATGGAAACTGATACACTCAACACCTCCATGGCTAACCTAAATATTAGGGAAGCATTAAAAGATAGTAGGTGAGTAGCTACTGGCTAGTTTCATTCAACACTTAGACAGTAGTTTTTAAAAATTTCTAGCTTTGGTTAGGTTCTTGGACGTGGGACGGGGAATGAGGTAGAAGAAAGGATCCTGACCAGGCTCAACTAATTACCTTAAAGACACGTCTGGTTTTCCCACCTCAAAGATCAGTAGAAGCAGCTAAAGATAAAAGGGTACCAAGCTCCGCTATTCAACATAAACTTCCAAGAAATTTCAAGCCTAAAGCAGTGAGGTAATAATAATAATCCTTGCATTTGATATAGCGCTTTTCATGTCTTCGACGTCTCAAAGCACTTCACAGAATAGACTGTAAGGTGAATTGACCGTATATATTTTGTGTGCAAAAGGTTTAGCACATGTGCACATTCTGTCACATCTTCGGGTCATACAATTCCTCACCTTTTCTTAAAAATAAACCAACCTAGAAATTTTTGAAATCTCGAGCACAGTCTGAAGCTCGCTTTATTATCTCTAGCAAATTTACTCACAACAAATCATAGACACACACTTCACCTTCTTATCTGAGCTCCTGGTTGACAAAAAGCAGGATTTTCTTCCCTCCCATTAAAGTGAACTAAATAAAAAAAAACTTAGCGGAGCTGGCAACCATTTTAGCTTCATCTGTACAGCATTTAAGCTTTCAGACACAAAATCATTAACATCTTCTAAAATTTAAAGGACAACCCAGTAAAACTGCAGCACATAAGATTTTGTCTTTGCAGTTGAACAGTTTGGGCAGTACATCGTGTCAAATCTATTTAAAACCATCTCCATTAAATAATATTTACTAGAATTAAAATCCTTCAGATTTATTTCACAGATTAATGGTTTAGGATGGAAAGGGAAAATCCCCTTTCCTAAATATGAATCTTAACAACAACAACTTGCACTTATATAGTGCCCTCCACGCAGGGCAGTGTCTCAAAGTGCTAAACAGTGGTGGAGCCTGACTCCGAGCCAGGGTGGGGAGAGATGGACATAAGCACGGTAAAGAGGAAAGTTTTCAAGTGGGACTTGAAAAGGGGGAGAGAGGGGACAAGGCAGAGGGATTGAGAAAGAGTGTTCAAGAGTTTTGGGGATTAGTGGCTGAAAGCACAGCCTTCGATGGTGGGGAGGAGGGTGTGACTGATAAGCAGGAGGCCGGTGGATTGGGGAGTGAGGAGGTTGAAGAGGTAGATAGGTGCCAGGGAGTGAATGGATTTGAACATGAGTGTAAGTATCTTGAACTTGATCCATTTGGTGATGGGGAGCCAGTGGAGCCTGGTCAGAACCGGTGAGATGTGGGTACAGAGTTTGGTCAGTATGCGGGCAGCAGAGTTTTGAATGAGCTGGATCTTTTGAATAGTGGAGCTGGGGAGGCTGGCGAGGAGTGGGTTGGAGTAATCCAAGCAGAAGGTGACAAATGCGTGCATGAAGGCGTAGGTGGAAGAAGGCGGTCCTGGTCAGCGACTGGATGTGGGGGAGGAAGGACAGCTGGGGGTTGAATCAGACCCCTATACTGTAGATTGCACACTGAGTCTGAGGGAGAGCCCCGGGAGGTTGAGGAGTTTAGTACTTAATACTGTACATTGCTACTGTGTGATTGATGGAGGAATACTTCAAAGGATACGTGTTTTATAGGTCATGTTAATTTATTAATGCAACTGGATTCCAAAATGTAAATCATGACTTGTTAATATTAGTAAGCTAGGTCATCATTAGTTTCTTTGAAGTTTATTTTCATGTAAATTGACTTAGGTCCACCCCCAAATGAGATGAGAGGCCAATGCCCCTTTCAGAGTTTCACTGGCGATTCTTTCCCCTCCCTCACAATCTTCCTACTGCACCAAACGGGTCAACCCTGGTGTGTCAGTTTAGTGCAGTCAGTAGCACTCTCACCTCAGAAGTCTGATTATACTGAGTTCAAGCACTACATCCAGACTTTGAGCTCATAGTCTAGACTAGGGATGACCAACTTGCCTATTTTATGCATGCGAAATGCAGCCCACAAGTTGGCCATCCCTGGTCTAGATGTTCCAATGCGAGAGGTTGCGCTGCATTATCAGACGGCAGTGCCGGCCTTCTGATAAAACATTATTCATCCGAGGTCCCGTCCACCTGTTCAGGAAGACGTTAAAGATCACGTGGCATTGTTCAAACAAAGCAAGTTTCTCCCAGTGTCCTGACCTACAATCTCACTTCATAACAGTTTGTAGGACAATACTGTGGCTGCCAGGTTTACCCAAAACGGTACAGTGACCACTTAACAGAAGCAATCTAAAGCACTGTTTGATGTGGTAATGGGTGCAACTATTAAATCCCAGGATTATTAATCCTCAAGATTATTTTCCACAATGCTACTCATAGCTAGTATCATGTACAACATGAAGAGATTCAGCACAAAGTATTCCAACAAAATAAGCCTCAAGCCCACCTTCAGAAAAGTACATCTTACTGCATTGCGGCTTTTCAGTCAATTCTTCTGGCCTCTCTGAGTAAGATTGTCTATCTGTACTAAATCATAGGAATGACTGATCAGGTCAATCTTTTCATGCAACTGTTTTCCCTGTCAATGGTCTTCCAAGTGTTCTCTAATGTCCTAGATTACAGCACAGAATAAGAGATTACAGCACTGAAACAAGCCATTCTTTTCATATCCTCCCTCTTCAAGCATCTATAATTTTAATAGAATTCATGGACTGCTTCAGTTTGTGGCAGAGAATTCCAAATTCCCACCACCTTCTGTCTGAAGATTCATTTTCTTCATTCTTTTTGGGATCTTCTTACACGTCAGTCTTTGTTATCTGTTTACTGAGGAGTGGAAATAATCTTATCACTATTTACTCTATAATAACCCTTCATAAGCATGAAGACCGCCATCAAATCACTATATAATTTTTTTTAAGATGAATTTTACTCTGTTGTCCTTTTTTGTCTGTACATAAAATTGAGTTCCTATCAATGCTTCCCTGTCTCAGTTGGAAGCACTCTCAGCTCTATATAGTCTAGAGAGTGACCCTCTAACCCAGTGCTGGGGGAATTCTGTCACTGACAACATATAAAGCAGACCTATGGATCATTTTGAGAGCTGCCCACTGCAGGAGCAGTGTTCTGCAGAATGCCACTTTGACAGCCCATGCTCATCTCCTGTAGCTCAGGGGATAGAGCGCTCACCTTGCAAGCGAGAGACCTGGGTTTAAGTTCAGGGCAGAATGTTGGGCAAGTTTCCTTACTCCACAAGCCTGTTTACCTGGCAGTAAATAGGAACCTAGTTGTTAGTCGATTGGCAGATCGCTTTTCCGGGCCTAATAATTCCTTCAAAAAAGAATAATAAATTGGTCACTCAATCCACGACTCTGTGGGATACTGCTGTACGCAATTGGCTGCCACGTTTTGCCCACAAAATACAGTCAATTCACTTTGCAGTATATTCTGTGAAGCACTTGGAGATATCTTGAAGACGGGATAAAGCGCTATATCAAATGCAACGATTACTATCTCCTTGGAAAGTCCGACACCTCAAGCAGGACACCAGAAAATGCCAAACTTTGAACTAACACATTTGCTCAAATTTCACCAACTTCATTTTGAAAACAGCCAACCTCAATTAAAGCATTCCTTAGAAATAGAATCTGCTCCCAGACATCCAGTTTCTTTAGACTCAAAGGGACACAAGTGTGAAATTCCAACTGGTTGATGTGAAATTCCAACTGGTTGGATCCCTGTTTTTTGGATGTAAACTGCTTTGGAAAATCTGTTATAATAGTGATTAACTTGTAACATTTGTCCCTTTCAAGTAACACTATGAAATTTAGCACCAAAAAGCAATAAACAATTAAATTACTTTCTGACTCCCTACTGAAGGCAATGAGGTAGTCAGGAAACCATTTTCCCTTTGCTGTACATCTTGTTTAAATAACAAAATAGGTTTGTTAGTTAAACAAAATGTACACCAAACAGATCAAGAGTGTTATGTACCACCAAGGTTTACACTAACAGCACATGTAGAAGAGAGACATTAACAAGTGGGCACTGCATTGGAGATAGACCTCAGGGGACAGACTGCACCCAGCATTGAACATAAGAATTAGGAGTAGGCCATTCGGCCCCTCGAGCCTGCCCCGCCATTCGATAAGATCATGGCTGATCTTCTGACCTAACTCTAATTACCAGCCCTATCCCCATATCCCCTAATGCCTCTGTTTTTTAAAAATCTATCAGTCTCAGCCTTGAAGATGTTCAAGGACTGAGCATCTACAGCCCTTCTGGGGTAGTGAATTCCATAAATTCACTACCCTCTGAGTGAAGAAATGTTTCCTCAACTCTGTTCTAAAAGGCTGACCCTTAATTTTAAGACTGTGACCCCTGGTTATAGATTCTCCTACCAGTCCCTCAGTGTCTACTTTATCCAGCCCTTTAAGAATCTTATATGTTTCAATAAGATCTCCCTTAAATCTTCTGTACTCTAGAGAATACAGCCCTAGTTTATTCAGCCTATCCTCATAGGTCAGTCCCCTCATCCCAGGAACTAACCGAGTGAATCTACGCTGCACCCCCTCTAGGGCAAGTATGTCCTTTTTTAAATAAGGAGACCAAAACTGCACACAATACTCTAGGTGCGGTCTCACCAAGGCCCTATATAGTTGCAGCAAGACTTGCCTACTCTTGTACTCTAAACCTTTTGCAATGAACGCTAACATGCCGTTCGCCTTCTTAGTTGCTTGCTGCACCTGCAAACTAACTTTTTGAGACTGGTGTACAAGGACACCCAAATCCCTCTGCACACTAACACTATCTAATCTCTCCCCCTCTCGAAAATAATTTGTTTTTCTATTTTTTCTACCTTGGTGAATAACTTCACACTTCCCCACATTAAATTCCATCTGCCACCTACTCGCCCACTCCCCTAGCCTATCTATATCCCGTTGCAATCTTTTTGCATCATCCTCAGAGCTTATTCTCCCACCTAGTTTAGTGTCATCTGCGAATTTAGATGTGTTACATTCAATGTCCTCGTCTAGATCAATTGTAATTGTAAATAGCTGAGGCCCAAGCACTGATCCTTGTGGCACTCCACTAGTCACATCCTGCCAATTCGAGAATGACCCATTTATCCCTACTCTCTGTTTTCTACCCGTTAGCCACTCTTCAATCCATGCTAATATGTTCCCATTAATCCCATGGGCCTTAACCTTGTGCAATAGCCTTTTGTGTGGCACTTTGTCAAATGCCTTCTTAAAATCTAAATATACTACATCTACTGGTTCCCCCCTATCTAACCTGCTAGATACATCTTCAAAAAACTCTAAAAGATTAGTTAAGCATGACTTCCCTTTTGTAAAGCCATGTTGACTGCCTAATCTTGTTATGGTCTTCCAGGATTCCCATAACGACATCCTTAATTAAGGACTCAAGAATTTTCCCTACTACTGAAGTCAGACTAACTGGTCTATAGCTCCCCATCTTTTCTCTCCCACCCTTCTTAAATAGTGGTGTCACGTTTGCAATCTTCCAATCAATTGGAACCGTTCCAGAATCCAGAGAATTTTGGAAGATCAAAGACAAGCCATCCACTATCTCAGTAGCCACCTCTTTTAAAACCCTAGGATGTAGGCCATCAGGTCCAGGAGATTTATCAGTTTTAAGACCTGATAATTTACCTAAAACCATTTCTTTACTAATATTAATTGCTCCAAGTTGCTCGCTAACATTTTCTTCTTGGTTCCCCTCTATTCTTGGTAGATTTTCAGTGTCTTCTAAGGTGAAGACAGTAGCAAAGTATTTTGTCACTGGGTACCAGACAAGACCAACCAGTAGCAGAACAGCATTGCGCTGCATGGCTACCTCCAAAATACGGTGACTACAACAACAACAACTTGGATTTATATAGCGCCCTCCATGCCGGACAGCAACTCAGAGTGCTTGAACATTGAAAACTGCACTTTACATTGAATTCCTGGAAAGTGTTTGAGGCATCCTCCCACCATAAAGTTAATATTTATTATTACAAACTTTTATTGAGAAGAAAACTTTTTGAACTTTAATCAGGCCAAAGTCAACCTGCAGGGTTTCAACTAAAGAAGGGATTTTTGAAGGATCAAAAGATATCAAGCTTGGTCCCAGGCAGCGAATGGGGATTTTTGAAGTGGACACAACCCTGACTCAGCTGGCATGCATTTGTGGAGTCTCCTCTTTGGAAGCAACTGACGTTTACAGCCCAATGTAAACCAGGGAAAGGGCTTGTTAGGGACAAGACCAACATTATACTTTGTTTTTAGCACAAGCCTGATAAAACATTTTTGCAAGGCTGTGGAACTTTGAAGTAACTTTATGATATTCATAAAATCAAGGGTCCCTGCTGGAGAAGCATGTTCATGGAGTTACAGATATTAGGTCACATCCTTAGTACGTTATTGGCTGGTAAGACATTCATACATCATGTCCAACTCTTATCTGGTTAAAATTTTATGTTCACTCACAGGGGCCCCTCAAAGCCCTATAAATAAGACAATATAAAATGAAGAGTTTCCTGGAAAAACCTCAATAGGATGGGGGAGAATGCAAGATAAATTTAGAACAGACCTCTGCATTTTACTCTCCTACCAGATACAAGATTAGTTGAGAGAGAGAGAAAGACGGGGAGCATTTATTCCACATATAAGACACCGACCAAACCTTAAGATCCAATCAGGACAAAGATGCATCACAAGAAAGATTAATAGCTTGCATTATATTGTACTCTTGATGCGGATAGCGTCTCAAAGCACTTAACAGCATTGCTTGATGCTTCCGGAAAGGGAGGAGAGGTGACCAAAGGCACAGTCGACAAAGAAAATCTTTAGGTTTGATCTGAAGACAAAGAGGGAGCAAGATAGAGGGATTGAGGCAAGGAGTACGAGAGATCCAGAGCCATAGTGGCTGAATATAAAATACTTTTAGAACAGATCTCTGTATTTTACTCCTCTCCCAAATACAAGATTAGTTTAACATTGCGTGGTAAAGACAGAGAGCATTTATTCTATATGCAAGACATTGACCAAATCCTACATTACAATCAAGAATTAAAGACAATATTTCACATAAAAAACAACCCGTTGCATCCAATTTGTTGGTTCTCTGACCCCGTTGGTAAGTGGAATACCTTTGAAGCAAACTTGGCTCCAAGACAATTGTAATGGAATCGAGTCAATTTTCTGTGGTGGTGAAAGTAGTCCAATACCTGAGCTAGTCAGATCTACAGTATTTCTTGGGGCTGTTGATGACAGACCAGCTAGCCTTGCTTCTTGGTAAGATTTAGGGGGAGTAGATCAATCATCGGTGCCGTGATTTTTCCAACTTGGTTCCTAGTAACCCTGCAAACCAAATGATGGTTCTAGCTGAACAATCAGCAGGAAAATGACCAGTGCTTTGGAACGGTACGCTGCACTGTTTCAGCTGATTAAAGCCACCCCACAAGCCTTGTTTTTTGTCATCATCCTGCACCTAAACTTTCTAGAATTAGGCAAGCAAGGTCCATCCCTCTGGGGAGTGAATGTGCACTCCTAAACAACAAGGAAACTGTACACAAGTCGAATTGTCAGTCATTTGGTTTGAAGACTCTCCAGCTAGGTATTCCAGTGTGTGGCAGACACCCAGCTGAGGGTAAGTGTTCAAAATTAAAAATACAAATTTAAAAAAAAAGGAAACACCAAGACAAAAAGTGATGCAACAAAAAAAAAAAAAGAGAAGGTACTCTCTTGTTTGAGAGGGACAAGCAAACACACTTGATACTGCTTCAAAAAATAACAGAACTTAGTAGTACAAGCCTCCTGCCTTAAGTCAAACTCTTTTGAGGGTATAAAGTTCCTGATCATTCTATCCTCCCACCATATTCACCAGATTGCAGCTGCACAGTTGAGGGATGACACCTCTGAAGCACCTCACCTCTGCCAGGATTTCGCCCACCATGCTGAACCATCAGCTGGGATACATGTGACAGGAGTCCAGCTTTGAACGTGGTCAGAAGATTAACACAATTGGGTGGGAAAGAGAGAAAAAGGAGACTGAGGAGGAGCAAACACAAGACCATTGCTCCACATGCTAATGATCCAATGAGTTGCAGGGCCCATTGCTCTTGGTGATGTGTGTGCTGTATTACTGTGACTAAAATGTACTGGCTGGAAGGATATAACACAATAGAAGATGAACTCTAGAAACAAACTCATAGATCTTCAGTGAGCCACATATTGAATTCAGCACCGTCAGGACACTGGTGTGGGGTCAATATAGGTTGCAAACTGGTATAAGTGTAGTCGTGGAAACTGCGCTACTCTTTCAACACAGTCCAGACCATCTGGTCTTTGTTTCCATTGATTCTTTGCTCTTGGCAGGCTCTCTGCCTTCCCCTGAAGCACATGCCATAATCAAATGACAATCAAACTTAAGAGAGGTTTGACCTAGCTACAGCACACCCAATTCAGGGAGGTTCATTAACCCTTGAAATATATGAAGGCTGCACATCACAGCCAACATGGCTAGTCACATTTGGACAAATTGCAAATAAAAGCACATTTATAACACAGGGTTTGGAATATAATTATACTGAGTATTGGTCAGACGGGTTCCTGGTTTCCCATGTTCCTGGGTTCAATTCACGACTCTTTGTGGAAGTGACCAATTTATTATTAATTGTTTTTGAAGGAATTATTACCCCCAGAAAAATGATCCGCCAATCGACTAACAACCAGGTTCCTACTTACATCTAGGCATTCTACTTAGACAGGCAGAAAGTTAGACATTCTGCTTGTGCAAATCCATGTGTACACATGAACGCGAACTGTCATTACCAGAAATACACAATATAAAAAGTCAATTGAGCTTTTATTTGAAAGAAAGGCTAGTTAGCTACTGCATAGATGCGCATACCACACCCAGGTCAAACAAGATCAGGCTTTAAAACATACTTTTTTTTAAAAAAAACAAAAGGGGCAAAGCTGCCAGGATATCACAGCTTACAGTGAACTACATTTCTTAAATAAACTTTGCCTATGAATGCAGGCTAAATGTTTTGTTCATTTCACATCAAACAGCTACTGCATTGTAAGCTATTGTACTTGCACTAAATATTTCACTGATTAGGGATAGCAGAAGGATGGTCAGTAAATCTGATTTTCCAGTGGATCTCCACTCACCTGTCCTAACAATAGTTAACAGATGTCCTCGAGCTTTACTGTAAATATAGCTCTGACCTTGGTCCTGCAACTTTGACAAATGTCAAGATTCAGTAAGGTAACTTAAGAAGAATTTCACAAAGAAAATACAGGTTAAATAGTCACATATTTCACTGAGCCTGTTCCATAACATTTCCTAAACAAACTGCCTTTTAATGCAGTTTCCAGTTCAGGTCTAATGGATGCTGAATTGTTGTTCAGGGTCAGATGTTAAGATATGAAATGGGAAAAAACGCAGGCTCCAAACACCATCTAAGGTGACCATTCTTCTTATGCAAGCCAGGTTAGTGTTGACTGTTGGTGGACACATCAGCCAGGTCCAACGTTTGCCCTCACCCACACATGCACATGGACAACAATGAGGAACAGGAACGATGATTTTTACCGCCCTGGCCTCCTTAGCTTGAGCAAGTCAGAGCATCCCTACTGTTGCCCCGTCTGGAGATTAGCTAATTCGGAACAGACTGAGAATGGAGCCTGAAACATGAAATCTATGTTTAGAGCAACCACCCCACGCCCCTCACCCTCAATACACCAGACTTTAATTTTAAATATTATGCCTGCGAGCCTCACTGTGCTGCCACATTTTTGAATAGTGCTGAAAGTGTTTTTATGAAGGAGAATAAAAATGGATTGTTGCTACTGCACCTTGGGGACATTGAAAAAGCAACGCCTCGCAGGGCTCTTGAGTTCACAAAATAGCACGTCAACAATGTCTTCCAAAAAACAAAAAAAATTGCTGTAGCTTTTAAAGTATCGCAAAAGATTTTAAAGCGTGTATTCAAAATGGAATATGGAATACATGACCTACAAACCTGTAATACTGCTAAAGGAGATTAAATTCAGAGATACGCACTAGAGAGGAAGAAAGTTACAAATTGGTAATGGAAACAAGTGAAATAACTGATATAACAGTCAAATAAAACCACAGCAGAAAGCCCAACAAACAACAGTGCCTCCAGATCAATGGGATCACAACAAAAGGACTGTATCTGGGGAATTTCGAGTTACTGTCTTAAAGAGAATCCACCAGCCACACAACTAGTCGTAAAAGATTTAAAATATTTAAGTATGATGAGTCACTTGGGTTGGAATGGAAATTACCACCTAAATAGCAAGAAACATCCACAATTCAAATACCAAACCCCTTAAGTATAGCTTCAAGTCAACTATGTGCACTGCTTTGCCATGAATACAGAGCTCCCTCCACTCAAATCATAAGCTTAATAGGACAAACAGTGAAGTGGAAACGTTTAAGAAAAATATTTTCCTTCCTCTGCAAATCATTACAAACACATATGAAAGGATTTAAGTATTCCTACAAATGCTGGTGTTTAAGAAAAAGAGCTCTCCAGTCCCTCATTATGCTGCCTCTTACAACTTTTTTTAATATGGCGATGACATTGTGAAATCTGTTTTTAATGTTCACTTCCATCAGCTGTAAGACAGTACAGTAGTAGTGAATAACCATTAGCATTTACACAGCAAGTGCCACATGGGTGGATTTGGACTGCTGTCAAGAGGCACAGAGAATGCTACTACCTGGCTTCCCCAGGCCTGTGCTTTGCACTGAGAGCTCGGAAAGAATGGTTGCAGGTGCAGTTGACGAATCACTGTTGCTCAAACGGGTTTCCACTTTGTATTCAGATTCCTGTGTTGAAATGAAGCCAACAGACCAGATTACATTTCTACACAATCTATCTGCTCAATTAAACTTGAATACAGGGAATTTTCCACAATGCTTTATGTGTTTATCTTACCACTTTCAATAATGATCTGGCTCACTGAAAAAATAAATGCAATTTGCACTGAGTGCAGCAGCTGCAGGGCACTGATCTGTTCCCTGAAATTCCAGTTGTTTTTTTTCAATAAAATAATAACAGTATCATTGTGACCTAAACTCTCATGCTGAATGAATCAGTATGAAGTTATGAGCATTTTAATTGTATGTGACGTTTAGGTCAGTCCTGCCTTTGACTTTGTCCTGGCAACATTAACACAGAATTCCTAACTACCAGCAGGTATCTGGCAATATTTGTTTTTAAAATAAAATCATTTCATAGACTAGTTTGAAATCAAATCAACATAAAGGCGAGACTTATTAAATTTACAGCCACTGGCAGTAAATCCAGCTTCTACTTTTAATGAACTAACTTATTTATTTAATAACCTAACTTTTCCGCTATAATTAGCATTTACGTTACTGTAGTCCACTTTCTCATCCTTAAAACTCAATGCAACAGCCACAGCCAGTGTGAGATGCTGAATTACCTACTTCAACACACAGATACATCACCACTTGTGTTACTGTATATAAAAACAGGACCAGACATTGGAATCACCATAAATTGAAAACAGACATGAACACCCAACATTGAAGATCACTAAGGCCTCTCTCGATAGTTAACACCGGTTGCCAGTAGAAAGGTTTAACAGAATAATCTGATAAAAGTCTTCTATTGAATGAAAAGATTATATGAATTTACTGGATTTAATGACCAGCTAAAACTTTCTTCTTCCACAGCTGAGAAAATGCAGTGCATCAAAGGGAAACATTGGGTTTGACATTTACATGGTCATTGCAGATAGTTTCTCAACAACCACTTACACTTGAATTCCGCCCTTCACATCAGAAAGATGTCCCAGGGTGCTGGACAATCAGGGGTTTTGGATGTATAACCTTTTACAGGGTGACTTTGAATCACATTCCTGTTATGCAATAGATAGGTTGTAAACCACTTCCTCGGTTATCAGAAAATAACCCAACTTTTAAAGAGATATTTTTAGGTCTTTTCAATGGCTCAGTGGGTAAATGTGAACATGATACTGCACTGAATGGAGTAAGAAGGTCCCGTGTTTGATCCCTAGTCTCTGCTGTTAACTGATGTGTGCCAGAGCAGCAATAGGACTGCCACAATTGGCATCAGTGTCCCTGAGCTAGGACAGGAAAACATAATGTAGTGATCAGTGCTGAAATGCTCATGGTTTGATGTTAAGTGATGATAGGACTAAACTCAGCTACAATTCAATCCTCTGAACAAATCATCTGTCGACACTCATTTTTCAGGCTTGCATGCAGAAACTTCTTAAGAGAAAGAAGTTTCAAAAGAGATTTCTGGATACACAGGAGTTTCATTCGCTTTCTGGAAGTCTCCTGCGAGAAGAAATTCCAACTCAGTAGGATTTTTAAAAAAAAAAACAGCAACTGCAGACTCGTATACTTCAAATACAGTTCAACCTCCACACACCAAACAGTCAACATCTAAATGAGGCAAGAATTTCTGGCACACGGGAGTTGAAAAAGCACTTGGGAAAGCAGGAAAACTGCAGCATAAATGGTTAAGGAGCCAGGAAAGCGTCACAGGACAAAGTGGGTTTTGTATAAGGAATCCCGAGCACATCACACCAACCCACAAGATCTAGGCTATGACCCAAGACTGCCTCAGAGCACAGCTCCTAGGGGTTGGTATGACGTACAGGGGAGTTCCTGAACAAAATGCCTTGCACCACTTATGCTCCAGTTTTCCTATTCAAGCACCTTTTCAATGCGACTGTCTCGTAACCTTTCAAAGGCATAAAAAACGTTTTAAAAAGATCTATGCACTTCTGTCCTACATTCTGAAAACTTTCTTTCTACTGAAGTTTTCTTAAAGGGAAGGAAAAGGCAAGACACCAAAGTGATAAAAGGAACGCGATATAGTGAGCTTCTAAATTGGTCACTGTGGAACAGAGCTTTATAGACAGAGGAGTGTGTTGTAGCAGCACTTTGCGGCACTGGGCAAGAAAAAGAGAAAGCAAAGCTGTTTCTCAATGGTTATCCCATGGCTCCTGCCCTTCCAGAAAATACAAAATCTGTCTAAGTGCTGCATCAGGCTGGGCAGTCATAAACTTAAATGATGTGTGAGCAGATTTAAGGGCACCGCATTCAAATGTTTAATGCAAATAGCTTCCCATCAGTAAGGATCACCAAATTACTGATGAGTGAACATCACATTGGAAAGAGGTGTTGGTGGGAGATCTCACTCCAGATTGGCTCCCAACCCAGTAACTAAACAAGAATATTGGAATTGAGACAAAGGTGCTCCATTTTGTTTTCGATCTTTTGAAAGTTGGTTTGTTTAATGGCTGCCGATTTTTGGACTGCTGGCATGCAGAACGGAAATGTGGTATTAAATATTTCTGCATCACTCCAACACAACTCACAGCAATTACATTGCAATCAATAATCCTTCAGTCAGGACATTTACTGCACCAAGCGCCCTGGTCAACATCAGCCACAGAAATAAAATTGACCGTCAACTCCACAGTGATTTCAAGGCAGCAATTTAAAATCTCTGGATTCAGATGATTTATAAAGTGCTCAAAAGCTTTGTGCTCATAGTTTATTACCTCAGTGAGATTACTGACTGCTAATCACTCCCAGCTATCTATTGTTTAAAATAACATGTGTTGGGACTTATTCAGAGTTTATAAATGCACCTGTAGCACCAGGAAAGAAAACCTTGTGCAAAACATTCCTACATAAAAAAACCCACAGCATCTGGACAGTATTTCCTCAGATACGGAAATCTGGTACTGGCTACACAAAATTCCAGAGGCAAACATAAAACGTTACCACCGAGTACTGGATTCACATTCTTGCAATCCAGAGACTATACCATATTCAGTGATAGAAATGCACAAAATCTTAAGGGAAAACTCTTGTCAGGAGGAAGAGATGAACATTTCTGAGGGAGGGGAAAAAATAATCTGTTTTTTACAAAAAGGAAGAAACCACTCAAGTCCAAGCAGTTGCTGTCCTGCAGCTAAAACAAAAGAATTCAAACTGCACTGTGAGGGGAAAATATTGCAAGCCATAGTGATGCATTCAGTCCACAGCAGTTTTAGCAATCTCTTTACCCTCATCCAACGTTAGACCATACAGACCTGACCCAACCTAGAGACAGACAAGATAGACGGACAGACAGAAACAATGGTACCACAGAGAGACAACCGTGCTGTGTGACACAAACTCATGGGCTGTGGTTTCCAGCCTCAAACTGAGCCAAACCCTGCAAATTCCTGATATTACTGTAATTCCAATAAGGATGTTATATTTTGCAAAATGTTTATTATATATACAGGTGTAAAACCATAGAAATAAGATCAAGTCAAGATGGAGCACAGCAGGTGATTCATTTTGTCTCTCTGGCCTAAATTGTTAACAAGTAAGATGTTAACAAGGTTCTGTTCAGAAATACGTAACTCAGCACATGATGTGGTTATAATGTGTGGAGATTTCAAATCGTAATCTTTAAAGATTAATGAGAAATCTGAGCAGGAACTTCCATAACTGGACATACGTCAGGTCAACCCACAGGATTTGCCACAATTACAGTAATTTGCATTTATATAGCACCCTTCAAGCAGGATGGCATCTCGAAGTGCTTAACAGTAGTGAAGCTCGGAGAAAGGGCAGGTGACCGAGGGCATGGTCAAAGATAAAATTCTTCATTTGCGATCTGCAGATGGGCAGAGGAGGCAAGACAGATGGGGTTGAGGCAGAGTTCCAGACATTCAGGGCACTGTAGGTAACTACAGTGTGAGACCCGAGTGGTTCCCTTTGGTTGCCATCACATACTCAAAGTTTCCTTAGTCAGGAATCCCACAAGAAATCGCTGCGTTTGGATCCAATTTAAGGATGGAAACTAATTACATTGGGCCATGTAGTTTGAGAAGTAGATTCTAATGTGAAACCCCGGAGGTCTCGGTTTCAAATGTTCTCCACTAGTAGGTGGGAATAGGCAACAAAGAGCAATACAGATAGCGAGGCTCTGCAAAAGAAATCTCAATGGGAGTCCATGCTTTTTTTAAAACTCATCAATGTAAATGCATCAGAAACGAATTAAAATAGAACGGTTAAATTCAATAGATACTTGTTGTGCTTTCTCTCCATCCTTCTCTCTCTCCTCTACCCCTCTCCCCCCTTAATTTTCTTTCCTCTTGAAAGATTTAAAACTTTTCCCCCTCTTCCAAAAAGGTACAATTATACAGGTTCCATTCACCTGCTCTATTTCGGTAGAGGGATCATTTATTTCCACATGACCCTCGACAGTGAGTTTTGGGGGAACGAAGGGGAGGAGAAAATTCTCAACCGGAAAAGATCAGATACCGCCTTCTCCAGCTAATCCAAAACTGCATGCCCACATCCTCATTCGCACCAAACTCTGCATATCCATTGCATTAGGGCTTGACAAGTTTCACCAATTCCCTGTCTTGCAACAGATTGGCTTCAAGATCCTCATCTATATATTCCTTCATGCCTTAGCACCCCCCTATATGTGTCACTTTCTCCTATACAGCCTCCTTCTTGCCGTCAGCAGTGGCCAAACCTTACACTAATCTGCCCCAACCTCTGGAACTCCCTCCCCCGCACCCCCTCTAGTTTCCGCCATATCAACCCCTCTCAATCTATCTTTACATCCTGGCGAAAATACCATCTCCTCAACCGTACTTTTTCCACCTTACTCAGCGCCTGCACCCATGCTTGTGAAGCTTTCCAAGACGTTATCCTATCCGAAGGGCGCTATAGAAATGCAAGTTGTTGTTAATCAGGGTCTAAAGTTTCACAAGGAAGCCACGTGGATATGAGACTAACCATGGGAGGAGTTTGGATTGAGTTCTTCAGATACATTTTGTGCTGAATATATTCGTGAATCGGTGACAGAAGCAACATAAAGTTCTGTTTTGAGTAAAAAACAGGTGAATTATAGAGCATTATGGCAAGACCTGGCCTGTGTTAAAAATACACACACGTGCAATTGTTAAGCTCAACAAGCTCAAAGTGATTCTTCACCAATCCCAAAAGATTGTTGAAATAGCTGCTTTCTCAATCAACTCCGCTGTTTCTGAAGTTAGGGAGAGGAAAGAATGAGAGGAATCCAGGCAGTCCCTCTAGCCAAGGGGTGGGGGGGGTGTGCAGAAGAAGACAGAGAGAAATCAGTATGGACACAGAAGTAATCACTAGTGGTAACTATGCCCTTGCTCTTATAAACATTGAATTAGAAAGTAGTAACTGCTCATTCTCATACCAAATTTACTAGTTTAAAAAGTAAGGCTACCGCCTTTTAAAAAGAAAGCTCAGAAACGCAGTGTGTAATTCAACATCAAATCTAGTCAGTGTTATGTTTTTTCTCACCATTTGCCCTGCTCGGTAAGAACAAAAGCATTTTCAAATCCAAATCAGAACAGTCTTGAAGCTCGATAACACAACATAGGAAATTACAGACAAAAAACCAAGGGCCATCTAGTTCGCCTTCCCATCTTCCTGGTGGTCGCATGTACATATGTCCCAAACTACCTATGTACTATATCCTATAATGTTATTTCCTAAAAGAAAACTATCTAATCTGTGTTTGAATTGAATGATGCAAGCATCTTAGGAAAAGCTACATATTATTATCCCTGAGTGTTGTAGTTTTATAATTATACAGTATTATATAGTTTTGAAGTCTGTGGAGTCTTGGTGTGATCCCTGGAGGACATAGATGCCCTGGATGCATCAAAGGAAACCTCCCAAGCTTTTTCGCTCTCTTCTCCCTCTCCCCTTCTCCGATAAATAAGGGGAACAGACAAAACAACGACGACAACAACAAAATTACATTTGTATAGCATCTTTCACGGCGGGAGGACGTCCCAAGGCGCTGGACAGTCAGTGTTTCAGACCCGAGCTGGGGGTCAGGATCAGGGAGGATGGAGGATGACCGAAGACACGGTTGAAGAGGAGGGTCTTGAGATGGGTCTTGAAGGAGACGAGGAAGATGGCGAGGCGGAGGGACTGAGGGATGGAGTTTCAGAGAGTGGGGGCAGAGTAGCTGAAGGCCCGCCCACCAATTGTGGGGCGGGCGAGGCGGGGGACACGAAGGAGGCCGAAGCCGGCTGAGCGGAGGGAGCGGACAGGTTGGTAGGGGTTTAGGAGGTCACTGAGGTAATGGGAAGCAAGGTCACGGAGGGCTTTGAAGGTGAGGACCAGGATATTGAACTGTATCCTCTGTGTGATGGGAAGCCAGTGGAGTCCAGCGAGGATGAGGGTGATAGGGTAGTGGAGCCTGGTGCAGGAGAGGACACAGGTTGCAGAGTTCTGGATGATCTGCCACCTATGGAGCAGGGAGTTTTTCTTATCAAGCCTGGATGTTATGAATGCGTGTATGAGGGCTTCGGTGCCTGTGGTGTGAGACAGTGGCAGAGCCAAGTGATGTTACGGAGGTGGGGGAAAGCATAATAATAATAATCCTTGCATTTGATACAGCGCTTTTCACGTCGAGAGGACGTCCCAAAGCGCTTCACAGAACACACTGTAAAGTGAATTGACTGTATATTTGTGGGCGAACGCGGCAGCCAATTGCGCACAGCAATGTCCCACAAACAGTCGTAGATTGAACATGACCAATTTAATTATTGTTTTTAGTTTTGGAGGGATTATTATTAGGCTCTGTGTGGAGTAAGGAAACTTGCCCAAGGTTTCGCCCTGTGAGGCAGGGGAAGCCCTGGTCGCAGATGGACAAAATGGCATTAGTCACTTTGACCAACGATGTATCTGCGCTGTGGGCAGCATGGAAACTCGATTGGATGGGTTCGTGAAGGGAGTGGCGGGAGAGGAAGAAGTGAAGTTGGAAAGCAACGACTCATTCCAGGACCTTGGAAAGGAAAGTGAGGTTGGAAATCAGGTGATAATTTCAAAGCAGGGATGGGTCCAGGGAGGATGTTTTTTTCAGGTTAGGGAGTGATGATGACCATTTTTTAAAGGGGTGGGAATGGTGTTAGTGGACAGGGAGAGGTTTATGATGTCCGTGAATAGGGGGGAGAGGTTGAGCTGGAAGGTAAGGAGAGGGGAAGGGATGTGGTCGAGGGAGCAGGTGGTTGGTTTCACGTGGATTATAGTGGCAGTGAGATAGGAGGGGAAAGTCAGGTTCGAAGGTGTGGAGGGATGGGTAGGGGCCGGGGTGTGAAGGGGAGAGGATAGTAGTCAGAAGGGTAGAGGCAGCTGAGTAAATCTCCTAGACTTTGGTTTTGAGGAAGTCCAGCAACTCTGCACAGTTGGCGTTGAAGGAGAGGATGGGCGAGGTGTAAGAGGGTAGGTAGAGGAGCTGGTTGGTGATGGAGAAGAGGAGCCTGGGGTTTGTCCCAAGATTGTCTTGAGAGTAGAAGGACGATTTAGCAGAGGCAAGGTCGGAACGGTAAGATTTGATAAGGTCCAGCCAGATCTACCGATGGACTGTTAAGTTAGATTTGAGCCAGTCCTTTCACGTTCGGCGGCTCGCATCTGTGCCTTGAGGGAGCAGAGTTGGCTGGTTATCAGGGTTAATTCCATTAGTAGGAGGCAGTTCGGGAAGTGAGGGGGGGTAAGGACATAAGAGTAATGGAGAGGGAGTTGTGGAGGAGAGTGACTGAGGAGGATAGGTTACTGCGGGAGGAAGCCCAGAGGGGGAGGAGTTCAAATGACTCCAAGGCAACGGGGTGAGGGGAGAAGATTTTTTTCCAAGGGGCAATAGGAGATGCAGGTGGGTTGGGTGACGGTAGGGAGAGGGATTGAGGCATTAAGAGAGATGAAGTAGTGGTCCAAGATTGTCAAAAGCACACTTATTTAAAATAAAGTTGCTGAATATACTACCTGTATACTTTTAATGCATACATCTTCAAAAATACATAAAACTCAACATATATTAATCTGACGCAACTTAAATAGTCCATGTGGACTGGGGAAAACCTTTGGTAATAGTAATAATGATAATAATACTTGCATTTGATATAGCACCTCATAACAACACTAAGAAGTCCCAGATGGTTCACAGGATATACTGTAAAGTGGATTGACTTTGTATTTTGTGAGACAAATGCTGCAGCCAGTTGCCCACATCAATGTCCCACAATCAGCCATGGAGTGAGTGAACAATTTTATTTGGGGAATTGTTGGCCAGGACACGGGGAGAAACTCCCTTTTCTTTTTGAATAGTACCATGGGATCTTTTACGTGCATCTGAACAGGCAGATGGGTCCTCATTTTAACGTCTCATCCGGTATTATTTGCACCCTCCAACAATGCAACATGCCACAGCACTGCATTGAAGTGTCAGCTTAGGCTATGCAACTCAAAGTCCTGAATTCTGACTCGAGTTGCGAGATTGCTACCAGCTGAGCCTGGCCGGAACCCAAAACAGCACAGAAGATTGCATTATCAGCCCACCACATACCAAGTTTTTCCAGGAGTCCATTCCCCGGTCAATGGATTTAACACACCACATATCAAATCAGGTAATATTTACATACAACTCAACATGCGTTATTAACTTGACATACCTCGAATAGTCGAAGTAGACAGGGGCTATTGTGATCATCACTGATAACTGTGGAGGGACCGATCGAGTCCTGCTACATGCTGAGCAATAGCATTTCAGCAATGGAAGCGACCAGTGTACAACTGTCTCAGAGGGGAAAAAAAGAAGCAGGGTTGCTGCTGCTGATCACACCATTGGACCCAATTGGAAAATGTGCCTGTATAGCATCAAGCAAGGCATATATACAGCATCTAACCCTACATGGGAACACTACCCATATAAATTGGGTATTAGAGGACAGGTGGTGGTTGTGAACTGTACCCTACACAAGTCAGCAGCTTCGCAGTGGGTGAGGGGCAGGCAGGGGAGCAAGGAAAGAAAGGAGAAAAGGAAGAGAAAGGGAAAAGGAAGGGAGAAAAGAGAAGGGAAAAGGTAGGATGTGCTATGGCATTGTTTCAGCTGGCCTGAAGGATTCGGAAACCTGTGCAGCGTAAGGGAACACTACTAACATTAGGAAATACCTGGTGGGAAGGAACATTTTATCTGGGGGGGTGGGGTGGTGGTGATGATGATGATAAACGTACCATAAGTACATCAAAAGCAGTCTGTCGGTGGAACAATATATAAGGTGTGGGAAAGAATGAGCTGCTTCATGTGGTTTCACTGGAAGAAGGTAAAACATTACCCAGCTTTGTTCCTGACATGTACAATATTGTAGCCCAAGGTATTTCTTACTCTGCGCTCGAACAAAAAAGGCTGGTACATTTCTGAAGATTTTCCCCTCTTTGTTACTTCCAAAGATGCCTCAGGAATGCAGCAAACGGATTTCAAGGGACACTGCACATGAGCCACAAAGCGTGAAACTTGATTTTATTTTTCGTTTACATTCCTTAGAAAAGACCAATGAAAAATACATCACTTTCAAGCCCAAACAATACAAGTCTCTGCAGTACTTTTGGGCAAATTGAGTTACTTACTATCCAGATGTCACATTTGGCAGATACAAAATTTTTACGGATTTCTAAATACTACATTATGCATTCAAACTCAAATGAGCACAATCTAACCCACTCCAAACACCCTCACAGGATGTTCCAGGAAAGGAATAGAGACTGTAAATATCACATATTCTTTGCCTGTAAGACCATTTATTTTAAAGTTTACGTATAAAGCTGTGCAGAATTGTAGAAAATTCTTAAATTCAGTCTTAAATTGAAAGTTGATTCTAAAGTAAATCTTAAGTGGCAAACAGGCTTCCAATTAAGAAAAGATGGATCTTAAGGTAGGTTTTGAAGGCAGGGAAGGAGGGAGTCTGGGATGGAGTTCCAGAGAACAAGGGCAGAAAAGGTAAAAGCTCATCCACTGAGGTTGGGGTAGATTGAGCGGGGAACATGTCAATGTTCACATAGTGGAAATAGCAGTTGGACTGTAGAGGGATATCAATGCATGGTCAAAGACCTTGTAATCAATCCATTGAGACATAAGAAGTCAGTGGAGCTGAGCAAGGATGGGGATGAAGGGCTCACAGAGCCTTATGAGGAATAGGACAGGGGCTGGAGAGTTCCAGATGGGATGCAGCTTATGTACAGAGGCATTGGAAAGTCCAGCAAAAGGGTAGTTGGAATAATCAAGTCTATACATGTTGAAGGCATGGAAGAGGGTTTCCACAACAGGGGAAGGTAGACAATGTCGGAGATGAGAGTAAATCGATGAGTGAGAACCCGGATGTAGGGTTCGAAGGACAAAAAGATTTAGAATTTTGAGTCAATTGGTAGGAAGCACAACCACCTTCATTCAAAAGGTTGTGTGTCAAAGCCCCAATTCGGAATTTATAGACTAAGACTAAGGGCAATTTCTGTCCTCCGAAACCAAGATAGTTTTTCCTGTCCCCCACCCACCCCACTTTGAGTTTAACAACACTGAAGAGTTAATTAAAATCCCTGCTTGAATGGAAAAATTGTGGAAACCTAGAAAAAACTGGAGAAAGGACAAACAATTTACAGTAGCAATAGTGAAGAACTCTTCTGGAATTTGGAAAGGATTGGAGGGTAGAAGGTAGATTGAAACAAGACCAGAAGACAAGTCGATCAACTTCTGTTGTTGGCCCACTGGCCTCTGGGTCAGAAGGTTGTGTGTTCAAGCCCGAAATCACTTATAGCCCCACACTGCTGACAGTTCATTACAATACTGGGGCATGCTGCATTGTTGGAGTGACCTTCATACTCGGACAGTCCTACTCATCCTCACCTACAAGGCCATTCACGGCCTCGCTCCCTCCTACCTCTCCGACCTACTATCCCCCTACCTACCTGCCCGTATCATCCGTTCCTCTGGCTCCAGTCTGCTCCACATCCCCCGCCCCAACCGCCCTACCATTGGTGGCCGGGCCTTCAGTCTCTCAGCCCCGAGGCTCTGGAACTCTATCCCCCAGTGCCTTCGCCTTGCTTCCTCCCTTTCCTCCTTCAAGGCCGGTCTCAAGACCTTTCTCTTTGACCGTGCCTTCAGCTCCCCTCTCTACCCCCTCCTCGCTCCCTCCCTTCACCCTGACCATTTCCCCCCTGCTCGGGTCCTGACCCAACTGTACAGCGCCTTGGGACGTCCTCCCGACGTGAAAGGCGATCTATAAATGTAATCTTGTTGTTGTTGTCGACAAGTTGTTAATCTGAGATCCATCTATTTGTTCAGCTGGATGTTAAAGATCTAGTCACTATTTGAAAACAAAAGGGAATTTCTCCTGGTTTCCTGGCCACTAATCCTCCAGATAAATTGGTCATTTACTTCATACCTTTTGGTGGGATGCTGCTGTGTGCAATATGGCTGCTGCTATCAACTACAATTAGTTACTAATTAGTTATTCGTTACTTGCATTTGATAAAGCGCCTTTCGCGTCAGGAGATCAACCCAAATCACTTCACAAGATATATTGTAAGTGTGTTGTGTGGGCAAATGCAGCAGCCAATTTGTGCAGAGGAATGCCCCAATAGAATTGAATGAGAAACTCCCTCCTCTTTTTTAAATAGTGCCATACGATCTTTAATGTCAACCTGAACAGGCAGGTTTTACCGTCTCATCCGAAGAACAACGTCTCATACAAATTGATAGTAAGTACCTGTGAAGTGTTTTTGATCCATTGTAGAGGACTTTTATAGAAGCTGTATCAAATGCATGTATCATTATTTTCTCTGACAGGGGGCAGGGATTAGACAGCCACCCGTTACAGGATTTTAGAAGTATTACCATACTTACAGCAGGAAAGGGTATCTGGAGGAGAGAGTAACAAGGCTATAAGAAAATTGAGACTTCAGCTGATGCAAAACCACAAGAGCAAAATTGCAGCCATTGGCATCTGTACTCTAAAGATTGAGTTGCAGCTTCAAACTTCCTCCTGCATTTATCTATACCATTCACAAGTGTTTTTCATTAAAATGTGCTGACTTGTTGGCATTGCTTAGTGGGGGTTGGCTGACTTACTATTAGCAATAAAAGAAAGGACACCATAATCTGGATGTTGGCAAGTAAGGAATACCATACATAGCCACAGTAGCTAGTACAACATTCCAATAAGAAGGGCTTTTATGAAACAAATGGTAAAATACTTGTCCCTTCTCAGCTTTTTCGGAAATAAACTTCCTCCTCAGAAACAGAAAAAAGTCTAAATTTCAGGTACTTTCAACACAAAGGCAATTCCAGGTGAAGCACAAAGTGTCCTGGATAATTTGGTTTTGAATTCATTCAGCATTAACTAAAGCTGTTGTTTACATCCCAGACCAATTTCAGGCAGCAACATATTCAGAGCAGATCCAAATTAGAAACCACCTCGCTTTCCTGGCACTCAACAGGGAGTTTTTCCCAACCATCTCCAATTCTCCCTGACTGAGACATAAACCTCAAACCTCAGTATACCCTCAGTTTCAGATACAAAATAAGTGTTCAATTGTGGCAAGTCATCCAGCACCAGCACTATACAATACTATCTAGCCCTCCCTTCAGTATACCCTGTTAAACACTAAACAGTTACATAAGCAGTAAAGATGGAAGGATTCAGTGCTCCTGAGGCCCAGAATATATGAACCAACAGTGACCCACCTGTTTATATCCATCACAATGTCTGTGCCTGCTTGTTAATTTGTAAATGTGCTACTGTAAAAAAACATTTTTAAAAAATGTACTTGTGCTTTTAGGTTTCTGTACTATTCCCAGCTGAGAACATTGGCTGCAGTGCCACCAACTGCCCACAGATGTGTTAGGACCACCCAGAGAAGCAGTCTCAAATTTGCTCTATCCAATTGGAGCTGTGGTGAATCACTATTTTGCTACATCAGCATAGTCACACACTACAACCCACTGACTCACTTTGCACCCAAGGTTTGTAACTGCACTATATTGTTAGAGATGTTGGCCTTGCTCAGCTGGCAACACTCTCGCCTCTGGGTCAGAAGTATGTGAATCAAGCCAGAATGGGATAGAGCTCACGTTTCTTCCCATTTGCAACAAAGTCACTATACCTGACAGTAAATATTTGTAAAGCACTTGGAGATATTTTGACATTCTAGGTGCTAACGTATGCAAATATTATTGTTATCAGAATAATAAGAAAACAAAGTGAATATAATGCTAACACTCCAGCTTCCTTTCCAAATAATAAATAAATACAGCTTTGAGCAATCTGTAACAAATACGGATTACTTTAAAAACAAGCCACTAGTTAGTTTAAAAAAAATAGAAACCAAGATTACGTTTTGCAATTGACGTCGGGTGAAATTCAGTTTCCACAAAGATTACAGCTCTCTCCGGGATAACTTTATGAATGCATATTTGCTTCTAAAAATTTGTTTGGGGGATCGCTTTTCCCAGGGGTAATAATCCCTTTGAAAAAAATAATATACGGTCAATTCACTTTAAATATATTCTGTCAAGCGCTTTGAGATGCCTAAAGATATAAGGCGCTATATCAAATGCAATAATAATAATAATAATCCTTGCATTTGATATAGCGCTTTTCACGTCGGGAGGACGTCCCAAAGCGCTTCACAGAACACACTGCAAAGTGAATTGACTGTATATTTGTGGGCGAACGCGGCAGCCAATTGCGCACAGCAATGTCCCACAAACAGTTGTAGATTGAAAATGACCAATTTATTATTGTTTGGGGTTTTGGAGGGATTATTATTAGGCGTGTGGAGTAAGGAAACTTGCCCAAGGTACCGTCCTCTGCCTGGAATTGAACTCAGGTCTCTCGCTTGCAAAGCGAGTGCTCTAACCACTGAGCTACAGGACTCCATAAATGCAAGGATATTATTATAACTAACTCGGATCAAAAGTGCCTTCACAACATCCTGACATTAAGGGCAGGATCAGACTCGTGCATGAGGCCTTCCATGTTTGAATAAGTTACCAATACCCTCTGTCTAGTTGTACAGACGAAGAAAGAACACTTGGTCGAGATCCTGCACACAGCACAAGCATCACCTTCAGAGCATATGGTGGGAAAGATTTCCGCTAGTTTAGTAAAACTAATGCAATTTAAAATGCCTGAAAAGGAGAGAAAAAAATGATTAAAAACCAATTCTTTCACCAGCAGTAAGCCAAAGTAAATGAATGCAATGTAACCCCAGGTCAGTGATACTCTATATGCCTGGAGAGCTATGCATCTTGTTTAGATTTTTTCCCCTTCATCAGTGACAGAGCATACACCACTCTCCACCTGAGCCAAGATAAATACAATCATTCATCATAAAATAAATCTGGGGTTTATTCCAAGAGTCTATGTGGCATTCACAATATGGTACCTACCACTGCTGAAGCAATACAAAGGAAAGCATTGTTCTTAAGCCGAGCCCTTCAAAGCTTGTTTGGTGCTTACCATGCCAAAAACAAGCAAAACCCAAAATACAGTATATACACAAGTACTATCCATTTAAAACGAGACAGTTTTAACCCTATAAGATTGACCCCTCTCTTGATTATATAGAAGTAGAATATACTATATATAATATATATATTCTTCCTCCATTAAAACGGAAACTAACATGTGTGAGATGAAGACTGCCTGCTTAGATTTAACGGGTTTAGAAACCACAAAAAAAATTATGAATGCTTCCTATACTACTTCTCATACACAGCGCTGGTCCAATTGGTGCAAGAAAGTAAATCGGGAAACAGGTACACTGTCAAACCAAATAACTTGGTTGGAATTTAAAATGCCACTCATCTAATACTACATCAACAAGTTAAACATGTCCATTATTCTGCAAATGATTAATGGAAGGCATTTAAAAACTTTGAACATTTCCAATATTCCCTATTACTGGTACAAATTTTTTAGCTGTCAGCAAAGTCAATTATATTTTACAGAGACCAAGTGCCGTACATCAAGTGCTAGAAATCAGGTTGTACATTAATGCTCTCCCCTCACCCCCAACAACAAAATAGTTCAACCAGACTAAAGGGATTTCCTCCACATAAAGCTCTTAAGAGAGGGAACTAAGAAGTCTATGGCGAAGATTAAGGGAAAAGCACTTGCTGAGATGTTGTACACAGATTCACTATTGTATGTATTTATATGCCAGTTCATCCAGTACTCCATCAGTGTGCAACAGGTGGTCAGTGCGGAAAACGAATAATTCCCATTTTTTTTTAATGACTAGTTAGGGAATGATGTGGTATGTTGTGGGGGAGGGGGATGAGTCTGTAATCTGGTAGACAATGGAGGAAAAGACAATATTCCTTACATTTCATATACATTACATGTCAGGAGGATGTTTCAAAGTGCCTCACGTTAGTGTAGTGACCAAATATTTTTTGTAGGCAAATGTGGCAGCCAATTTGTGCATAGGAATGTCCCACAAACAGCCATGTAATAATTCGTTCAAAATATTTCTTTTAAATAATAATAATTTGGTCACTCAATCCACAACTGGGTGTGGGACACTGCTTTGTACAATTGGCAGCCGTATTTCGCCAACAAAATATACAGTCACTTCACAGTATATTCTATGAAACGCTTTGAGATGTCTCGAAGATGTGATAAGGTCCTATATCAAATGTAAGGATTATTATTGTTATGTGAATGAATTACATATTTTATCTGAAGGACTGTTGGCCAAGACACCAGAATATACTCCTTTCTCTTTTTGAATAGTGCCATACGATTTTTAACAGCCACCAGACAGACAAATGGTACCTTGGTTTAACATCTCGTTCGAAGGATCGTACCTCCCAACATTTCGCCCTGCCGGGAATCGAACCCAGGTCTCTCGCTTACGAGGCAAATGCTCTACCCACAGGATTCCTGATAGATATTAAAGATCCCATTGCACAATTCAAAAAGAGAAGGGAGTTTATCCTGGAATCCTGGTAGACAATCCCCCAGATAAAATTAGTCTAAATAATCTACTTCATAGATATTTGTGGGACAATTTTGTGGGTTTTAAAAATACTTTTTACTTCTGCGGTGTGATTTTGATTTTTTTTTAAAAAATCGACAAGAGACAATTGGATGAAGGGGTGCTCCCTAACTGAAAGTGTCCGATAAGTCTTTGCCAACTCAGTCCAGACCCTAGATAATAAAAGTTTCCAGCACAAAAGTATCTCAGCACTAAGCTTTTTATTTATTTATTTAGCTCTTTTATTAAAATGTTAAGGATGTCTACTGTGAAAACGGATACACCACCTTGGCACCAAAATGATCAACAATGGTATGGGAGAGGGAGCTTCAAGGTGCCTCCAACCCTGCAGCTGACGTCTTTAACCTTAGGAGTTGAAACATATCCACTTTGGCCTACCAATAAATAAACATACGATTGAGGCAATGGTTCAATGTTACTGTGACTCATTTGCAGTTTGTGCTGGATTCATATGAAAATCTTGCTTCCTACTTCATCTAAATGCAAGGTGAAGGATCAGGACTTCCTATATGGTCATCTTGCACACAGAAGAATGCATTCTATTACTACGCATTCTATTACTATGATACTATACAGTATCAAAGGCAAGGATTATTATTGTGTTCATTTGTGACCTGGAAGTACTCAATGCCAATAAAGAGAAAAATTCTGTGACAAAGTACTTTTAGAATGCTTCCTTCTCCCCTGCACCAACACAAAACAAACACATACACCACACAGATAATCCAAATGGAGGGGGAAAAAAATTACAAGTGAGCAATAAGTCAATGTGCAAGTAAAACAAATAGATTATTCCCCAAAAGGGGGGGGGGGGCGTTTCACAAATTCAGGGGTGTGTGGATGTCCTGGATTTAACCACGTTTGCCTACAAAATACAATCACGTTACTTTACAGTAAATCTTGAGAAGGACTTTGAAACATACTCTTGAAGTGAAAGATACTATACAGTATCAAAGGTAAGGGTTATTATTATGTTCATATGTGACCTGGAAGTACTCAATGCCAATAAAGAGGAAAAAGCAGAAAATCTTCCAATCTTCACCGTGACAAGTACATTGCTTTTTTTAAAAAAAATCTGTTTAAGGGGATTACAATGCCAATCAAGTATTTTTCTACATTATTCATATATCAAATGCAAAGATATAAAGTAATGCATTACCAAATTGGCAATCATGGAATGATCAACTTTAGAAAATTATTTTCACCGAAAACTGCATAGTTTAATATTAACAATCCTTGCATTTGATATAGTGCTTATAGTACAGTGGGACACCTCAAAGTGCTTCACGGGATATTACTGAGGAGCACAGCAACTGTGTATTTGTAATAATAATAATACTTGCATTTGATATTGCGCTTTTTCACATCTTCTCGACGTCTCAAAGCGCTTTACAGAATAGACTAAGCAATTGTAAGCAAGAAGCAAGCTAATGCTGCAGCACAAAGCAATATCCCACAAACAGCTCTGAAGTGAGAGACCAATTTTACTTGAGGACTTTTCCTCGTTAATGGCATATAGAACACCGGAAGAAACCCCTTTCTCTTTTCAAAGAGTGCACAGGATCTTTAACATCCATCTGAACAGGCAGACAGCACCTTGGTTTTAATATCTCATCCGAAGTGCGGCACTTCTGTCAATACATCATACCCCCAGAGTAGTGTCAGCCTATAGAAATTCAAAGTCCCTCAAAAGGCCTTGAACCCTCAAAACCCTTCTGACTCAGAGGTAAGAATGTTACCAACGAAGCCAAGTTGATACCTGAAGAAACCCAGCTGTGAGCTTTCTTAAATCGCAACTTAAAATTCCATTTGATTAAGTATTTAAGTTAAAGTTGCAGGTCTACAAATCGACTATATTTCTTGCAGTCACAGTCAAATACTGGAAATTTATTGCTCAGTTTAAATAATATAAATTTCAATGAACTAGTGCAAATGGCACATGTATCTGAATCATTTCAGAATGTAAATTTGCATCTGTGTACAAGTTAATGGCACTATGATCGTTCCTACTTAGCTTCCTGTAAGATACTTTTCAATCCTCTGAAAAACAATTGCCACTGCAATTAAGACTAACAAAACCCATCTCCTTCTCCCATTAGCTCCTGAAGTACTCAGAAAGAGGCTGCACAATGTCCCCTTCCTTTTGTTGTCACCTCTCCTCTTCCAGTCCAAGGATGACATTGTTACTTTTTTTTTAAAAAAAGATGCCAAGTTCATAGCATTTCTAAATGCAATGTTTCTTCACTATGTCATTGCAGAATTGCTTCATGTGGATATGAGCTGTAATATCCTGAGTGCCCTGTGCTGCAGATTCAACATTGTCACTGCCGGACACATTCTGAAGCATTACAAGAAGCCAATAATACAAGCTTGAAAGTCATATTCCCCCCAATTTCAGATGAATTTGTTCAACTTTATGTACACCCAAATTTGCTGGTGCCAAGGTCCCATTCACTGTAAAAGTGATTGATGCAGCTGTCAGCCCTCTCAGCTGTTAAAAGCTGTGTGGGTGATGATAGAGGTGGTATTAATGGAAGCATTCATTGTGTTGAATATTTTTATTTAACTGGGGACTACAATAGTACTATTTTTGTCTCTCTCCCCATCTCGAGCTAAAGACATTCCTGGTATGATCTTGCCTCACCACAATACACCACCTTTACTGAGGTAAGATGCTTTAATGCTCTTTACGTCAACAGAACCTGTTTAACAGGCAGAATCACCATCATTAGCTGACTCATGTTTTTTTAATCTGCTGCCTCAGAGCATTGTAGGTGCCTCGTGTGGTTCTAAACATTGAACAATTTAGAGGAAATAAACATACAACTAGGGATTGTGTGTAAATATTTTGTTGGAAATGGGCTGACTCATTACTGCCAACATTAAAAAAAAACTTACAACAAACAAGGCTCTATTGAGACTCACAACAAACATTACAGTCATGCTAACATTCAGGAAGCAAAGCAACCTCCCAGCCGAAATCTTGAGATAGGACACTTTACAAGGAAAAGAAAACATACTTGTAGCACTTACTCTCCAAGATGAGTGATAATCCTTGCATTCATATAACATCTTATCAACAATAACAACTTGCACTTATATAGCGCCCCCCAAACAGAGTAGTGTCTCAGAGAGCTTAACAGTGGCGGAGTCTGACTCCGAGCCACAGGGTGGGGGGAGGTGGCCGTGAGCACGGTGGAACAGGAAAATCTTCAAGCAAGACCTGAAAGAGGGGACAGAGAGGGCAAGGCGGAGGGATTGAGGGAAAGTGTTCCAGAGTTTTGGGGTGTAGTGGCTGAAAGCACAACCTCCGATGGTGTGGCGGAAGGTGCGAGGGGCGAGCAGGAGGCCGGTGCCAGTCAAGCGGAGGTGCCAGGTAGTGGGAAATGAGGAGGTTGGAGAGGTACGGAGGTGCCAGGGAGTGAATGGATTTGAACACGAGAGTGAGGATCTTGAAGCCAATCCGTTCGGCGATGGGGAACCAGAACTGGTGAGATGTGGGTACGGGTTATCACGTCATTGAGACCTCTCAAAGCGCTTCACAGAATATACTGTGAAGTGGATTGACTGTGTACTTTGTGGGTAAAACACGGCAGCCCAGTTGCACACAGAGTGTCCCACAAACATTTGTGGATTTAGTGATATCAGTGAACAAGATTTTGAATGTGCAAATCATTATGTTGGAATGTAACAAGTACACCTTTATTTTGCAGAAATACGTTTGCTCTTCAGTTCCTAAAGGCACATGGACTGTCTGACCCACCTTCACTCAATTTCTGTGGAATTTCAAGTACAGAATCATCAAAATAATGCAACAGGTGCACTGCCTACCACCAAAACTAGTATTCCCTGAAAGAGAGAAAATCCAACTAATTCAGAATATAAATTAATTTATAAAACATTGGCCCTACATATGCTGTACCAAGTTTACAGTAGCGCATCTCTTGTGATCCCCGTTGAAGAATCCGTCTCTAGTTATTGAAAGCCCACTCCCTCCCCCCAAACACATGAGTACACACACAACGAATTGCAGACTTGTGTTGCCGATAAAGGTCTAAACTACAGCACTTAGGGATTCACAAACAAAAGGCAGGATGCATTAACGCTTGCCAGAAGATTGCTTACTAACTAACCACCGGGGTAACCCCAGTACTGAAAAGCACATGTGCTGTGTGTGTGTGTGTGTCCTCCACTTAAAGCTTCAATAGGTTGACACTGCACTGTAACTACAATGTAACCATTGCATTGGTTACACAGTGTGACTGCAGTGGAGCTGTGCTGCTGGATGGCAGGGATGGATCACTGCAGGATTTGCTTCAGGAATGCAGGTACCGACGGCGATGTCGCTTCACGGATTAAGACCCAGAAACAACACAGATCCTCAGCATCAGTTTGTGCCGCCGAAAAGCCCAACACTTCACCAGGTCCCAATCCATCACTTCTCACACACACACACAACACACACATAAAAGGATGAATGAAGCTTCTCATCTGATGCTTTGCTCGTGCTTTTGTACTTTTATTATCCCCCCCCACACACACACATACATACAGACACACACACATATACACACACACACACACATACAGACACACACACACACACACATACAGACACACACACACACACATACACACACACATATACATACACACACACATAT
Source organism: Callorhinchus milii (assembly GCF_018977255.1). Taxonomy (NCBI): domain Eukaryota; kingdom Metazoa; phylum Chordata; class Chondrichthyes; order Chimaeriformes; family Callorhinchidae; genus Callorhinchus; species Callorhinchus milii. The sequence goes on from NW_024704743.1 coordinate 78,262,953, forward strand.
ACATACACACACACACATACATAGACACACACACACACATACATAGACACACACACACACATACACACACATACACACACACATATATACATACACACACATGTACACATACACACACATATACACATACACACATATATATACATACACACATATATATACATACACACATATATATACATACACACACACACATATGCATTCACACACACATACATATACATACACACACATACATAGACACACACATAGACACATGTCACACGCACACATACATACACACACAGGGAAATATGCTTTCTTCCTCCTGAAGATCAACCTCACTCACCGGCCGCCAAAAATCAGCGATAGTCCATTCACTTAACTTAACAGAAAACTTTTTTTTTCTTCCAAGAATAGACGGACAAAACAAAGTAACATACGGTGCATGTGCGTGCTTAAAAGGTTTTTATTTGGTTTTTTTGTGTGTGGGGGGGGAGGGGGGGGAATAATTATTATTGGGGGAAAAAAGGCAAGAAAAAAAAACCCTAATCATTGGGGGGGGGAATAAAAAAAATCACCAGTTAACAAAAATCAGACGGACAAAAACAAAGCGAGATAGTGTCTTTGCAGATTGAAAGCGTGTGGGGGTGTGTGTGTGTGGGGGGGTTGTCTGTGTGTGGGGGGGGGGTGGGGTTGTGTGTGTGTGGGGGGGGGGGGTTGTCTGTGTGTGTGTGTGTGGGGGGGGGTGGGTTGTGTGTGTGTGTGGGGGGGGGGTTGTCTGTGTGGGGTGTGTGTGTGTGTGGGGGGTGTGGGGGGGGTTGTCTGTGTGGGGTGTGTGTGGGGGGGGGTTGTCTGTGTGGGGGGGGTTGTGTGTGTGGGGGGGGGGGGGGTTGTCTGTGTGGTGTGTGTGTGTGTGTGTGTGAGGGGGGAGTGGGGGGGAATCATCATCAATGAACCAAAATGGGTGGGGGAAAAAAAAGCATGATCATCATCGGGGTGGGGGGGGGGGATGCAAAAAAAAAAAAGGATGGAAATGCCATGTGCCCCCAGACATCCCCCCACACCCCCCCCCCCCCCCCACACCCACACCCCCCAAAAAATAAAATAAAATAAAATAAAAAGTGGCGTTTAAAATTAAAATAAATGTGCCGTCTTCCTTACCCAAATTGACGAAGCTCATGACCATGTCGGCCTGGTTGAGGAAGGCGCTGTCCTGCAGACTGGCGAGCGGGGGGCTGCGGGGGCTGGAGGGCTGGTGGCTGGAGCCCCCTCTCTCCTCGCCTTCCTCCTCCTCCTCCTCCTCCTGTTGCTGCTGGTGGTGCTGCTGCTGCTGGTGGTGCTGGTGGTGGTGGTGTCCGGCGCGGCCGCCGCTGGCGGCGGTGGACATGGCGTTGTACAGGTCGAGCATGAAGAGCGGCGCCGAGTTGCGTTTGCCGTGCGGGTGCGGTCTGGGGCGGTGCGGCAGCCCCAGGATGGACAGGATCTCCCGCTGCATGTCCCGCCGCTCGTGCTGCCGGAGCCGGCGCTGCAGGAAGCTGGAGTGCGCCTCGCCCGAGCCCGAGTAGCTGTAGCCCTGCCCGCCGCCGCCGCCGCTCTGCAGGAGGCTCGCCCCCGCCGCCGCCGCCCACAGCCACTCCAGCAGCAGGCAGCAGCCCCACAGCAGCCCCAGCGCCGCGCCGCGCTCCGCCGCCAGCACTCCCAGCCCACAGCGCATCGCCTTCAGCGCCCCGCGACCCCGAGCTCAGCGCTGCTCCCTCCCTCCCTCCCTCCTCACTCACTCACTCACACTCACTCCCTCCCTCACACTCACTCACTCACACAGCGCTGCTCAAGCTCTCGCTCTCGGTGCACTGCCGGTCCAGTGCCTCTCTCTCCCTCCCTCTCTGTCTCTCTCCCACCCTGTGCTGAGCCCGTGTCCCCGCTTCCCTCCTTCACATGTTGGGAGTGAAGCGAGTGGCGGCTCAGCTCTCACAGCAGGTAACCAACCCTCCCCAGCGGCTGAGCGACAAGCGCCGCCCCCCCCCCGCCCCCCCCGCCCCGCCCCGCCCACCACAGGCGGGACTGCAGCCCCTCAGCCCAGCACAGCCCAGCGCAGCGCTCTGACTAACACTCACTCCAACACCAACCACAACCAACCAACCAATGGTTTCTTTGACATGAGTGTCAATGTATATTCTATCTGCACACAATTGTATATGTGGTATAGCCCCCCCCCAGCACTGCGCTCAGGAAACACACTTCGCATTCGGCCGAATAGATAGATAGACCTTCCATCGTCTCTGGGATCGAGGCGTCCTTTTACCATAGGGTCACTTACCAACTGGAATCAAGAGATCGTCTCGAGATAGGCGTTCACCTGCAAAGTACGCAGTCACTTTGCAGCGAATCCTGTGAAGCGCTTTGAGACGCGCTCCAGACGTGAAAGGCGCTACGTTAAATGCGAGGCTTATTATTATAGATGAGGGCGGCAGCTTTATTGACTTGAGTGCCGGCACTGCCTGCCTTCGGGTGGTTTGGTAACTTGGCCAGCGCTCGCCATGCTGCGTCGGTGCTGTGCGGAGACAGCGGGCTGCGCAATTGAAGTATTTATGTAATTGAACTAATTGGGACAGGAAGGATACCCCTCCCCAAAAACTGGAAATGTTAGTGAAAGGGAACATTGACATTTGAAATGAAAGCACCCTGAGGTTCATAATTGGGTAAAAATTTATGTCAAGAACTTTGGGGGTGGGGATGGGGGAGAGAGAGGAGGTCTGAGTGGATGATTTTGTTCTTTTAGGTTAGGTGGATTAAATGTGTTTATTTTTAATTATATGATCCGATTCAGGAGTCCTGTAGCTCAGTTGTTAAAGCGCTCAACTCACAAGCGAGAGGACCTGGGTTCGATTCCCAGGCGGGGCGAAATGTAGGGTAAGTTTCCTTACTCCACACACACGCCTCTGTTTACCTAGCAGTAAGCAGGAAACCACTTTTTCCAGGGGTAATAATTCCATCAAAAAAAATTGGTCACTCAATCCACAATAACTGTTTGTGGGAAACTGCTGTGCGCAATTGGCTGCCGCGTTTTGCCCACAAAATATAAAGTCAATTCACATTATGGTATATTCTGTGAAGCACTTTGAGACGTCTCAATGACATGATAATAATAATAATCCTTGCATTTGATATAGCGCTTTTCACGTCTTCTAGACGTCTCAAATCGCCTCACAGAATATACTGTAAAGTGAATTGACTGCATATTTGTGAGCGAAACATGGCAGCCAATTGCGCACAGCAATGTTCCACAAACAGTCGTGGATTGAGTGACCAAACTATTATTTAATTATTTTTTTCTTGAGGGATTATTATCAGGCATGTGGAATAAGGAAACTTGCCCAAGGTTTCGCCCTGGCGGGATAAGGTGCAATATCAAATGCAAGGATTTTTTTTTCAAGGTTCACACCTACGTCAACGTTTTGAGTTATAGGTTGAGAGGAACTTTGTTCCAGAAAAATATTTGAGAATGCATTTCTCTTAAGTTTAACATTAATATAAATAGCACCTGGCTCTCCTGGTTGCCCATTAACTGGATGTTGGTATTTCAGTGGTTATCTTGTGCATTCCTTGCTGCCTGATAGTGAGGCACTAAATAGTTAGTGTTTTACACCAGAAATGTCCAGTGGCATTCATTGTCTGTTCACTTGTGAAATCTAGGAATTGTCTGAGTGCTTCGGTCATTACATGTATTTTACAGACATAGACAAAACTGTATATTGAGTGGGGTATCATAATGTAAAGTTCAGTTTTGCAACTTTTGTATGAAGCAGTTAATATTTGTTCAATGTAGATATTGCTGTAAAATATTAATTATTTCTTCCATCATAATGCATTAGACACAAACCAATCATGTAATTAATTTAAATATGATCAATAAAGTGCTAAGTCTTTTGACAGAAATACTGTACACTATGAGGCAGGGGTTACCAATAACTCACTCAAGAGCATAGAAATTGGGTTTGTCAAACCAGTGGAGAAGTCAACATAAAATTTCAGATATCTGAGAATATGATTCTGAAAAGTGCACATTACAAAACTCAACTTGTGTTTGTAATTGAATCCTGACTGCTCAGGGGGACCTCACTGTCTATACAATGGCTGCTTCAATTACCTTCAATAAAAACAGTTACTACACTTCACAAACATTACTACACTATTCACTACTCATCTCTGGAACTTGATCCAAAGAAGATTTTAGTTGCTAAACTAAAGAAATACATTAAGACGACAAACATTCACAAATAAAACAGAGCCTGGCCCCTACAGTACACAGTGGCTCATTCAATGAAACAATAAAGACTACAAATAATGTAGACAACACTTTGTGACTTTTGGACATGAAAATTCACTCTACAAAAGTTTTCTTCTTTCTTAATCATGTTAATAATAATGATAATAATAACAACAATAATAATGTTCCTGTGAGAGACTGAACATTAACATTGTAATGATAATAAATCCAGAAATCAAAAGCTTGAATTAATACAATTTCTGGAATACAATTAACAGATCTTTTAATCACTTCACCCAAAAACTGACTCCCTTTCTCCAATTGGGAGATACTGTACTTGTTTAGAGACGCCATCTGGAGCTATAATTAGGAACTGCAAGAATTGAAACTGTTCAAATTTAGGTGCATGCTTGGCTCAAACATTAATCAGTTTTCTCATGTTAAATACTGATTAGTCTCTGAGGAATTTACAGAATGTTCTGTTTTTTATTTCAAATTTCTAGTAACATAGTAATTACCTGTTTATCTATGCCATTTTTTTAAACATAATAAGCTGTCCATCTAGAATGCCAAAATATTTCACAGTGGTTCCAGATAATTGCTGTCAAGTGAAAGTGATTGTATTTCATACACAAACACAGCGACCAATTTGCCTACAGCAGGTTCCACAAACAATCACCATTTTATCTGGAGAATTGTTCATCAGGATATCAGGAGAAACTCACTGCTTTTCTCGAATTTTGACATGGGATCTTTAACAACCAGATGGGATCATGATTTAAAGGCTTATCTGAAGGATGGCAACTTTGACAATGCAGCGCTCTGCCAATAATGTACTGGAATGTCAGCCTAGACCATGAGATCAAAGTCCTCAAGTGGGACTTGAACACACAACATTATAATAATAATAATAATCCTTGCATTTGATATAGCGCTTTTCACGTCGGGAGGTCGTCCCAAAGCGCTTCACAGAATATACTGATTTGTTGGCAAGAAAACTATCAAATGATTCAAGCTGACACCCATGATTAGAGGGCCACATAATAAGTTGTAATATCCAAGAAGTTATTGATTAATTTTAATTTCATTACTAGCATTTTTTCCCTTCTGGTTTATTTACTAAACTACATTGACAGAAACATTTTTTAAAACTAAACTAGACTTGCAATGTTAAAAATGAAAGCTTACTGAAACCTATTATTGATGTTCCCACCTGCCTTGAATATTTAAAATTCCAATGGCGTTGGTGTGGGTTTTCCTGAGTGCCAAAGGTGGGTGCAGCCAGATCGGTGTCTCTAAAAGCTTTGGGGTTCAATATAAGTTCAAACAAAATCTGAGGCATATATGGTACTGAATGAATGGGGTGAAAGCTGGACTGGAGAGGTTCATACAAGGAGTGCTGGAACAGGAAAGAGCAAAGCTGTGAGGCCCATAAAATAAAGGGAGGAATTGTGAAGGTATCAAGATGGATGTACACAATCTTCTTTTGGGGGCTGGATCTTTTAGGGCTGGACTAATTTGATTTCTCAGGAAACTATAATAGTAATCCTTAAAATAATAAACATAATAATCCTTGCATTTGATATAGCGCTTTTCACACCTTCGAGACATCTCAAAGCGCTTCACAGAATATACTTAAAGTGAATTGCCTGTATATTTCGTGGGCAAAACGCGGCAGCCAATTGTGCACAGCAGTGTCCCACAAACAGTTGTGCATTGAGTGACCAAATTATTATTGTTTTTTACATTTTCTTGAGGGATTATTATCAGGATTGTGGAGTGAGGAAACTTGCCCAAGATTTCGCCCTGCCGGGAATCAAACCCAGGTCTTTCACTTGCGAGGCGAGGGCTCTAACCATTGAGCTACAGGACTTCTAACCCTTCCATTTGATACAGCACATGTAATGTCAAAATATCTCAAAGCGAGTAATTTCTGTAAAATATAGTGATTGTGTATTTGTAGGCAAATGCAGGAAGACAATTCTGTCTTACCCCTCAAACAGTCTTGAAGTGAATGACCAATTTATTTGGAGGATTATTAGCCAGGGCAACAAGAGAAACTAAATCCCTTCTGTTTTTGATTAGTGCTATGGCACAAGATATACCAATGCCATTAATATTTGGCTTAGAGATGCTAATTGAAGACTCAAACTAGAAGATTTGTAGTGTTAACTGAACCAAACATCTTTTTGCCAATATTTTACTCCTCCTCTCTTGAAGGTACGGACTGTACAGTTCACATGCGCTGCCTGCCTTTTGACCCCTCATGTAAGAGGCCATTTATCATTTGCATGCATTGACGATATATTCAACCATGTCAAGGGGGTGGATTACAATATCACAAGAGAAAAGTGCTTGAGGTCTACACAGTTTGGTATCTGCTTACCAATATGATCTTGGCCTCAATAAACCACATAAAACAAATTGCATGTAATCAGCTCCTTTCACCTTGGGAAAACATCTCAAAACACTCTATATTGTTGACTGAGCAACCAAACTGGAGGCGACGGGTAACTGAAGAGAGTGTATGATGGTTGCAAGGGATGAAAGATGACCAAAAGTGCGATCAAAAAGTATATATGTTTGTATGTATGTTTCGCCCATAAAACATAGTCAATTCACTTTACAGTATATTCTGTGAAGTGCTTTGAGACATCTAGAAGACATGATAAGACGCTATATCAAATATCAAATGTAAGGATTATATTATTATATAAGTCTTGAAGTAGGCTATGAAAGTGACAGTGATGAGGTGGAGGGACTTAAGATTGAGTTCCATAGAATGGCCAGAAGCTCTCCCACCGATAGTGGTCTAGATAGGGATAGGGCAGGGGACATGAAGCAAACTGCTGTTCACTGAACATGCACAGCAGAAGTTACTGGATGGCGATAAGGAATTTACCTGAATTTAACCCCTTCCTAGCCCAGACCCCACTGAAGCAAACTGTGAAGAAGATACTTGAGAAAAATGCCTCCAGCCATGGAACTTTACTCCTGTGCAGGCTATCTTCAGGAAAGCATGGAAAATACAAAAAGTGCAATAAACATACTTATTTAGGATGTACCCCAAGTAATTGTTCCCTATACTCTTTCATAACTTAGCTGGCAGCTTGCTCTCAATTAGATTTTCCAGTTTTAGGAAACGGACGGGAAAAGGAGATTGCTTTCAATCTGTCTGAGAACAGACCACACAGACAATAATGGGAGGCATAAGACATGATCCAGGGAGATAAACTTGGCTAACATCACTGGAATGCATTTACTCCGTTTTTATTGAGGAAATGAATGACATAAAGGGATTATTTAAACATAAACTGCTTGTTCTTTTTCTTAAAAAATAGCTGTGTAGCATTCACAATGCTTACCCATAAGTTTATTTAAGGTTCAGTAATAGGATAAAGTCACTACACTATACTTTCACAGTAAATCCTGTGCAGCACTTTGAGATGTCCTTCTGAAGTGAAAGGCTCCATGTTAAATGCAAGGATTACCTCATGCGAATGGCATAAGCAACAGGACACAGGAGACCACACGGCACCAATTAACCATGACAATTTAGACAGAAGTGCTTGAAGTCCACGCAGTCTGGTATCTGCTCACCAATAACATTTCCTGATTTTCTGGTCTTCGTACTACAAAGCTCATACCGAATGCCTGCTATCTGCTATTCATTTAGTGACAGTTCTAACCTGTCAAATTTGCTTATTGAGTGTTAAATGGCCAACTAGAAACTATCCTCTGTAGCAGTGTCTTTTTGGAGGTGAGCTGCCTCAAGGATGACGTGCTTAGCAATGAAATGTAAGAATCAAATCAAGCTTCTGAGTTGGTTGTGTTATTCCTGTTCCTGAGCCAGAGGTCCATAGAACTCCAGGGCACTGCTGATGACAGAGCAGCCAGCCTGGCCCTTCAGCAGGACTGTGAGGGGCAGACCAGTCATTGGGAGCAGGGATTCTTCTCAGTCTGTTCTTGTTCACCTTGCAACAACAAGATTACATTTGTATAGCTCTGGACAATGTACAGCATTTCAGACCTAAGCTGGGGTCAGGGAGGGAGGAGGGGAGGAGAAGGGGGGTGAATGGTCGAAAAGGAGAGTTTTGAGGCAGGACTTGAAGGAGGCTAAGGAGGGGGCGAGGCGGAGTGATTGGGGGACGGAATTCCAGAGGTTAGGGGCAGAGTGGCTGAAGGCTCTCCCCCCAATGGTGGGGCGGGTGTTTCGGGGAACGTGGAGCAGGCCTGAGCCGGCTGAGTGGAGGGAGTGAGCAGGTTGGTAGGGGGTTAGGAGGTCGCAGAGGTAGGGTGGGGCGAGGCCATGGAGGGCTTTGTAGCTGAGGACCAGGTTCTTGAACTGGATCCTCTGAAGGATAGGGAGCCAATGGAGTCGGGTGAGAGTGGGGGAGATGGGGTCGCGGAGTTTGGTGTGGGAGAGGACACAGGCTGCAGAGTTCTGGATTATCCGCAGCCTGTGGAGGGAGGAAATGGGAAGGCCAACAAGCAGTGCGTTTGCATAGTCGAGCCTGGATGTGATGAAGGCATGAACAAGAATTTCAGCGGCCTGAAGGGTGAGGTTGTGGCAGAGTCGGGCGATGTTGCGGAGGTGAGGGAAGGGAGAGCGGGTCATGGCTTGGATGTGGGGAAGAAAAGACAGTTGAGGGTCGAACATGATACCTAGGTTCCTGACTGGCTTGGTGAACTTTAGTGTGCAACCATGGAGGTTGATGCTGCCAGAGCCTGGGGACATATGTTAAACCAAAGACGAGATGCTAAACTAAGATCCGGTCTGTCCATTTGGTTAATGTTAAAGATCCCATGGTACTATTCAAAAAGAGAAGGAAGTTTTTCCTGGTGTCCTGCCCAACAGCAACCACCACCACCCCCCCACTCTCAATAATATTTGTTATTCGCTTTCCTACTGCTTGTAGGACATTGCTGCACGGAAATTGGGTTTCTTGTTTGCCTACAAATACAATCACTAAACTTTACAGTAAAATCCTGTGAAACGTTTGAGACATGTTGTCAAAGTGATAAAGGACTAAATCAAATTCAAAGGATTTGGGATGGTTGTAGACCTGGAAACCACCTTTCACTTGTGGATCTCAGCCACCCGTGGGCCTCCGTTCCTGATGTCTATCTTTGGGATATTATCATAATTTAGCACATTTAACATGGTGCTTTATTACATTGTAGCAACATTTCAAAGCGTTTCACAGGATTTACTATAAAGTAGTGCATTTTATGGACAAAGTAGCAGTCAATTTGCTCACAGCAATGTCCAATAAACAGTCATGAAGTGGCAGAAGTGAAATTAATGACAAGATTTTCGTCCAAGACACTGAAATTCCTTTCTCCTTTTGAATAGTGACATTTTTGAATAGTGAATAGTAACATCCATCTGAATAGCAGCCTGGACCTTGGTTTAATGTGTAATCCAAAAGACATTACATTTGCAGCACAGCCCCAGCATTCTATTGCAGTGTCAGCCAGAGTCCTGACATGGGGCGTGAACTCACAATCTTCTACCTCAGAAGCAAGAGCATCTACCAACAGATCCTAGCTGACACCTAAATGACCATCCATTTTCATTTTCTGTCTAGTGGGAGAAGGCATAGAAATAAGGTTCATTGCAGTATCTGAAGAGCAAAGGAGGATTCTATTGACTCTGTAGGACTTAGAGGTGTAATATACCTGTCCTATGTTTTTTCCTCTCTTCCTTTCTGCTTTTCGCTGCCCAGAAGAGCAGGTTTGGAGGTGAGACTATTCAATCATTTGTGAAAGCAGTCTTCGTCTGTACTTTTACTTATCTCCGTTAAAAATGATGCCAAGAAAGAAGCAAACAGACTTTTTTTCAAGTAAATTCACATCAACATGATGTTGTAGTATTGAATTTTACATCAGCTATGTTCCACCCAAAGTTGTAATACTTAGGATGTTCCCAGATGTCGATACTGTAGTGTCTGGTAATATAAACTCTCCTGAACTAGACATTTTCAGAGAGTATTATTAAGTGTTTTCAGCAATCTGGTTTTATTTAATTTCAGCATTTTTTTTAAAAGGTAATCAAAATGTTAATTTATTTTACTGAAAACCATAACTTCAGGAATTTAATATTCTAACCTCATCCTCCGCCCCCCCTGCCCCAGGACACAACCTTTACCGAGCTGTGATGGTGTGACAGAAGAGGTAGAACAACAACAACAACAAGATTCCATTTATAGAGCGCCTTTCACGTCAGGAGGACGTCCCAAGCATCTCCTTGCCTGTTTGCCTCTTGGTATCGTTTTGAAAAAGCAAATCAAAACGCTAACGGAATGTTGGCCTTTATCTCAGAGGGGCAGGAATACGAAAGCGAGGAAGTGATGCTGCAGTTGTAGAGAGCTTTGATCCGACCCCATCTGGAGTACTGTGTTCAGTTTTGGGCACCGCACTTCAGGAAGGATATATTGGCCTTGGATGGGGTACAGCGCAGATTCACCAGAATGATACCAGGGACGAAAGGGTTAAATTATGAGGACAGGTTGCATATGATCTAATCCAGGGTGTTTAAAATGATAAAGGGACGTGACAGGGTAGAAACAGAGAATCTATTTCCTCTGGTGGGGGAAACCAGTACGAGGGGGCATCATCTTAAAATTGAAGCCTGGACAGTCAGGAGTGAAACCAGGATGCATTTTCACATAAAGGGCATGGGAATCTGGAATTCTCTCTACCAAAAGGCGTGGATGCTGGAATTTTCAAGACTGAGGTCAATAGATATTTAGGTCAGGGTATCATGGGATATGGAGAAAAAGAGGGTAAATGGATTTGAGGTACAGATCAGCCACAATTTGATAAAATGGTGGAACATGCTCAAGTGCTGAATTGCTTACTCCTGTTTCTTTGAAACGGAGATCCGCCATAAACCATAACCCACGGATTGACTTGTAAAAAATTAAATCCTTCCAGTAGCTGAATCATTTCCATTTAATCTGTTGGAGGTTTTCACAAGCTAAGTGAATATTCCGCTTCTTCCAGCTCCTGAACTGAACCTCTCTGCACCAGGGATGGCCTCCTCCAAAATTGCGTGTTTGGCATTGTCAAATTCGAACTGCATGGCTTCAGTAAAGGAAGAGGCATTGAAGGTACTGTAGTAAGCAGAGGCTCTGTCTGCAACCAGACACTGCTGAGGAAATGTAGATATCTGTTCTGCTAACTTTATGGCATGTTGAAGAGCTGCAGGGGAGAAAAGGAACATTAGCACTGAGCTGTACTACAGTACCATCTAGTGGTTCATCAACTGAACTGCTAAAGAAGAATTAAATCCCAGCAACAACGACGTCAGAAAAAAAAGGATAACAATAATCCTTGTATTTGATTTAGACACTGTGATATAATTTTAGACATCAGACAATCAAAGCATGGACCTGTAGTTTTGATGTTATAATAATAATAATTCTTGCATTTGATATCGCACCTTATCACGTCTTCGAGACGTCTCAAAGCGCTTCACAGAATATACTGTAAACTGAATTACTGTATATTTTGTAGGCAAAACGTAGATGGATATCAAGATTTTTTAATTTCAAGAGGATTTTTTTTCAAAAAGGTGAAAACAAAACAGAGTTCCGAGCTGGATAATTTTATCCAATAATAGTAAAAAAAACCTCAAAATTTTGCAAAAAAGCATTTTTAAGCGCTTTCCCGCAACTGTCGGCAAAAATACACAGGGGAAATCTACAGGAAAAGACAGCAAACGTCACTGAAACTATTCAGTATTGTGTTGTTTGAAAATGATTACAAACCAGCACAGGCACTATCCTTTGTGAGACTTTCAAATGGGTCTAGTTATGCCTTTCAATCAGAAATTCCTGATAATATCCCTTTAAATATGGAATAATAAATTAGAAATCATGACATAGAAGGAGGCTACTTGGCACATCAAGTTTTTGCTGGAGCCAGCTTCTCCACTAGAACTGACTACAGCAGACAACTTGATAGCCACACAAAAAAAAAAGAAAATAATAAATTGGTCACTCAATCCACGATTGTTTGTGGGACACTGCTCGGTGCAATTGTCTGCCGCGTTTCATCCATATAATCAATTCATAGTATATACACAGTCAATATACAGTATAGTCTGTGAAGTGCGTTGAGGCGTCTCGAAGACGTGATAAGGCGCTATATCAAATGCAAGGATTATTATTAGATATTATAATTGGGACCCATAGTAGATATTAATACAGTGTGAATATGTGGTCTTTGTTTGTCTGTGTCCGTCCGCCTGGCCCTCTCTCTCCCCCTTTTCAAGTTTTACCTGAAAACCTTCATCTGGGACCGTGCTTATGGCCACCTCCCCCTTACCCCCCGGCTCGGAGTCAGGCTCCGCCACTTTTAAACACTCCGAGACGCTATCCTGCGTGGAGCAAGTTGTTGTTGTTGTTGTGTGTGATTCTCTCTCTCTCCCTCTCCAACTGCCTCTGATTCTTTGTGTGCATGCAGTTCATACAAAACAGAAGCAAAGAAGAAGTAAAACCAAGAATATATTTGATTTGAGTAAAAGGAAAATTAAGCCCTAGGCATTTAGAGGGGATCACACAGGTTTAAATGTTAGTTGTAATTGTTCTAGCTTGAGGAAATAAACTGAGGCAATAAAACTAATTGTAAGACACAGGACAGGTATAAGTCTCAGTAACAACAATAACAATTTACATTCACATTGAATCTTACTTGTTGGGAGAATGTATCAAAGTTAAGTCTGAGCTGAGTGAGGGGGTGGTGGGAGGGGTGGGCGGCAGAAAGCCCACAGAGGTAGCTCTTTAGGTGGGGTTTGAAAGGAGAGAGGTAAGCGGGGGAAAGAAGTGTTCAAAGGATTATTGAAGCACACCATGGCTTAAAGTTTTCCCATAAACCCTACGTAGAGCTCAGGGATTCAATGATGAGGTTTGTGCTCACCTGTAGCATTTCTTATTCATAAGAATAATGATAATCCTTGCATTTGATATAGCGCCTTATCACATTGTTGAAATGTCTCAAAGCGCTTCACAGAATATATTGTAAAGTAGATTGACTGCATTTTGCCCGCGAAACACAGCAGCCAATTCCACACAGCTGTGTCCCACAAACAGTCGTGGATTGAATGACAACATTTTTTTGGAGGGATTAATACCCCAGAAAGTGATCCAACAATTGACTAACAACTGGGTTCCTACTTACTGCTTGGTAAATAGAGGAATGTGGCGTAAGGAAACTTACCTAAGGTTTCGTCCTGTACGGGAATCAAACCTAGGTTCTCTCCCTTGCAAGGTGAGCGCACTAGCCAGTACGCTACAGGTCTCCATCATACACTAGATGTCTTCTATCAGGAGAGGGAAATGATTGCAAAAGATTCCTATTTGTCTCGGGATATGGGATATGGCAGGGCCAGGGTTTATTGCTCACCCGTAGTTGATGTGGGCCCTCTCATTTACGCCTCTCTTTTGAGACCTTGTGACCCCACAATGTTGTTTGGTGGGGAACACCAGGATTATAACCCAACTATTCTCAGAATGGATGGTTCATCTCGCCTGCCAGAGGTAGATGTCGGGTAAGTACATGTTTCCATCCCGCATCTGGCTTCCATTATTTACATTATTTGCATGTGGTTGGCAATGCGATGCAGGAGCAGCATTAGTGCATCATTTTAAGCAAACCAGAACTGGCTAATTTCCTTAGTTTCAAGTAAAGATCAAAAAATATATACAACGATTTTGTGAAGAGCTGCACTAACCTTGACCATCTGGAACAATACGGTTGGCAAGCCCAAATTCATAAGCTTCTTGTGCCCCAATGGGACGTCCGGTTAAGATGAGATCCATTGCCCTGGATAACCCAATTAGCTTTGGTAGCCTTACTGTACCCCCATCAATTAATGGAACACCTTGGAGAGTAAAACACAGGGAGGGTGATATAAGAAAAAAACATTTGTACTGCCATATGAATATTCCAAGTTATGGGCTTTTCCTGACTTCAAAAGCTGGAGAAACATACCAAAGCGTCTGCAGAAGACTCCCATGATAGCACTTTGTTCCACAATACGCAAATCAGCCAACAAGGACAGTTCCATCCCTCCAGCAACTGCGTATCCACTCACTGCAGCAAGCACTGGCTTTGAAAACTGCATCCGAGATGGTCCCTGTCAAGAATAAATGGATTGTATCATCTGGAAGATGTTCAAGGCAATGTTGCGAACTAGGTCATATCTATCACTGGTTTCACAGCTTATCAATGCTGGCTTTCTAGTGTTATCTACAAGATACCTTGAACTCACAGAAACGGAAGAAATTCAGAGAAACGTTAGCTCGAGAATATCCCTAATATAAAAAAACACACTTTACTCCCATCAGTTTAATGCTGCTTTTCCTTGTCTTTAGGACAGAAAGCGTAAAGATTCATTCATACCTCTGCCGACTGCAGGTCACCTACTCTTAGCCTGTAACACCATTTTGTCTTAAAACTTTAGGAAAATGCAGAACACTGGGAAAAAAAATCAAATCCAGTCTTAATTTGGAATCCAATTTGATTTAAGAACTGCCGAAAACCGGCTTCCAAATTAAGGCTCAATTTAAGATTTATTTCATGATCCTGCACAATATAAATTTATGTGCAAAATGTTCTCCAACTAATAATAGATGGAACTTTGGACCACATATTTCATTATAACAACAAAACACATCTGTGAAAGAACAGCGAGGAACAGAGATGACACGTGAAATCTGAATACATCCCCAATACATTGCTCCAGTTATCATGCAAGTTTCCTGGTTTAGATCCCAAGAAGACTAGTTGGGTTTCCTGCCAGTAGATCAATCTGTAGGGACCATGACAACTTATAGGTGTGTAAAATAGATAAGATAAGTAATATCACAAATATCACGCAGCTACCTGGCAAACATTACATTCAGTAACAGTATAAGTTGTTCTGCTCTATGTAACCAGTAGGATTTCTTATATGGAAAACATTTCCTTGGGATTTTGAAAAAAAATATTTTCTTTGGCACTCACTTTTCGGAACTGGCTTTTAACCTCTGTTTCCCTTGAAGAGGTCTCACCAGCACTTTTTAATTATAAAAAGGATATTCTGTACAAGCCCAAGTTTAAACGTAAAACCAACACTGAATATCTCAGTTGAGGCTCCCAGGTCTGGCTCAGCTCCCAGGCCCGACATTGAGAGAACGGGGGGAATTACAGAAATTAAAACCTTAGTCTCCAGAGATTGCTGCATGTATATACAAGTTAAACAGTTATGTTTAGAAGGGCAAATAAAGGTCAGCTATAATTACATATGACTGTATTTTACATATATTGTACATACCAAAGGACCCGGCTCCCTGGTGACATCTTGTTCAAATTTAACAGGCAATGCAACTTGAGCCAACTCCTTCAAGTCATAACCAGCACAGAAATTACCCCCTGTGGAGGCCACAAAAGGTTAGACACTCGATGCTTTTCAAAAATAATGAAAACACATATTTTATTTATATGTTTTCCTCTTGCCGGCTGCTCACTACTAGCACGAGACGAGTGGTGACGTACCAAGATCCTATGGTTTCAGGACAAAGGTAGAAAATGCAAACTTGTGCAAAAGTAATTATTATTTACCTGTCTCTTTGCAAATCCACAAAGTAAACAAGTGCTGCCAATGTTAAAAGTAAAAGTAAGAGCAGGGATGGCTCCATACAAGGCACCAATTGCTGTAAATTGGAGGGGAGAGGATGTTGTTTCACAATCCAATCTCAGCTCGTATATGTATTCTGGTTCCCTGTGCTTTCATCTCTTCACAATATTACAAGCCAAGTACAGATAAATAATAATCCTTGCATTTGATATAGCGATTTAACACGTCTTCGAGACGTCTCAAAGTGTTTCACAGAATATAGTGTAAAGTGAGTTGACTATGTTTTGTGGGCGAATGCCAAGAAGTACTTCTTTACACAGTTCATTGGGATATTTGATCTCATTCTTTCCAGGATACCCATCCTACCATCTTCCCATTATAGCATTAAGCTGCTTTTTAAATAAATCCAGCAACATGACTTTCTATCCTTCTTAGTAATTCGTTCCAGCTCTTGATTCCCCTTTGTGAAAAGAAATACTTCCTGGCATCTATTTTAAAAGTGCCCATCACAATCTGTCACCATTTTTACCTTCACCACTTCAATTAATTTTTTTGAGGTTTCATTCCTGAATTCTTCATTGGGATTAACAGGCTAAGAAACAGGATTTCTTAACATAATTCCTAAATAAAGAATTCAAAGGACTCCTTCTGATAATTGGTGCCTGTCATTATGACCAATGGCAAATCTGCTTCAATGTGATTTAATTCAGAGCACAGTTTCCCCAGTTCAGCAGATGTTTTAATGGGATTTCTTATTAAGGACTTTTGTTTATAAATACTGCAAATTGTGTTAAAACAAAAATTTTGAGGTTGTTTTAGCTGTTTATTATCAAAATTCTCAAAACAGTCAAACTCTTTGACATGATGATCAACCAAATCTGTCCACAAAGCAAATGTCACTAAAAACAATAACATTGTCTAAACTTTATTCAACATTAAGCAGCAAACCTGTTCCGTGCAATACAGCTGCTGTCAAAGACTTGTCCCTCTCAAAAGCAGTGAATGCATCCAGCAAGTGTTGGGCTGTCTTCTTATTCACAGCATTCCTTATTTCTGGCCTGTTAATTCCAATGGTGATAATCGTTCCAATCTTTTCGGTGATAACATTGCTCTTCTCAACTACAAAGCAGAACAAGTGATCATCATACTTTGCTTTGCAGATTTACAATAGAACTGTACAAAATTCACTGTGGCATTCTCAGATGAAATTAGGATATCCTCCCTAAATCTGATAGTTGTACGCTTCTAAATTACACCTAGAATCACAAAATTACAAAATTGTTGAGTTTCATACACTCTCCCCCCTCTCCCCAAAATTTTCAAATGGTTAAATTGCTTACCAACTTAAACAATCTCAGTGAACTTAGTGCAGTTTGTAACAGTAATTAGAAATATGTCAGTACAGAAACAGTATGGATGCAATGAACATTTGATGAAATGTTTACAGCCAAATGAAAGACCTTGCAGCCTCTTCAATCTAGTGCTTGCTCCCCCATCTCGTCCCTGTGCTATCATCATACCCTTTAAAATTAGTTTTCCTCAAATATTTATCCAAGTATTTTCTGATTTCTTTGATGTCTCAGTTTCAACAGCCAGTCATGGTAACAGTCTGTGCAAAAATAATCCTCCAATCTCCTCCTTCTTCTGGTGATAGTCCTTGATTATTCTCATCACACATCAGTGGAAATAGTCTCACTTGTATTCACCCTATCTAAATATTTCATGATTTTGAAAACCTCTATTAGATTTACACTTACCTTTTCTGTTCTGTTCTAGACAAAACGCTCCCCGATGTTTGAAGCCTCTCCTAATAACTATAACTCCACATAACTGTAATATATAACAATAATCCTTGCATTTGTTGTAGAGCCTTATCACATCATTGAAACGTCTCAAAGTGCTTCATAGAATACATTGTAAAATGTAGTAACTGTGTGTATTTTTGTGGGTGAGCACGGGCAGCCAATTCGTGCTTTGCACCATCCCACGAACAGGACACCCCTTCTCTAATATAACTCCAAATAACAAATTGTTTGTCACTCCAAGTCCTGCCATGATGAACCCGACTGTCCAGACAGTCATCAGGGTGGCCCTGGAATGACATATTAATGAAGAGCGAGCTATTTCCTGGAAAGCCACTCTGTCACACATTGCAGTCTGTGTGTGTCCCGAGGAGTTCATACGGTATTAAGGCATTTACTACTCACAAAAGTCACTTTCAGTTCAATCAGGACTGCAAAGCAGAGCAATCCAGTCTGGAACTCTGTGCATCAACCATTGAAAACAAGACAGAGTGCAAACGTGTGTCAGCCCCCAGGGGAGAGGCACAGACCTTGTGACTGGGTGGGGGTAGTGATATTTATAACCAGCAACAGCTGCAAACACATTCAGGACAGGAGAAGCTTTTAAAATATTATTATTATTCAGGGTCACCCAGAGAGACAAGAAGCAAACAGAGGTGGGGTGGGGGGCTGTGGAGAGGGGTGGGGGGCTGTGGAGAGGGGTGGGGGCTGTGGGGTGGGGTAGTGTGGGGAGGGGGGCTGTGGGGTGGGGTAGTGTGGGGAGGGGTGGGGGCTGTGGGGTGGGGGCTGTGGGGTGGGGTAGTGTGGGGAGGGGGGGGCTGTGCAGCCTCACTCACTCACTCACTGTGTGTGTGAGCTGCAGCCTGTGTCAGGCTGTGGCTGCGGCTGAAGCTGTTGCTCGGGGCTCTGCACTGAGCCACTCTGCCCTGGTCTATGCCCCCTCTCAGCCCTGCCCGCAGCCCTGCCCACAGCCCTGCCCACAGCCCTGCCCGCAGCCCTGCCCGCAGCCCTGCCGCCAACATGGCAAACCCGGAACTGCAAACCTTTTGGCTCAGTGACAGCAGAGCTCAGGGGGAAGGACAACTAAAACACTGCATGTGAACGGGTTGAGAGGAAGAGAGTTCTCCTGCCTGATGTCCTGGCTGGCAGTTCCCCCAGATAACATTGAGGGTCTCAACATAAACAACAAATTGCATTTATAGAGGGCCCCTCATGTGGGGTAGCGCCCCAGAGCGTTTGGAACCTCAAACCTTTATTCCACTCCTCGTTGGCTTACCCAAGGCTTCCGCTCCGGCCATTCTGACCCTGCCACTCACTTGCTTACAACTGACCCTGCCACTCGCTTGCTTACAACTGACCCTGCCACTCGTTTGCTTACAACTGACCCTGCCACTCGCTTGCTTACAACTGACCCTGCCACTCGCTTGCTCGTGTCACATCATGAGGACGCCTCATTAAAGAGTTTCGCGGGTTTTACTGCTAAGTGGAGTGACTGTGTGTACTTTGCAGGTGAACACTCACTTCATGGCTGTTTGTGGGATATTGCTGTGCGCAAAGTGGCTGTCGTATTCGCCTGCAAAGTAGGCACAGTCATTACACTTCGCAATAAATCCCATGAAACGCTTTGAGGTATTCTCCTGACATGAGAGGGGCTGTTACAAATCTAAGGATTATTTGCTTTAAGTGGGAGAGCGAGCGCAGGTCTCTGTCTAAACAGTGATAAAGTCAGCATTGACTAGACCATGAACTTTGTGGTTAGAAGTAACATGTGATGTGATAGGTATGTACAGTACTTACTGGTGATTATTATGTAAATTATTATAATAATATATAAATTATTGACACTAACTTGCATTTATATAGTGCTTTTCACGTAGGATAAGGTCTTGGAACGCTTTACCGTAATGTGGTCAGACCCTGAGCAAGGGAGAAGCGCCTTTGTTTTTTGGTCAGCTGGGTGACATCATCCGCTGACATGGGGTCAAGTTCCACATGTATGCAGATGACACTCAACTATATCTCTCTGCCTCCACTCTCAACTCCACGACCACTGCTGTCCTGACAGAATGTCTGTCAGACATCAAGTCCTGGATGAGAGCTAAGTTTTTACAGTTGAACATCAACAAGACCGAGGCTCTCCTGATTGGCTCCCGTCAGCGCCTCCACACCTCAGGCACTGACAGCATCACCATCCATGGATGCACATTCCACCTTACTAAGGTCCAGAATCTTGGGGTCTTGTTTGACCCTCAACTATCCTTTTTATCCCTTCCATAGGCTGCAAATCATTCAGAACTCTGCAGCCCGTGTCCTCTCCCACACCAGGCACTGTGACCCTATCACCCCCATCCTCGCCCAAGTCCACTGGCTTCCCATCACACAGAGGATACAGTTCAAGATCTTGGTCCTCACCTTCAAACCCCTCCATGGCCTTGCTCCCCCTACCCCTGCGACCTCCTAACTCCCTACCATCCTGCCCCCAGCATAGCTTGCCATTATATAATCCTGGAATAATCCTGCCACGGTATTCGGGGTAATCCAGCCACTGTATAAATCATTGGTGAGACTGTACTTAAGAGTACTGTGTACAGTTTTGGTCGCCTCAGTACAAAAAGGATATGGGAGAAATCAAGAGGATACAGACGTGGGCAACCAAAATGATTGAGGGAATGGAGGGACTGGCCTATAAGGAGTGACTATACTCCTTGACTTGATTTCAAGATCCTCATCCTCACCTACAAGGCCATTCACGGCCTTGCTCCCTCCTACCTCTCCAACCTACTATCCCCCTACCTACCTGCCCGTACCCTCCGTTCCTCTGGCTCCGGTCTGCTCCACGTCCCCCGCCCCAACCGCCCTAATATCGGTGGTCGGGCCTTCAGCCTCTCAGCCCCGAGGCTCTGGAACTCCATCCCCCAGTGCCTTCGCCACCTCCGCCCTTTCCTCCTTCAAGGCCGGTCTCAAAACCTTTCTCTTTGACCGTGCCTTCAGCTCCCCTCTCGACTCTCTTCCTCCTCCTCGCTCCCTCCCTTCCCTTCCCTCACCCTGACCATTTCCCCCCTCCTCTCTCCCTCCCTCCCTCACCTTGACCATTTCCCCCTGCTCGGGTCATGACTAACTGTGCAGCGCCTTGGGACGTCCTCCTGACGTGAAAGGCGCTCTATAAATGGAATCTTGTTGTTGTTGTTGTTGTTGACTAAGTAAATTGGGCATGTTCACACTAGAAAAGAGAAGACTGAGAGGTAATATGACTGCTGTCTTTAAGTTTCTAAAGGGGCAAGACAATATAAATCATGACAGGCTGTTTCAACTTGTCCAGAATAATAAAACCAGAGGTCAGAGCCTGCGATTGAAAGCGGTAAATTCAGAACAAATCTACGCAAACACTATTTCAGTGAGCGAATAGTAAACCTGTGGACCAGGCTCCCTAGGGAGACAGTTGAAGCAGGAAGTGTTGAATCCTTCAAACACAAATTAGATAGTTTTCTTTTAGGAAATTACATTATAGCATATAGTACATAGGTAATAATAATAATAATAATAATAATAATCCTTGCATTTGATATAGCGCTTTTCACGTTGGGAGGACGTCCCAAAGTGCTTCACAGAACACACTATATATTTGTGGGCGAACGCGGCAGCCAATTGCGCACAGCAATGTCCCACAAACAGTCGTAGATTGAAAATGACCAATTTTGTTTTTGGTTTTGGAGGGATTATTATTAGGCGTGTGGAGTAAGGAAACTTGCCCAAGGTTTCGCCCTGCCTGGAATTGTAGTTCGGGACATATGCGCAAGCGACCACCAGGAAGATGGAAGGCGAATTAGATGGACCTCATTTTTTTTTCGCCTAGCATTTCTTATGTTCTTATGTTCTTGTATCACTGTCTGACAAGCTATCCCCTGCTTGTACAGCTAGGACCATCCTACCCATTAGGGTTTCACTTGCCCGGCTAACAGAAACTGAGTGGGATGATTTTCTGCCTCCAGTGACTGGTCTGGCCCTCCAGGTCCTGCCAATGTGCTAGACTGGCTGTGCTATCATCAGCAGTACCCTGAAATACTGTGGACCTGCCCGGGTCAGGAATCGGACCAGAGACCGACATAGAGGCTGGTTCAATTCCAACATTCCATTGCCAGGCATGTCACCTTGGAGCCAGTTCAGCTACAAGGAGACCCAGTTTACCTCCTCCCTCCCCCAAGGAGAATAGTTACTAGTTGGTCGTTCGACATCTGACAAGCATGGGTTTGAGCCCTCGCTAGGTGGATGGCTCATCGGTAGGTACCAGGAACTCCCTGCGAGCTTCCTAGGGAGCAACTCATCTCAGCATGAAATGGGTGGTAGCGTTGCCACCATCTTCCTGTCCATAGCTCGGGCACACGTCTCTTTCCATTGAGCGATGGTTCCACCAATGAGGTGCGGAGTTTAAACTGCAGCTGTTTCCCGCTCTGCAGGCCAATGAAGGTGGATTCCAGGAGCTGGACGTACGAAAGTCTGGTAACAAACTTGGATTCCAGGTAACACGTTCCAGCAGCTGTCACCTCAAGTTTCAGAGTTTCCTCATCAGCTATCTGGTTGGCATCTGCCTTCAGTGTGACACAAGGACCTGTACAGGACAGCTTGTGATGTGGTAGCCACCTTGATGTTGTTGAAGTCCAAGTCCAATGCCACATATCAGGCTTATGCAACACCAGCTGCTCAATCCAGGGCCTCATGTGTGGGGCCTTGGCAAATAGACGTGCCCACTGTGAAGCCGCTTCTGCCTCCAGGGTGCTTAGTGACAGGTCAGTGTAGGCTGGAGCCCTCTCTCCCTGCAGCCGCTTCCCTGGTTTGCACCTCATTGCTTGATCCTGAACTTTGCAAATGGGTCGGAGGAAACCCCTCCACTGCATCCCCAGGAGCTTGGATCCATAAAGGAGGACTGTTTGCATGCCACAGATCTTGTATGCCACAAGCTTGACTTGCATTGCGACCTTGCTGTGCTTGAAGGGGAAGATCAGAATGCCCTTCACTCCTTCTCAGCGCGATCATGCTAAATCAGTATCCATGCTGAAATTGGTGTTCACAAGGAACCTATCTAAAGGATTCGATACTGGTCGGGACATTCTTGATTGATGTTGCAGTCTGATTTGCAGCAGGGTTTCAAAACATAGTACTCGTTTCCATTTGAGACGCACATTTCAGACTCAGAGGTACCTCTTTGCTCCGCCAAGTGGCACTAAAGAGCTATTGGAAATCATTCTTCTTAGCAGCTCCACTTGTAGCAAATTGTCAGTACTGCACATTCCAACCCAAATCCAATAATTCTTAGAACCATAGAAATTTACAATGCAGAAGAAGGTCATTCCCCTTCGTGTCTGCAGGCCTCCCTCAAGAGAAATCCTTTCAGTCCCATTTACCTGCCCTTTCCCCAAACCCTTAAATTCAAATGTTTTACCGTACAATCCAATTTTTCATCCTTTTAGATTACAGAAAAAACAGCAAACAGCCTAAGACAATTTTTAAGTTTAATCTATTGGTTGATAAAAACATTAATAGTAATCTTTGCATTTGATAAAGCACCTTATCACTTTGTCAAACCATCGCAAAATGCTTCAAGGCATTGATAAAGTGGTAGAGTGTAGTGACTGTGTATTTTATAGACAGACAAGTTCTCCAATTTGGGCACAGCAATGCCCTACAAACAGCAATGAAGTGAACGAGTTTCTCTTTTTGAACAGTGGGATCTAAAACTTGCGCCTGTACAGGCAGATAAGATCTTGGTTTAATGGAGTGGTAGCCAACGTTTTGCTAAGGTGTGCCACAGTGTGAGTTCAAGGCATATCGCCGTGCCACACTAAAAAAAATCCTGGAAAAAAAAGATGCATTTATTAAGAAATTCACAATAAAATATCAAATAAGTTACTTAATGAAGCTTCTGAATTTGTTTTTTGTTTATGAGTCCTGTAGCTCAGTGGTTAGAGCACTCGACTCGCAAGCGAGAGACCTGGGTTCAATTCCCGATAGGGTGAAATGTTGGGCAAGTTTCCTTACTTCACATGCCTCTGTTTACCAGCAGTAAGTAGGAACCCGGTTGTTAGTCGATTGGCAGATCGCTTTTCCGGGGGCAATAATTCCTTCAAAAAAATACTAAATTGGTTACTTCTATCCACGATTGTTTGTGGGACACTGCTGTGTGCAATTGGCTGCCGCGTTTTACCCATAAATATACAGTCAATTCACTTTACAGTATATTCTGTGAAGTGCTTTGAAATGTCTCAAAAACGTGATAAGGCGCTATATCAAATGCAAAGGTTATTATTATTATGATTATCAGTTTTAAGCACACCAGGAGAAGAAGATTATTAATGTGATCATCTGTTAGTTTGGAACGGTATTTATTTTTTATGAAGTTCATGGTGGAAAAGGACTGCTCACAGGTGTAGGTTGATCTGAACCTGCACGCATATCGAAGTGTGGAGTCGTGCGATTTAGTCATGCAAATCACTTTTCCTAGAGACAAATTTCCAAAGTCTACTGAGGAAGCACACAGTTCTTTGAATTTGCTATGTAGGCCTGAATGATATTTAAGGTCCAAAATTTCCAACTAAAAATAGAGAAAGGGTTGGTGAAAAGTGCTGTATTGTCTTTATTTTTAAATCTTGAAAACGGGCATCAAAGGAATTAATTAATTAGTGAAAAAATTGCAGTCTGATAATTTTCAAAATTGATGATGACGTTACCGTCATTTTTTAACCTTTGCAAGTGAACAAAGTGATCCAATTTTTTTCAAGACAAAACATTCAAAAAATGTTAAGTTTGGCTTTGAAAGCTGAAATTAAACAGAGTTGGAAAAAGGCAATCCTTTCCTTGCAACCGTACATTCAGGTTGGTAAGATGACCGGTAATGTTCGTAAGGAAAGCTTTGTAAGCTCCCTGAGACAGTCATTGTCTTGAAGGACCTTGCAGTTTTCAATAAGTTCTCCCATATCTTCCGAAAATGTAATCACTTTTTCTTTTAAATTCCAAAATCTTTCAAGAGCCTTCCCCTTTGATAGCCAACAAACATTGCACTGAAGAAGCAAATGCCAACACACAATACACATCACACATGCAGTAGAGTGACTGTGGACTTACCCCGCCGGTCAGGTTGGGCTCCGCTTTCTTTGCCAAAAGCAGCCGAACAATTTCATCCTTTTAGTGGGCGGCAGCCAAGTGCAGATCGGTGCGTCCATCCTGAAACAAAAGAACAGAGAACATGTTACAACAAAGCCAGGACATTGGGGATGAGCAGCACATCAATTCGTAAGAGCTTAAGAGGACATGAAAAGTCTATTTATTCCATTCAAGGCTATTGTTCCCATATGTATGTCCATACAACAAATTGGCAACCACCCAACTCTTACTCAAGGCTCACTGACATGCTGACTAGTGTCATCACATACACACACAATGGCCTAATAGTTTAAACCAGGCTGGTCCAACCTTTTGGCTGTTGAGGGCCAGATGCCTTATTTGAGAAATGCCGCGGGCCGCAGCAGCAATATTTTTGTGTTTCCTTTCCAGAAACATAACATTTACACTGCACAACTTTGACCCATATTGATCCCAAGACATTCCTTCTACATATGCTCTCTTCCTAAAGCTCGATTGGAGCTGTTTCTGTCTCTATAACCCTCTACCCCTTTCTCGACAAATAGATGAAATGTGAGCCAGGCACTGTTGGTAACACTTTCGCCTAGGAGTCTAAAAAGGATCAAGGCCTAGGTTAGCCTCACAGTCTAGGTTGACAATGCATTGCAGTGGGAAGAGGGGGTGGAGTGAGCACTCATGTAGGCTCAGAGGGTCAATAACAATAACAACTTGCTTTACTTCTCGTACAGGGTGGTGTCCCAGAGTGCTTGTCGGTGAAGGAGCACGACGCTGAGCCGGGGGAGGGGGATATGACATAGGCACGGTGGAAAGGTGAAAGTCTTCAGGCACGATCTGAAGAAGGGAAAGGAAGGGGAAAGGCGGAGAGATAGAGGAAGTATTCCAGAGTCTCAAAGTGTAGTGGCTGAAAGCACGGCTCACCAATGTTGGATCGGAGTTGCGAGTGTAAGTGTTATGTTTCTGGAAAGGAAACACAAAAATATTTCTTATGCGGCCCACGGACGTTTCTCAAAAAGACATCCAGCCCTCGGCAGTCAAAAGGTTGGACCAGCCTGCTTTAAACTATCAGCCTATTTTGTGTGCTTGTCCTGAATCCATAAGTGCAACGTTAAGAGGAAATTTATAACATCCCCAAGCAGTTTCATACGGTGAGATATTGTGTTATTCATGTACAGTCAAGGTGAGACCTATTGACCCATTGAGCCGACATGAGAGTTTGCTCCGCCTATTGCACCAAGAAATGCTTGACCCAACCAAACCTTCATCACATCCACTTAGACATCCAGCCTCTCCCTCACTGTTCTCCCACATGTGCCACTATCAAGGGCGTGTTGTGCCACCTTGTCGCTGATTGGCCACCACTGGTTTAATGTCTCCTCCGAAGGAAAACTCAGGGTTTCATTGACTTGAAGAGTTCCCACAGAAACCTTCCCACCGCTTGCTTCCCTGCCTAGATATCTGCTTTTATTGCTGCTGTATTGTGAGACTGTTGGTTTGCATACGTTTTTTCTTTCCTCTTTCCCTCCATATGTTGCCCTTGCACTCCCTTTCTCCTTCCGTCCTGTATTCCGTCATTCAGTTCCTATATATTGTACTTCTCTTCCTTCTCTTCCAATCAAAGGTGAAAGTAAAGTGCCTTATTTCAGTTCATGGCAGCAATGGCCCGTATTGCAGTACTGTTTGTGAGGTGTTTTTTGCAGAATTCTGTACTGAAGTTTACTTGATCATGGCCAGTAGTTTAATAGTTGTGATCTTAGCATATATATGGACGCAGGAGTTACTGCTATCATTAATAAAACTCTCCAGTATCTATCATTAATAAAACTCTCCTGAATAACCAGAAAATAACTTATACTAGACCAGTTACAATCAACTGGGGTCTATATAGATAGTTGTAATTAATCTGTATGTTTTATACATGACAGTAAATACAATAAATCAAATGAATATAATCCACCATTAACCGTATTGAAGCCTAATCTGGGAATTGTGGCTAATTCATCTACAAAACTTGCAGTCACCTTACTTTATATCCCATGAAGCCCTTTGAAACATCATCCCAACTTGAAATGTGCTGTATCAAATGTAAGTATTAATATATTCTTAATGTAAATGAGCAAATAAATAAAAAAGGCTTACGAATAAATATTTTAAAGTTTTTTAAGGTGACACAATACTAGGTGTTAACACATTCATTCACTATGAAAACACTGCTGAACACAAATTAAATGCAACACATAAATGATTTACCACACTGGTTGGTAGATTGTGCTTAAGATCTAAGAACACACTTGTTTAATTCATTGAATTGAGAGTCCTTGAGCATCAATTTTTGGAACAGTATTCCAATCTTCAGAGTAGAAACATAAATGTATTGTCAATGACACAGCTTAGTGAACTTAGTTAGCTTAGAATTATGCTTGCTTAGTTGTAAAAATTAAATTGTTTCTTACAAACATCCCGTTCTGCTGCCAATTAAAATGTAATTTAATTCATGCTGCTTAAATTGTTAAACAATTACTGATGAGCCTTCAAGTTGAAGCCTATTAAAAGGCCAATTATAGTTAATAGCTTACAAGCTGACTTCAAAATTTGACATATGTTCTATCTAAAATACTGTACAATCATAATGCTACAGAGATGATTCACCAAAGATCATTTGTAGCAATTGGCACAGTGAAAACATTGTATTTTTCTGTGTTCTAAAAATCCATTGACTATCTACATGTGGTGTGAATATATAATGGAGGTCTATTATTTAACAAACCATAGGAATATCACATTTTTAAATCAACTATAAAGGTTCCAGTTAATGTGAGGTACCATGTTTTGCAGATATAAATTGCCTTTTCATCACCTATATTTCTGATTTCACTGCAAGCAGAGATTCTCTTCTATGAAAATTTGATAATACGTTTAGCACAATACAAACAAGATAAGACTGTCCTCACGTTTGATTCTCTGAAATTTTTTACGTAAAACAATTTCCACTTTGCAGGTCAATATTAATTGATAATATTGGCAATGAGTCAAGCCCACTGTTTAAAAATGCTTATTGAAATAAAGTGTTCACTTTTCCATTGCTCTAATTCAGCATTATCTTCACACAGCAATGTGTTCATTTGTGACAAAGAACACAATAAAGAGAAGACATGAATTTCAATAGTATACTATCTTTACTATGGACAAAACACTTCATGCATTGAAATAAATATACCCTAGTTATTTGGTCTCTTAAACAATTGAATATTTTGAAGGCTCTGATAATGTTTGATATTAGATAAAGTTTTCCATTTTAAACTTTCCACAACAGGTGTCAGCCTGGCTCAGTTAGTAGTACTCTCACCTCTGAGTCAGAGGGTTCGGGGTCAGGATTTTGAACTAACATAGACTAAGGCTGACACTCCAAAACAGAGCTGGGTGCTGGGGACACTGCATTGTCACACGTCCTGTGTTTCAGATGAAATGTTAAATTGAGATCCCATCTGCCTGTTCGTGCGGATATTAAAGAACCAGTGAGAAAAAATTAAATCGTGCTGCTGAGTAACACAGACATCTTTTTGCAACATGTTTATAATGGGAAATTCCATTTTTAACATAAAGTGAAAATAAAGTCCCTCGTTCTAGCAATCAGCCCCAATAGAAAGCAATTAGCCATTAATTAGCTATGCAGAGTGTATCCAGATTCCTTTCCGAAAGGTGATGTCTCAAACTAATGTGTGGCTCCAGCAGAACCCCAGCCTTCTACTAAATTGGTAGTTAGTCACGTCTAAATAATAATAATCCTTGTATTTGATATAGAGCCTTATCACATCATTGAGACATCTCAAAGCACTTCACACAATATACTATAAAGTGAATTGACTGTATATTTGTGGGGAAAACGTGGCAGCCAATTGCGCACAGCAATGTCCCACAAACAGTAGAGGATTGAAGTGACCAATTTATTATTTTTTTGAAGGAACTATTACCCCGGAAAAGCGATACGTCATTCGACTAACAACTGGGTTCCTACTTACTGCTAGGTAAACAGAGGCGTTTGGTTGATCTCACCAGAGATGTAAATGTAGGCGGTTGGCATGTTATTTAGCTGCAGGGGGCGTGGGGTCTGGTGGTTGGAGGAAGGTTGGGGGGAGAATGGAACATAACTGTATCCAATCTTGTCTCACCTGCAGATCTCTACACATAAGTACTTTATAGCAGGGTCACTGGACAGCAATCTGGCTGATGTTTCCTCATCTGGAGAGAACTGAGGCTGATTGTAACATCTTCACAGTTTAGCTTGGGTGAGATCAACTAAGTTAACACAGACCTAAAACCAAACCTATGTGATTCAGTAACACACCACATGGTGCACTTATACACCATGAATTATTAAGGGAGCTTTGGATCATCTTTTCTTTGTTAGTTAATGGATGTTCTGACTTAGTTGCAGCACAGTTTAAATAATAATCCTTGTGTTTGACATGGCAGCTAGGCCATCGAGAACAGATTACAAAATTATAATTTCATACGATCAGTCAGCACGAGACGGAGTGAAGAAATAACTAATGAACTCAGGGGAACACAGTACATGTCAGACACTGTAAAACTTCAACATGATAAACTGTGAAAGGGTATCTAACACAAAAAGCCTTTGCTACAAAGTGTTTCACATGCACCATTATCAAGCTGTTATCAATATATATACATTAAAAAAATTTAGAAACAGGATAAATATACATGATGCATCGCAAAATGTGCTTACAAATCTCTCTTATTAGCAACAATCCAACAGCCACAGCAACTCACGTTAACAGACAGAAACCTTTGATAAAAAGCTAATGGATCACACATATAAAACATTCCTGAGAAAAGAGTTCCTCTTCTTTGGTAGTGAGTAAAAGAGGCATGAAATGATGGGCAGATTCAGTTCTCAGATACTGAACTTCGCAAAGAGCTCAGAAATTTGGTCCTTTGCTAAAAGGATTTCGGCCACTATTGTAGAAATTATAACAGCTGGACATATCACAGACTCCGGGTGCTCCCGAGGGGCCACGTTTTCCCGGACTGCCAGGCATTCCATTTCTTCCTGGGTCCCCAGGCACTCCTTGCAATCCTTGTCCACTGGGACCTGGAAGTCCTGGGAGACCTAGAATTACAGGCAAATATTAAGTTATTATTGTCGGTATTTTGGGTGCAATCGATCATTTCAGATTATACTTTCTGTAAACCTCCAGAAATGTCAATATCGTTCAGTGTGAAATAACATCAAAGCCATAAAGATGGTAAAGATGGGCATTGGTGTCATTTCATGCTGCCAGCACAAAAACTCACCAAAAATACCTCACGCCCAGTAATGTGAAATTTACAAATTATAACATATAAAAGGAAAGATTTAGACACTGTAATGTAATTTTAGACATCAGGCAATCAAAACATGAACCTGCAGTTTTTGATGCTATAATATAATAATAATCTTTGCATTTGATATAGCGCTTTTCACGTCTTCAAGACATCTCAAAGAGCTTCCCAGAATATACTGTAAAGTGAATTGATTGTATATTTGTGGGCGAAACTTGGCAGCCAATTGCGCACACCAGTGACCCACAACAATCGTGGATTGAGTAACTAAATTTTTTTTATTGTTTGTTTTTTTCTTGAGGATTATTATCAGGCGTGTGGAGTAAGGAAACTTGCCCAAGGTTTCGTCCTGCCGGGAATCAAACCCAGGTCTCTCGTTTGCAAGGCGAATGCTCTAACCACTGAGCCACAGGACTTCATGTTGTCTAAACACTTCATCTATATTTCCTCAGGTGAGTAGAGCTGGATGTTCATGAATGGTCCACTGACTCATAGTTCTACATCATAGGAGATTTGTTGATGAGAGCTGAGAGCACATATGAACTTAACCTAAACAGTTACAGAAAGCTATTTCCAATGTAACAATTGGTGGCTGTGATATATAGAAAGATGGTCATTTATATTGTCTCTCCAATATAGAAAATCTTAATACAGCAGAAACAGTAGATTGATTGCAGTTGTAATAACTTGGGTAAAACAGCAACCACAACATTACAAATGTCCTCCACCCCATTTTCTCCTTTGTCTTCCTTGCCCTGCCTCCCCCTCTCTGTTAGCCCTTAAAAGCCTCTCCCTCCCAACACGCCCCAGCTCTGACGAAGGGTTGTGGACCCGAAACTTTGACTCACTTTCCTTTCTCCATAGATGCTGCTGACCTGCTGAGTGTTCCCAGCAAATTCTCCTTTTGTTACAAGAGGATTGTTTGGATGACTAGTAAACTCAATAATCATTCTATTGTATTTTATGCACTACCTCTTTTTAACTGAGTTTACTTTCACAAATGTTCTATGCTCTCCCGATGCCACTCACCATTTCCCGACCAAGAGGATGAGAAGATGGAACTGTTCTGACTGAGTTAATATCACCCAATAACTTACAGGCAAGAGGTATCCAAGAGTGACTCAGCTTCCTGAGTTACCATCAGTTACCATCCAATTTTTCCTCCTCTCGTCACCTCAACCTAACTTCATGACAACTTCAGGGGACTTCATGAAAAAGTTAAAAATGTAAGTCCACAAGCTAACACTGGCCCTTTGGTGCAATATACCGGGGCACTATCACACTTTTTTTTTTACACATTTCTTGTTCCGTGTTGGGGTTTGGTCTGTGGTATTTACACCTTACCTGTTTGGCCAGGTTGCCCAGGTAACCCTGGATAGCCTTCACCTTTTGTGCCTTTGTCTCCCTTCAATCCCTGGTCACCTAGAACCATTAATAAAGATGGTGTATGATGCATTGACATTAAGGTAGCAATTGGGCCACTGCAAATAATCACATTTAATTATTTAGCTGGCTTGAAGGAGCAATCATCTCAATATTTAGGGAGGGGAAATGGAAAAAATTAGATACATAATGTTTTTGTGGTGGTGTTTTCACAATGTGATAATGGGTATACATCAGTGTGTATATATATATACATATTTATATATATACTGTTTAATAAAGAGCAAACCACCATTTGTCAATAAACTAAAATCATAACACTATTTTTGGCACTTGCTAAAATGAAGACTACCAGCTCAATGCCTTGAAATGCCTCAAATTCAAGATCCTCACCCTCACCTACAAGGCCATTCACGGCCTTGCTCCCTCCTACCTCTCCGACCTACTATCCCCCTACTTACCTGCCTGTACCCTCCGTTCCTCTGGCTCCGGTCTGCTCCACAACCCCCGCCCCAACCGCCCTACCATCGGTGGCCGGGCCTTCAGCCTCTCAGCCCCTAGGCTCTGGAACTCTATCCCCCAGTGCCTTCGCCTTGCTTCCTCCCTTTCCTCCTTCAAGGCCGGTCTCAAGACCTTTCTCTTTGACCGTGCCTTCAGCTCCCCTCTCGACTTTCTACCCCCTCCTCGCTCCCTCCCTTCCCTCCCCTCACCCTGACCATTTCCCCCTTGCTCGGGTCCTGACCCAACTGTACAGCGCCTTGGGACGTCCTCCCGACGTGAAAGGCGCTCAATAAATGGAATCTTGTTGTTGTTGTTGTTGTTGAAAGCTCCCACAATAGCAAAGCTGTACAGTAACTCCTAAGTAAGTTTTGTATCTTTGAGTGCAGCATTACTGTACTTTTTTCTCAGTCTCACTTAGGAACATAGCAATGTACAGGATTAAAAAAAGACAATAGCCAGCCCTTCTGGCTCGTCTCAGTTGTTGACTTTTAGTTACAGAGCTAACATTATAATAATAATAATCCTTGCATTTGATATAGCGCTTTTCGCATCTTCTAGACGTTTCAAAGAGCTTCACAGAATATTGACCGTATATTGACTGTATATTTATGGGCGAAATCACTCTCTCAGGAGATGTTTCCATAACTAATAGCGGTTTTAATTACCTTGTATTCCTGGCAGTCCAGGGATGCCAGGTTGGCCTCGGTACCCTCGCCTTCCCGCTGTGCCAGGATATCCAGGGAATCCTCTCTCTCCAGGCCCCCCCGGCAGGCCTGGTGAGCCAGGTGTATCTTTGCCAACTTCACAAGGCTGACAACTTGGTTTCATACTTTGAAGAAGTGAAGGCAACTGAGCTATATGGATGAGGGAAAGAAAAAAAGCAACTTTTTAAGGCTTTTTTCCCCACATGTTGCTATTCAGCACAAGTACATGTTGAGCATTTTTGAGAAATAATAAATAATAATCCTTGCATTAGCGCCTTATCACGTCATTGCAACATCTCAAGGTGCTTAATAGAATGTATTGTAAAGTGAATTGACTGTGTATTTTTTGGATGAGTATGCCGGATAAAACACGGCAGCCAATTGTGCACAGCAGTATCCCACAAACAATCATGGATTGAGTGTCCACGTATTTTTTAAGGATTGTTACTCACGGAAAGTGATCTGTTAATTGACTAACAACTGAGTTCCTACTTACTGCTGGGTAAACAGAGGCATGTAGAGTAAGGAAACTTGCCTAAGGTTTTGCCTGCCCAGGAATCGAACCCAGATCCTCTCGCTTGCAAGGCGAGTGAGCTAACCACTACGCTATTGGACTCCACATTTGTTGTGAGCAACTACAAACCTAACCGATTAAGTGCATAACTATAGGCCTGAGCCTGTGTGTTGTCACTCGTGGTACACTTCCCCTGTACATGAAGCAAAAGTTTACATCAGGTACAGACTTTAACAACTGCACTCACTAACCTTGCAGCTATGGACACAATCTTAACCAATGTCTTGTCTGTCTCAAGGATGGCTATATGTTGCCCAGAGTAATGGGATGTAAATCTGCAATGCAGCTGCCCAAACCGTGAGCTCCTGACTTCAATCATGGCACTGGCAGAAGTTGACACATGCAGACTGGGGGGCAGTTCCCCTCAGGAAGGGAGGGAAAACTGAATGGGCAAATGGTTTTATTGAATGGTTTAATTTTATTAAGTCTGTTTTTTACATGTTGCATGGAGCTAGGATAGTGCTACCTTCCAATAGAATGTCCTTGGTTTATTTTGAATTGATGCACAAAAGGAATAGGAACCGGGCCAAAATCCAGCTCAGTCAACATGAGACAATCAGCCAGGCTGTGAATGAAGGTCCAAAGGCACATAAAATAGCAATTGTGCCAAAGGCCACACTTTAAGAATTGAGCGATAAGTGTCCTCAGTCTGTAATCATTTGCATTATACATTTCCCTAGAAATCACTTGCAGATTATTTATTCTTACGTAACAGTGAAAACATGAAAAGCATTAAATCCTTCAGTGTAACTAGAAACTGCATCAAAAAACTTTGAAAAAATAACCAATATCAAGGAATGGTTTCAAAACACTTTAGATTATTAACCTATGCGTTCATGTCATCTGAACCTTCCAATTAGACTATTGTCTTAATAGTAATCATTCCTAGACGCTCCACGAATAATAATAATAATAATAATCCTTGCATTTGATATACAACAACAACAACAACAACAAGATTCCATTTATAAAGCGCTTTTCATGTCGGGAGGACATCCCAAAGCGCTTCACAGAACACACTGTAAAGTGAATTGACTGTATATTTGTGGGCGAACGCGGCAGCCAATTGCGCACAGCAATGTCCCACAAACAGTCGTAGATTGAAAATGACCAATTTATTATTGTTTTTGGTTTTGGAGGGATTATTATTAGGCGTGTGGAGTAAGGAAACTTGCCCAAGGTTTCACCCTCTGCCTGGAATTGAACTCAGGTCTCTCACTTGCAAAGCGAGTGCTCTAACCACTGAGCTACAGGACTCCACGAATGTCTTTCATAAACAGCGTCCAGATACAAGGGGCAACAAAAGTATGCCAAGGAAGGTTAAATTGTGGGAAAATACTCACTCTGAAGGATATCAGTGCAGAGCTTCATTACATGTTCATCTGTGAGAGGCTTTGCCTAATTTGAACAGGTATGAGTTACTACACAATATTGGAATGCATTGTATAAGTGTATACAAAATACAATTGCAGTTGAATTGTAGTAACACCTACAGGTTTGCCAGGAGTTCCAGGGATACCAGGTAATCCATATCGACCTTCTTTACCGGGAGGTCCTCTTGGTCCAACAGGGCCCAATAGACCAGGAAACCCTATCTTGCCTTCAGGTCCCCTCTCACCAGGTTGTCCTAGATTTCCTTTCTATGTCGCAAAAAATAAAAATGTTATACATTAGGTGTGAGATACATCTCGTCAATGGAGGAGAAATATTAATGCTAAACCACTGATGCATTTAAAAGAACACGTTCACAATATAAATCAAGCGTGCTGAGTTTGGCGTGGGTGAAAATGCGTTAATTGGAGGTTTGTATCAGCTGGAGCTTATGTAGGATAGAATTAGGGAGACCGGCAACATAAACACAAAAGTTTGCAAATACTTGCCTCTCCTTTGCCTCCCTTGACACCATTATCTCCCTGAAGAAATTTAAATACAACAGGTTACTACCAATGAACAAATTACTAAGCCATCAGCGATTTATTTATCTGTATACGAAAATATTTTTACCTGTGAACCCTGTGATCCTGGTGTTCCCTGTACACCTCTGTTACCCTGCAATAATGAACAATTAAGATATTACAATATCTGTGCCCACAGTAGCAAAGACGTCAGAAATAGAAAGCCTGTCAAATTCTCAACTTGTCTTCAAGACTTTCAAAGGACACGGCTAGTTGAATGTAAATTTACAGCATACAGTGCTATCTATGATAATGGAGAATGAATTGATCAGAATATGTTCAATACCATTTACATTTATATAGCTCTTTTTACTTCAGGAGGATGTCTTAAAGCGTTTATTGTACTGACAGTATTGCCTAGTAATCCATGGTTAATTATCATTCTGTGATAATAACTCACAGTGAGTACCACCATTAATGCTCTATAAAAGACATTTTCACTAATCAGTGACACAAGGTTGGAATCTCAATTTTGGATTAAGATTCAGTAATGTCTTGGGTTTCAAAGATTTGAAGATTCTGGATCTGATCCTCCAAGGAGCAGAGGACAATATTTAAAAATATCTCTCCATATACAAATACACAAATCTCTAAAAGTAGCTGCACAGGTAGATACAACTATAAAAAGATCAATAGGATCTTGGGCTTTATAATAATAATCCTTGCATTTGATATAGCACTTTTCACGTCTTCTAGACGTCCCAAAGTGCTTCACAGAATATACTGTAAAGTGAATTGACTGTATATTTGTGGGCGAACATCCAGGGACGGAATATAAAAGTGAGGAGGTGATGTTGAATTTATATAAAGCCACGGTTAGATAGTTGGAGTACTGTGTCCAGTTCTGGTCATCACACTACAAGAAAGATATAGCAGCGATGGAAAGAGTGCAGTGTCAGTTTACTGTGATGATACCAGTGTTGGCAGGTAACTGTTATCAGTATGGCTAGGTTAATACTTTCTTCACTAGGGAACAGGAGTTTTAATAGTGTGGATGTAATAGAGGTGTTTAAAATTATGAGAAGGTTTGATAATGTTAACATACGTAGACTAAAATAAAAACAAAAGTCGTTCGGAACACTCAGCAGGTCAGGCAGCATCTATGGAGAGAGGAAGTGAGTTAACTTTTCAGGTCGATGTCCTTTCACCTGACAAAAGGTCATCGACTGGGGGATAGTGAGTAGGGGATCTAAAAGAGAATTTAGAACTTCTTCACCCAGAGGGTAGTGAAAATGTGGAATTCGCTACCCAAAGCGGTGGCTAAATCAAATAGTATAGATCCATTTAAGAGGAAGCTAGACCTTCACATGAGGGAGAAGGGAATGGAAGGATTTGGGAATGAGTAAGGAGTGGGTGGAAACTCATGTGGAATATAAACACCGGCATGGACTGGTTGGGCCAATTGGCCTGTTTCTCTGCTGTACATTCTGTGTAAAGACAAGCTTGCATCTCTGAAGAAACGCTGGAACAAGTCCTAGAGCACTCCAATGTAACACAAGGACTGGGATTCAGCAGCTCAGTGAGAGTCCTTGGCAACTGTTGGTCTTCTACTTCTGAAATGAATTCAGTTACCCCAACATTGATGGTTCGGCACCAGAAATAAATAGCGTCTGCTGATGGAGTGGTCTGATTAACAGGATTTTGAAAGCTCCCAACCTCCTGGCATCAAACTTTTGAGCAAAGTTAAGTAGGGATGGGAGCCAGAGTCGGAGTCAGGATGGGAGTGGGAGCCAGAGTCTGAATGATTTGTACTGTATTTAAGCACTTTTGATTAGTATTTTTTTACAGGGCCAAGGTTGCTAACATGAGGAATTAACAGCCAGTATTCTTTGTAACCCAGTTATAAAACACAGATGGCAATAATATTACTTAAAAACAAAACAATTGGAATGGTTTTACGGATTACCTGGCTACCTTTCTCCCCACGATTTCCTGGTTCACCCTGTAAAATATTATTGCATAGAATGGATTGAATTGAATGATATTCTCAAAAGCATTAAATTTTCAGTATAAAATAATATACTTTTTACCACTAATCACTTCTTAAATTAATGGAATATCCTTTTCCACAAAAGACTGAGTAAATTTTAGAATACATAGTCTTTAACAACAACAAATTACATTAACATGGTGCCTTTAACGTCGGGCAAATAGAAAATATTATTTGACTTGAATTACAGCTTTCCAAGGAAAATTAGTACAAAATAAAATCCATGTGGATTTGATCTGTTAAAGTTTTGGGGATTGTTCAAGTTTAAACAGATGCATTATTCAGAAGCTAGAATGAAAGTTGGAACAGGATGAGAATTTCATATTTAGCACAGTCATGGACATAAATCCTTACTTTATTTCCCCTTGCTCCATGAATCCCAATAGAGCCTGGCTGGCCTGGAATTCCTGGGATCCCTCTTAGGCCCTGCAAATAATAAACAGTGTGAATTCACAGCAGTAACTAATCCTTGACAATTGCATTTATCATACAAGTGCCATGTTTGTCTACAAATATATATAATATATATATATACACACACACATACGTACATATAGATGTACATGACTGACCAGACAGCCTGGCATGTCGGCAGATCTTGGAGGGGCAGACCAGTTACTTGAAGCAGGATTTTTCAGTTCCTGTTAATCCTGTAATCCAAAATCCTAATGGATAGGGTGGTCCTAGCTGAATAAGCAACAGGAAGCTTGCCAGATAGTACTCTCAATGGCAAGCTAAGAAGTTTTAGCTGTTTAAACTCCAGCAATACCCCAGATACACACTCTGAGGTCCTCAAACCTTGGCTCTTGACAACATTCACCCAATATCGTCTGGAATTAAATAAAGGGTATATAATAATAATAATCATAGAATCATATAGCACAAAAAGAGGCCATTCGCCCATCGAGTCTGTGCCGGCTCTTTGAAAAGAGCAATGTAATGTCAATCCCACTCCCCAGCCCTTTCCCCATAACCCTGCAAACCCGTCCTCCTCAACTACCAATCCACTACATTTTTAAAACTTGTCATCGAATCGGCCTCGACCATCCTTTCAGGCAATGCGTTCCAGATTCGAACAACTTGCTGCGCGAAAAAAATTATTTCCACCTCCCCTCTGCTTCTTTAGAAACTATTCTAAATCTGTGACCTCAAGTCACCGACACACCCACCAGTGGAAACAGTTTTTCCCTTTCTAACCTATCAAATCCCCTCATGATTTTGAAGACCTCTATTAGGACTCCTTGTAACCTTCTCTGCTCCAATGAGAATAATCTCAGCCTCTCCAGCCTTTCCTCAT
Source organism: Callorhinchus milii (assembly GCF_018977255.1). Lineage (NCBI taxonomy): Eukaryota > Metazoa > Chordata > Chondrichthyes > Chimaeriformes > Callorhinchidae > Callorhinchus > Callorhinchus milii. The sequence continues at coordinate 78,301,508 of NW_024704743.1, forward strand.
AATCAAGGTCCCCCATTCCTGGTACCATTCTTGTAAATCTCCTCTGCACCCTTTCCAATGTCTTAACATCCTTCCTATAGTGTGGTGCCCAGAACTGGGCGCAGTATTCTAACTGAGGCCTAACCAGTGTTTTATATAGGTTAATCATAACCTCCTGACTCTTGTACTCTATGCCCCTATTTATAAAGCCTAGTATCCCATATGCCCTTTTTACAGCTTTATGTTCCTATCTTGCCACCTTCAAGGATTCTTTTACCTGAGCCCCCAGGTCTCTCTGTTCCTTCACCCCCTTAAGATTATATTACCAGCCTATATTGCCTCCCCTCATTCTTTCTTCCAATATGCATTACCTCGCATTTCTCCACATTGAAATTCATCTGCTATATGTCTGCCCATTTTACCATTCTGTCTATCCTCGCATTTAATATAGCGCCTTATTACGTCTTCGAGATGTCTCAAAGCGCTTCATAGAATATACTGTAAAGTGAATTCACTGTATATTTTGTGGGCGAAACACAGTAGCCAATTGCATACAACAGTGTCCCACAAATAATCGTGGATTGAATGATCACATTTTTTTTAAGGGATTGTTACCCCTGGAAAAATGATCCTCCAATCGACTAACAACCGGGTTCCTGCTTACTGCTAAGTAAACAGAGGTGTGTAGAGTAAGGAAACTTGCCCAATGTTTTGTTTCGTCCCATCTGGGAATCAAACCCAGGTCTTCTTATTTGTGAAGCGAGTGCTGTAACCACTAAGCTGCAGGACTGCACGTTAAATATTGTATGATAAATCCAATTGTCAAGGGTTAGTTACTGCTGTGAAATACATCCATTCAGGGAGAGAATGTATACTCCATTGCAGACAGAAGGAAATGTCCACCTGTAGATGCATACATATGTTGGACTCTCAGTTTGGTCAGAATACTTTTAAGTATGGTGATGGCTTTCCACGTGGGTTGGACAAATGGCTGACTAAATAAAAACTTGGGTGTTAGGGATACTCACAGTTGAAGCTGGAGGTCCCGGATGTCCTTCCCTTCCTGGTGCACCATCATTCCCCTAAATCATGACAATACAAAGGCACCATCATCTAAGCCTTGAGGATGCATTTCCAAGCAGACATAATCATCGATTTTTATGCAAACTATTGCAAATCAACATATGAATTATTGGACACTTTTAGGTTATGAAATTTCAGAAAATCAAGGACAATGTATATGAAGGAATTGCATAGTACCTTTTCTCCTGGCCATCCATCATTCCCAGATGGTCCCATAGGTCCCTGCTTACCCTGCAAGGAACGAATCATAGATAATCATAAAACAGAGAAGAGCATGGACACTCAGACAAGTGTGGGTATCTGCTGGTCTGAATTGACATTGTACCATTCTGTGGCATACTGTATTGAAATATCCTCATGCCACATTGGTCCCAGTTAGTATTAATGACATGGCAGTTTTACACCGAAAGTTTTGGAGTGAATGCTTTGCAGAAATTCAAGAATAAAAACACTAGTAGTCTGAAACTGAAAATGCATGTTCTTATCAAAGAAAGGTTGTAACCCACATTTCTTACTCTGAACACGAGGAGAGATCATAACAAGTCTCAGAATGTTAAGATGTCAATAACATTACATTTTACCAAACCAAAACTAAAGTAGAATTTGAAATAATTCATCCCTGCAATTTGAACAAAAATAAAGTAAAATGCATTGTTTGAACGTCCAAAATTTCAGCTTTGAGGCTAACTAAGTGCATAAGCATTTTATGGCTAATGTCAACACAATTTCACTTTGTGAGTGAATGTCAAATTATAATAATCTCTGCATTTAATATACTGCCTTTTCATTCAATGAGATGTCTCAAAGAGTTTCACAAGATTTTGTTGTGAAGTGTTGAAATTGTATAATTTGTGGGTGAATATGTCAGCCAATTGCGTACACACAATCAATGTCCCACAAACAGCCATGAAGTGAATCACCAATTTTACATGGGGGATTGTGGACAGGACCCAGGGAAAACTCCCCTTCCCCATTTAATTTCCAAATAGTGCCATGAGACATTTAAAGTCCATCTAAATAGGCAAACATGACTTCAGTTTAATGCCTCTTCTGAAGGACGGCACCACCAACAATAAAAAGCGCACCCCCAGCTCTGCAGTTGAGTGTCAGCTTAGACTATGAACTCAAAGTCCCAATGTGTGTCTTAACCCACAATCTTCTGGCTTCTTAGTGAAAATGCTGCTGTCTGAGCCGTGCTAAAGTCCCTGCTATCAATTGAAAATGCTCAACTGATGAAGAAGCTGTTCAAATATTTTTCCTCACATGGTATATTTATACTAAAAATGAAACACATGAGCTTGGTATGACTGGAAACCTTTATTCATAAATTTTATTTGGCTGCGTGAGGAGGCAATAAATAAAAAGGTTAAAATTGGGAAACTAATGTGTTGACTGTCTGGAAGTCCATGCTACGGTCCAGTCCAGCAAGTGTCTACATTGACTACCTAACTAGACTGAAGATTACAGTTTTATATGCTAAAAAGTTTCCAAAAAATGGGCATTTTATGAGAAGAGGGGAAATGCCCGTCAAATAAATCATGAGTACATTTATTGGGCTTGAAATCAATGCTGTTGAATTACCACTCAGACAACAGGAATAACCCTGTTGTGGCATATTCAATGCAGCACTGCCTCGCTCAGCAACAACAACAACAAGATTACATTTGTATAACGCCTTTCATGTCGGGAGGACGTTCCAAGGCGCTGGACAGTGTACAGCATTTAAGACCTGAGCTGGGGTCATGGAGGGAGAATGGAGGGTAGAAGGCGGATGACCGATGACATGGTCAAAAAGGAGGGTTTTGAGGCGGGACTTGAAGGAGGCTAAGGATGGAGCGAGGCGGAGTGATTGGGGGGATGGAATTCCAGAGGTTGGGGGCAGTGTGGCTGAAGACTCTCCCGCCAATGGTGGGGCGGGTGGGTCGGGGAATGTGGAGCAGGCCAGAGCTGGCTGAGCGAGGGAGCGGGCGGGTTGGTAGGGGTTAGGAGGTCTCAGGGATAGGGTGGGGCGAGACCATTGAGGGCTTTGTATGTGAGGATCAGGATTTTGAACTGGATCCTCTGAAGGATAGGGAGCCAATGGAGTCGGACGAGAATGGAGGAGATGGGGTCACGGAGTTTGGTGCGGGAGAGGACATGGGCTGCAGAGTTCTGGATTATCTGCAGCCTGTGGAGGGAGGAGTTGGGAAGGCTGACCAGCAGGGCATTTGCATAGTTGAGCCTGGAGGTAATGAAGGCATGAACAAGAGTTTCAGCGGCCTGAGGGGTGAGGTAGTGGCGAAGTCGGGCGATGTTACGGAGGTGAGGGAAGGCAGAGCGGGTCATGGCTTGGATGTGGGGAAGAAAAGACAGTTGAGGGTCGAACAAGACACTGAGATTCCTGACTGGCTTGGTGAGTTGAAGTATGCAACCATGGAGGTTGATGCACTGGACTACTATGGTGCCCCCACCTACAGATGCTGATTAGTTGTCTTCCCACACTAAAAAAAGGCAAAAACACTAAAAATCATCATCTGGTTCCTGCTGATATCACTTTGTGCAAATTACATGTATGTGCTATACTCAAGAAACCCCACAAATGCCATTTCCAGTACATTCTGCATGTGTGCCATATGTCACTAATGTCACTTCCTGCGCGCTGCACTTAATACTAACAATCCTTGCATTTGATATAGCACCTTATCACATTGTCGAGATGTCTCAAAGCAGTTTACAGAATATACAACAACAACTTGGATTTATATAGCGCCCTCCACGCCGGACAGCTTCTCAGAGCGCTTTACAGTTTAGGATCCCGGGACAGAGCCAGGGGAGGGGTGGGAAGGTGACCAAAGGCGCGGTCGAAAAGAAGTAGATTGTCTTTGTATTTTGTGGGTGAAATGCAGCAGCCAGAGACCTGCCAGTTACCTTCATGGCAATGCAATACTCAGAGATTTCCATCTACAAGTCATACTGGCAAAGTAGTACTGCCTCACTGAACAGGCAAAGTTATTTTCACACTGTAATGTTGTGTTCAGATAGTTGGATCCTGTCCTTAATAACCGATCCCTGTTTTGTGGAACACTATTTCTCTTCTTGTCCTTCTCATCAGCGATTATCTACTAGTCAGATTCATTATTTGCTCATCAATCTGTGGCATGATGGTGTAGGTTGTTGGTGTGCTACCATATTGTTGAATGATACAGAATTGGTTATACATTATTTCAATATATTTTTGAGAAATGCAGAATGACGGTTTTCCCTCAAATTTTCCACATCATGGGCTTCTGCTCATGTCACCAAAGTAAGATATCAAAGAAGCTCAGATTCTCTTGCGCATTGCGAAAAAGGAGATGCCAAAGGCCTGCTTGCCAAACTGCTTATCTCCTTTTTGGTCTGGAAATAATGTGTGGTGCATGTGGATTTAAAAGCAGGACCACACAATCTTTAACTGTAGCAAAAAATAGAAAAAAGCTATTACTCACTGGTATCCCAGGTGGCCCCCTGGCCCCCTTAGGAGCCATCATTCCTGGTTTACCCTGGAAAGAAATCATTACATTTGCCAACAATGTAATTGTATCAGTTTTCCTTAAGAAGTTAAAACATTCACTTTTCAGTGCTTTACAGCTGTTCTATGTAATTGTCTGTATGCTGTTAATGGAATCCCATATCTTGTTAAAACCACCTATTTAAGACGATGGTGAATTATGTTATCGTGTTCTGCAGTGCCCACTTCCTTTAAGTGCATCAGAAAGTTTCCGATCCATTGCTTTTCCGAGGTGATTAGTTCATACTTTAAAAGAAAAAACTTTTCTGATTGGAAGAAAAACTAAGACTTTCAAATTTGTTTCAGCAAATTGGAGGATACATTTCAAATGATGTGTCTCTGACTTCCGTGCACATAACGGGAAAGAATGATTGTATGTGGGAGAGTTTTACATTTTTACATAGAAAGGTTTTAAAAATAGTCTTCAAACATTTGAAATGGATTGAACCAACAATATATATTACAGACTATATATCCTTATTCTTTAACAAAATATTGGTGCTTTAAGGCTTGGGATGTCCACCCGACGTGAAAAGCGCTATACAAGTGTAATTTTGTTGTTATTGAATCTAAAATATCTGTAGCAGATGATATATCTGATGTAGCTTTGATGAAAGCTTTACATAATCTGTCTGTTCTGATGTAATGAATTATAGAAATTCAAAATCATAAGGGAAGATGTTCTGACAACACTCACAGAAAGAATAAAAATGTATTAAACCACAAGACATTCCTTCATCCAAAAAATGAGCCATAATGAAAGGACTATTTTCAAAAAGGCTGATTGAAGAAACTGATTCTCAATTTTCAACAGTCCAGGAATTTCGAGTGTTGACTAATTTCTGGTGGAAATTATAAATTGCCAGAAACCTGTTATCTCCATGAGGTATGGCCATAAATAATACCATAATTGTGCTGCTGGAAGTAGTCATATTACTTTCAGCTGCAAAGCAACTGGGAGCTTCTTTACTGTAAGTTGGATTTATATTTCCTGCTTCTATTTGCATTGGCCAAGGGTTTACTTGCATATGCGTAAAACTCTGTTGCATTTAATATCATTAAAGCGATTATTACATAACCAGCTTTTCAACAACATCAGGAAATGGTCCCTGGAATGTTCTCAGGGTGATCCTTGGACCACCAAAAGAGCAGAATAAAATATTGTTTGCTGAGGGTGTTAATAGGGCAAATTATGATAAGAAGATGGAATAACACTGAAAGGCAGAGCACTGTTAAAAGTGTTAGGCTAGAAGGCAAATCAATCAATTGTTAATCCTTGTATGAACTAGAAGTTCTTGGCTAATAACTGGTAGATTTCGGTTGTTTCATTACCTTAAAGTAAAGCAGATCTCAGTAGGGTCAGCATGGGGAACTAAATTAGCTCTGGCCTGCCTTGCATTAGGGAGATTAAAATAAGTCAGGTTTACTGGTCCTGTTGCCTCTTTAGCACCTGTTGGTTGTACACATGTGCAGCAGTGATGAGGAGAGGTATCCTGGGCAATGATGTCATCTACAAGCTTTGTGTCAAAGCTCGCATGTGAGCAATGGCTATTTGGTGGAGAATCGGAGGGGAACCAGAGTCCGTTCATGCACAGCCCAGCAAGAGGAGACTGGACTCAGAGCAGAGGCATTTGTGAATTGTGAGAAAATTAGAAAAGGATCCGACACACTAAATTTTAAAAAAGAAAAACAAAATCTAAAGTAAACTATTATTTCTGTCTTCACAGATGTGAATAATCTATGGGCATCACAAATCACACACAAGGGAGTCGAAAGAAAATACATGTACCTTGAGTCCTTGTATTCCTTGGATCCCAGGAAAACCTCGAAAACCCTGAAAAACATGTTTTCATGACATGTTATACAGGTGACATGTAAAGGCACCAATATATTATTTGAAGTTGCAAATAATGATCAGACAAAATTCTTCCCCATTCAAAATCAAAGGGAGAGAATTTTACAACAGATTGCAACTTACCAAAGGAATTGCAGAAAAAACATTACATCCAGGTTTAAAATATAATGTTATGTACCAATCTTGCTGTCACATTCAATCCTCTTGGTTACTTAGCTGGATGATGAACACTCCTCTATCAAAACATTATTACACTCAAACACATTGTGTGCATAAATATGCACGATAGCAGGCACTTACAGAAATGGAATTCTGATTCAAATTTGGTTGACATTAGAGGCAAACACCTGTTACCAACCTTAATAACGATGGACTTATCTTCATGACCTTGGATTCAATCCAGCCTCAGTCAGTAATATAATAATAATATAATAAAAATTCTTGCATTTGATATAGAGCTTTTCACGTCTTCTTGACATCTCAAAGCGCTTCATAGAATATGCCGGAGCCTGGTGTGGGAGACGACAAGGGCTGCAGAGCTCTGGATGATCTGCAGCCTATGGAGGTAGGAGTCGGGGAGGCCGATAAGCAGGGAGTTCGGTAAGTCTAGCCTGAATGTGTGTATGAGGGTCTCGGCAGCCTGCGGCATGAGAAGTGGCAGAGGGAAAGTAAAGGGGACGAGAAAATGCTCTGAGATGCTACCCTGCGGGGAGGGCGCTATATAAGTGAAAGTTGTTGTTGTTGAGCCGGCATGACGTTGCAGAGGTGGGGGAAGGCAGAGCGGGTCATGGCACGGATGTGGGGTAGAAAGGACAATTGAGGATCAAAAAAGACGCCAAGGTTCCAGACTGGCTTAGCAAGGTGGAGTGTGCAACCATGGATGGTGATGCTGTCAGTGCATGAGGTGTGGTGGCGTGGATGGGAGCCAATCTAGAAGGCCTCAATCTTGTTGACATTAAGCTGTAAAAACTTAGCTCTCATCCAGGACTTGATGTCTGACAGACATTCTGTCAGGACAGCAGTGGTCCTGGAGTTGAGGGTGGAGGCAGAGAGGTAGAGTTGGGTGTCATCCGCATACATGTGGAAGTTGACCCTATGTCTGTGGATGATGTCACCAAAGGGAGCATGTAGATATTGAAGAGGAGGGGACCAAGGACAGAGCCCTGAGGAACACCGCACGAGACAGTGTGGGGGCTAGAGGAGAAGCTCTTTGTGGAGATGGTGTGAAAGGTAGGATCTCTGAACCAAGAACAGAACCATGAAGGTTGAGGTGAGAGGCTGTGGAAGAGGATAGGGTGCTCAACGGTATCAAAGGCACCAGAGAGGTCAAGGAGGACGAGGAGACAGAGGGAGCCTTAGTCGCAGATGGACAAAATGTCATTTGTCACTTTGACCAAAGCTGTTTCTGTGCTGTGGGTGACATGGAAATCCAATTGCAGGGGTTGTGAAGGGAGTGGCGGAAAAGGAAGGAGTGAAGCTGGGAAGCAACAGCTCGATCCAGGTCCTTGGAGAGGAAAGGGAGGTTGGAGATGCGGCCATTTTTAAAAGGGTGGGAACAGTCTCAGTGGACAGGGAGAGGTTTATGATGTCTGAGAATATGGGGGCATGGAGGTGGAGCTGTGAGGTAAGGAGAGGGGTAGTGATGGGGTAGAGGGAGCAAGTGGTCAGTTTCATGTGGGTTATAGTGGTGGTGAGAGAGGAGGCAGAGACAGGTTCAAAGATATGAAGGGAGGGATGGATAGGGGCCAGTGTGTGAGGAGGAGATGGGGAGGGATTAGTAGACGGAAGAGCAGAGGCACCTGAGTGGATTCCCTTGACTTTGGTTTCGAGAAAGTCTAGCATCTCCTCGCAGTTGGTGTTGGAGGAGAGGACGGGAGAGGTGTGAGAGGGTGGGCAGAGGAGCCAGTTGGTGATGGAGAAGAGGAGTCTAGGGTTGCTATAGGTCTCCAAGATTGTCTTGGAATAGAACGACGATTTAGTGGAGGCGCGGGCAGAGCGCTACGTTTTGATAAGGTCCAGCCAGATCTGCCAATGGATTGTTAAGTTAGATTTGAGCCGGGTGTGTTGTGGGAACAGAGGTGGCTGGTGTACCAGGTTGACTTCCGTGAGTAGGAGTCGGTTCGGCAAGTGAGGAGAGCAAAGGTATCGAGAGTGGTGGAGAGGGAGTTGTGGAGAAGAGTGTCTGAGGATAGGTCATTGCGGGAAGAAGCCCAGAGGGGAAGGAGTTCAGATAACTCCAGGGCAATGGAGAGGGAGATTTTTTTTCCAGGGGTGGTAGGAGGTGGAGGTGGGTTGGGTGGCGGTGAGGTGAGGGTTTGAGGAATTAAGGGAGGTGAAGTAATGGTCTGAGATGGCTTTGTCGATGATGGTGAGGCCCGAGACACTGAGGCCCCAGGTAATCACCAGGTCAAGCAGGCGGCCATGGAAATAGGGGGCGGAGTGGATTGGAGGGAGAGGTTGTGAGAGGAGAGGAGACAGGAGAATTCAGCGGAGATAGAGCAGGAGGGGGAGAAGTGCAGGTTGAAGTCGCCTAGGATGAGGTGGTGTTCGGAGCAGAGAAAGAGGGAAAACAGAAGGGAGGAGATGTCTGAGAGGAAGATGGGAGAGGGTTGGGAGGACAATAAACAATAATAATAATAATAATCCTTGCATTTGATATAGCGCTTTTCACGTCGGGAGGACGTCCCAAAGCGCTTCACAGAACACACTGTAAAGTGAATTGACTGTATATTTGTGGGTGAACGCGGCAGCCAATTGCGCACAGCAATGTCCCACAAACAGTCGTGGATTGAAAATGATCAATTTTATTATTGTTTTTTTTGGTTTTTGGAGGGATTATTATTAGGCTCTGTGTGGAGTAAGGAAACTTGCCCAAGGTTTCGCCCTCTGCCTGGAATTGAACTCAGGTCTCTCGCTTGCAAAGCGAGTGCTCTAACCACTGAGCTACAGGACTCAACAAGGAGGAATTTGAGGAAAATGTTGGAGCATCACAGTGTTGACCTGGTGACTGAGTTGGGGGGATGGGAAGAGGAGATAACCAAAAATGCAGTCAAAGAGGCTGGCTTTAATAATGGAGAGGGAGGGGTGAGCAAAGAGACTCCAGAAAGGAGTTTCAGAGTGTAGGGGCAGAACGACTGATAGCTCACCTCCCTAATACATTAACAAATCAGCAATATATTAAATTGGATATCTTAAAATTATTAAATGACTTTTTTGAGTATCTCAGCTTGAGAAACTTTGTCCACATGATAATATTATACTCTGCTAACTAAAATTGCTCATTGACAATTCAATGACCTCTTGTGTATTGCTGGTTGGCAAATGCACAACATTTACCTATTGCTTTTTTTGCCTTTCTTTTTTAAATATAATGGTTCCTTTCTTTATCCATGTTCAGAAGAATGTTCTCATGAACATATCTCCTATTGTTAGCAGATGTCAATTTTAAGTTCAAAATCTGTGATTTGAACTCAGACCTTCTTTGAAGATAGTTAATATCATTTATAACATCTGCTTTTTGTATAAGCCAAACAGTCCTTTTTTAAAGCATACATAAACATAATCTGGGATTCTGGTCCATGTATTGCTAGAGTAGCTGGCTGTGGGTCAATAGTAAAAGTTGATCATCTTCATGTTCAGACCTGGACAGTTATCCAAACATTTGACTCATATTCACCTGCAGCACACATTAAAATCCTATCAAGTGCTTAGGACATCCTCCCGGTGTGAAAAGCACTATATAAATGTAAATTTGTGCCGTCTTCCCACTGTAATAAGTTGCTATATCAAATACAACAATTATTATTATATTTCATTGATTGCATCGCTGTTTGGGTTAAGTTCTCAGCAACACTGGTGTTGTTGTTGGTGAGGTACAGGGGAATTTCCATGTGTAGATGACATTACATACGTGGAACTCACTGCTTCGGACTCTCTTTTCCATGTGGTTGGTTCCCACGTGTGCCAGATACCCGGCTGATCAAAGAACAAGAGCAGGTAACTATCCTGGTTCAAAGACTAAGATTTTTTTTCAGTAGAGTTGATATAAAGAGGCCAGCTTTTGCATAAACATACCTTTTACAAGTAATAATAGTAAATACAAGAGAGGAATGGGAGAACAATACAAAATACAATACAAAATTACATTTATAGAGTGCCTTTCACATCGAGAGCACGTCCCAAGGGGCTGGATAGTCAGGAATTTGGACCCAAGCATGGTTTTGGAATCAGGGAGGGTGGAGGGCAGGGAGGGTGGGAGGATGGTCGAAAGCATGGTTGAAGAGGAGGGTCTTGAGACGTGCCTGGAGGGAAGCAAGGGAGGTTGCGAGGCAAAGGGTATGTGGGATGGAGTTCCAAAGGATGGGAGCAGAGAGGCTGAAGGCTCAACTGCTGATTGTGGGGAGGGGGACGTAAAGCAAGCTGGAACCTGCTGAGCAGAGGGGAGCGAACAGGTTGATATGGGAGTGGATAGGTTGACAAGAGAACACTCTTAACACCTCATGGTTTTGGTCTCCGATGGTTGACTGTATAGATTTGCTTGTTTTAATTTTATTTCCATATTGAATTTAAATCAGACAATAATTGCTTTAAAATGTCAAGAGTGGTTATCCTCCCTCAACAACAACAACAACAAGATTCCATTTTTAAAGAGCGCCTTTCATGTCGGGAGGACGTCCCAAGGCGCTGGACAGTTGGGTCAGGACCCGAGTGGGGGGAAATGATCAGGGTGAGGGAAGGGAGTGAGTGAGGAGGGGGTAGAGAGTCGAGAGGGGAGCTGAAGGCACGGTCAAAGAGACCGGCCTTGAAGTTGGAAAGGGAGGAAGCAAGGCTCCACCACTGTTAAGTGCTCCGAGATGCTGCCTCGTGTGAAGGGCGCTATATAAATGCAAGTCGCTGTTGTTGTTAGACTGGAATTCACTTCAATTCTATTAAGTTAATGTATTTTTTGTACTTGGTCTACCAGGTGACTAACACGTGCAGAAATTCATCACCATGCTTAAGAGTATCGAAATCTCAGAATTCCACCTCTGTATGAATTAATTAAGGATATGCCAAGACTAATTATTTTGTAGTTTTTTTTAAAAATCCATTAACTTTGGCTAAACTTTGGCAGTATAAACACAACAACATTTGATAATATTTTGGTAATAAGTTGATAATTTAGCATTATAATGGAATTTCCCCCTAGAGACAACAATCACAACAACTTGTATTTAGACATCACTCTTCACACAGGATAGCGTCCTGGAGCCCTGCAACAATCCTTTTTCCCTGCATCCAGCCCAGCAGCATAGAAAACATTGTCTCCAATGAAACATTTGTTTATCTCAATCTGCACCTTTCCATATGTCCTCCAACAAGGTTCCCACACAAACAATTATCCATGTTAAAAACAAGGTAACAAGATGTCAGAACATTTTTATGTAAAGGTATCTGGTTGTAAAATCATAATTTAGTAAAATGGCTCTAATATATTGAACAAGTCCACTACTTATTGATGGGCCTTGGTGGATTTCATTACAACAATAAAGTTGAGTCCTGTAGCTCAGTGGTTGGAGCACTCGCTTTGCAAGTGAGGGACCTGGGTTTGATTCCCGGCAGGGTGAGACCTTGGGCAAGTTTCCTTACTCCACATCCCTGATAATAATCCCTCAAGAAAAAAAACAATAATAAATTGGTCACTTCAATCCATGACCGACTGTTTGTGGGACACTGCTGTGTGCAATTGGCTGCTGCATTTCGCCCACAAATATACAGTTAATTCACTTTACAGTCTATTCTGTGAAGCGCTTTGAGATGTCCAGAAGACGTGAAAAGCACTATATCAAACGCAAGGATTATTAATATTATTATTATTACAACGAGCTTGTGTTACAGAGTCATTGTCACTCTTTATAAACTGTGGAAGCGTGGGTTTTCATCCGCATCAATGTTATATTATCAGGTCCCACAGGTCCTCTCACAGTTCAAACAGATGTAAAGGAACCTTGCCAAAGCAAGAAGGGTATATGTTCAAAAGATCAGCATAAATGTTACAAGAATCAAGTCAGCATTTTAGGAGCTAACACAACTACTGTTACCATTTATTTCTATTATGTGCTGTCATTTTGTTGCAAGAATTATACTTTGCTGCTAATCGCTTCACATACGGTTTACTTTGTTGATAGAATTCAGTTCAGTTTGTTTTGTAAAAGTTTGAGAACTACCAGTCAAAGATATAATGAGACTTTGTATCCTGAATATTGTTACAGGAAGTCAACAGGATTTCAAAGATGTTTCCCCATCAACTGTGAGTGTGAGAAATAACCCAGCCTTAAAAGTAAAACATTCATTGCATGCATGTTCCTTTTCCCCTGATACTAGCATGTGTTAATTCGAGAGCTAAGATAGCTGAGAGTTTTAGCAAATCACCAAATGGAATTTCTCCTTTTTAAAAAGTATACTTCCAATAAAAAATAAATATGTAAATAAACGCTAGCTATAATAAGAAGAATCCTTGCATTTGATATAGTGTCTTTGAGACTTCGCAAAGCGCTTCACAGAATATATTGTAAAGTGAATTTACTGTATTATTTTGTGGGCAAAACAGCTATAGCTAAGTTATTTTATCCATTTAGACTGCAATAATCATCATCACTGCAGTATAAACACAGGCAATGTATTCAATGTGGACTACACTAAAAATGATCCATATTTTGAGTGTCTTAACAATATTTAAGGGACCAATTTTAAAATTATTGAAAGAGCTGGTCCTTACAACAAGTCATTAATACCACTGAAAACCAATGCTAGTTACCAGAGCAACATAAATGCTCATGAATTTGTATTCTTCAGACAACTTATGATTCTCACTCCAGACTGTAGATAGATGAGAATAAGGTGGAACTGCTTCTGTAGAGGCATACCTGAGCTGCAGACTAATGGCAGAATGCCATAGTTTGTTCAGTGTCCTTCTCAGTCCTACGTTATAGTCAAGGAATCCAAATTTGGATACAGAATTTCTGCATCTCAGCTGCCTCCAGATTGTAATCAAGCACTGAAAAGAGCACGAAGTAACATAGAAATAGAGCCACTCACTGCTGGTAGCCTGTGACTCAGGTTTCAGTTAGCATTATCTTTTAACTATGTACATAATCTGCAGTTACTTAACATAAGCATTTGGAGTTATCTCAAGAAGCAATTGCAAGAGTGGCCTCAAGCAATTCCTTTGAGATAATGACTCTTGATGACGACAACAACAACAATAGATTACATTTATATAGCACCTTTCACATTGGGAGGACGTCCCAAGGTGCTGGACAGCCAGGGATTTGGACCTGAGCTAGGGGTCAGGATCAGGTGGGGTGGAAGGCAGGGAGGGTAGTAGGGTACCTGAAAGCGCAAAGGAGGGTCTTGAGACACGTCTTGAAGGAGGCAAGGGAGGGAGCGAGGTGAAGGGACTGTGGGATGTAGCTCCAAAGGGTGGGGGCAGAGAGGCTGAAGGCCCGACCACCTTCTAATGATGGTGGGGCGAGCCAGGTAGGAGATGTGGAGCAGGCCACAGCCTGCTGTCAGAGGGAGCGGACAGGTTGATCAAACGTTAGTGAGCACCCTTGTTTTAGATAAAATATTTCAACAGCATGGGGCGTTGGGGGCTGGGGGGTGGGTGCTGGGGGGTGGGGGGGGGGAAGAAGACTTTTTTTTAAGAAAGGGAATTTATTTTTACATTACAATTTACTTTGGCCTTTCTTTGAAAGTTACTCCCTAGTCTTTCCACCAGAGATTTTTATTTTTCATTGGTAGACGTCACAGTCTTACTATTGGAACAGTTAAATGTGCAAACATTGGACTATGAAAAGCAGTGGAGAATAAATGCAGCAGCCAATCTAATAGTTTTCCGCTGGTGTTAAATTTACAGCCTGCCCACGATGAAATCTAGATCTTTGATTCTAGCTTTTACCTCCAAAAGCAAGCCTCAAAGAAATGGGAATCCGTGGTAAGTATTCTACCATTTCACCAGCCAACAGGAAATTAATCTGCAAGGTAACATCTGTGATTCACTTTATACAATTTCAGATCAGTTTTGAATGTGTGCACAGCACATCAAATGCCACAGGAAGAAAGTTTGCAACAATGTTCTGTTAAAATCCCATGTGCCGATATTAAAGTGGCAATACAAGAACAAACAGGGGAAAGGGGGTGGAGAGGTTGGGACTGAGTTGGCGCCAAAGTCATGTGTCTGGCAATGGAATATCAGAATTGAGACGATCTCTGTGGCAATCCCAGTTGTCTTGTTCCTGAACCTGATAGGGCCGTAATACTCTTAAGGCATTGTTGAAGCCAAGCAGGGATTCTTCCCACTCAGCTCCTATTAACCCTGTAAACCTCTTAATGGGTAGAGTGATCCTAGCTGGAGAAACAGCGAGCAGCTTGCCAGACAATGATAGGGGCTCCAATTGTAGAAGCTACTTGTAGTGCAATTTAGAGGAGAAATCCATTGGTTCCTAGGGTCTTGTAATTTGTTCTGCTATCTTCTGATTTCATGCTTGGACGGTGGCATATTCAATCTGAAGATAGGTTTAAATTTAAATTACACATATCAGAGTACATATGAGAAAAAGGGATAATGTGATTCATTTTTTTTTCTTTGTGCATATACAAGAATGTTGTTCTGAACATTGAAATAACTACTGTTGTAAACCTGCTCAGTATTGAATTAGGTAGAAATCTCACCAATAAATGGGGGCAGGGGCTTTTCACATCCTCCTTCCTATGTTAACGCTCAAGAGTATTTGGAATAAATTCATCAAACGCATTCATTCCACAGACCATGTTCCTTAATGGATCTACCCATCCTTCATATCACAGTCTCCTCGAAACTGCAATATAGTTGTCTAGGTAGTATCAAAACCAATGTCAAATGACCAATGTTAAGGTAATCAGGAAAACCAATGTGTGCTGTGCATGCTTGGAAGAAAGTGACAGAAAACATCACGAATATGAAATGAAATGTTGCAGCTGTACAATGAGCAACCGAGAGCAACCGCAAAAGCTCTGTATAAACCCAATTCTTGATGCTTTCTTTCGGTAATTATTTCCTAACCAGTAAATTTTGAAACACTATTATGAAACAAAAACAGAAGTCGCTGGGAACACTCAGCAGGTCAGGCAGCATCTATGGAGAAAGGAAAGTGAGTCAACGTTTCGGGTCCATGACCCTTCGTCAGAACTCAAAGTGAGGGCCAGTCTCAACTGTTATGAGACTGGCCCTCACAGGCTCTGTGTTATACATGTTAAATTAAGATTTTATTTTCCGAAGATAGTTTAGAATATCCATTTAGGCAAAACAACAAATCTTTTAATCACTTGCAAAAATAAACTTTAGCCAGCAGCATTTATTCAGCAACATGTTATAGTTATGTATAAGTATGTATACATAGGTATTTATGATTTGAAAAGGAGAGAATAAGAGAAAGGGAGAGAGTGAAACTGAGAATTAGAGGAAACGTCAGAGAGAAAGACTACAAGAGAGAAATAAAGAAGTGTTGGTGCAGCATTGTACTATAGTGCCTTCAGCTCCCCTCTCGACTCTCTACCCCCTCCTCGCTCCCTCCCTTCCCTCCCCTCACCCTGACCATTTCCCCCCTGCTCGGGTCCCGACCCAACTGTCCAGCGCCTTGGGACGTCCTCCTGACGTGAAAGGCGCTCTATAAATGCAATCATGTTGTTGTTGTTATAGTGACCATAAAACTCCCAACAGAATTGTTTGAGTCAGCACAGTAGCGCAGACATTTTAAGGCCAAACATGTTGTAAAAAATATAAAAGCAAATAGAAATAGGACATTAATTCACATTAGTGCCATGAGATCCCTGTCCAACTTTCAAATGCTCAGTCAGTCCCTAAACATCTCTGTGCCGCAGTGAATCACGCACAATTGCTGATTTTGATTTTTAGTCAATATACAGGAAATTAAATATCTGCCATCAAACAGACCAGATGAATGTTTGGCGAGTTACATCTTTTATTTCTCTTTGTATTTTGGCCCAGTCTTAATCCACATGGTATGTCCAGGCAGCATGGCAGTCATCACTTAAAGAGGTCCCTTCCTGCTGAATGAACTTTCAGACTTGCATAGACAATCTAAGCTGTTAACAGGGATTGTTAGTGAGAAATAATTTCCCCCCTATCAATTACCAAACTACCTCATAATTTTAAAGCTCTCAATCAGGTCTTCCCTCAACCTTCTCTATTTCAGTGAAAATAGGCCCAAATCCTCCAGTCTCTATTCATGGGTTAAGCCAGTTATCCCTGGTAACACCTACTGACTGACCGAAGAAAGTCAATGGCAGAAAGCACAAAAATGTTCAGCAGAAATTGGGGAGGGGATGGGAGGGGAGCAAGCAGACAAAAAAATCAAAAATGCATAAAAGTAATCTGATAAACAGATCATAAATGCCATAATCTAATGTTTTTTGTCAGAACTCAGCTCCCGGCCTGCAGTAAGATTCCACACCATCTATGAGGGCCAAAAAGCACTTATCAGGAGAATGGCAGACTTGCGATCACCCACAATCTGGTCTGAGCCAAGGCAATACGACGCACAAGGAGACATATTTTATGTCCCAAAGCACCCCTTCTGCTACCACACAAGCACTTAGTTAGTCCACTATATCAACTCAACAAATGAGAGGATCCATTTGCCTGTCCAGGTGGATGTTAAAGATCTCATGGCAATATTTGAAAAGAGAAGGAAATTTCTCCCGGTATCCTCAACAATCCCCCAAATAAAACTGGTCACTCCACAGCTCCATGGTTTGTGGGACATTGTTATATGCAAATGGCTGCTGCAATTCATCCACAAAATACACAGTCAATTCACTTTACAGTATATCCTGTGAAGGGCTTTGAAACCTCCGAACAACATGATAATCATAATAATAATCCTTTGCATTTGATAGAGCACCTTATTATGTCTTCAAGATGTCTCAAAGTGCTTCACAGCATATTCTGTAAAATGAATTGACTGTATATTTGTGGGGGCAAAATGCGGCAGCCAATTGTGCACAGCAGTGCAACAGTCATAGACTGAGTGACCAAATTATTATTATTTTTTTAGGAATTATTACCCCCAGAAAAGCAATCCGCCAATCAACTAACAACCGGGTTCCTACTCACTGTTAGGTAAACAGAGGCGTATGGAGCAAGGGAACTTGCCCAACATTTTGCCCCGTCCAGGAATCGAACCCAGGTCCTCTCACCTGCAAGGCAAACGCTGTAAGCACTACGCTATAAGGTGTTATATCAAATGAAGGGATATATCAAATTTATTATTAATTTTGTAAATCTCCACAAGATAATTACTTTTGTTTCATTTGTTTATTTTATAAAAGAAACTTTACAATGTGGCGAACACAATATTGTGTCATAAGTGTTGCAATCTTGTTGAGATTGAGGTGAAAACCTTTTTGCAACCCTCCCTGACAGAAATATATAAATACAAAATTTAGACAATTTCTACCCAGCAAATCCCCTAAAATAGGCTTTAGAATGTACCATTTGTGATGGTTCACCAATAAGCAACTAAAGAAAGACCACAACTATGCAGAAACATCTGGAATGGAGATGGAGAACAGCTGTAATATCTTACCAAAATGGACTAAGATGATATTTAGTGAACCATTAAACCAATAGAAAAATTCATTGGTGTCCTTCCTATTCATAATACAATTTTAAAATTTGCATTGAATTTATTTGTGGAGTCCTGTAGCTCAGTAGTTAGAGCACTCGCCTCGCAAAGCCAGTGACCTGGGTTTGATTCCTGGCAGGACGAAATGTTGGACAACTTTCCTTACTCCACACACCTCTGTTTACCTAAAAGCATTAGGAACCTGGTTGTTAGTCGATTGGCGGATTGCTTTTTCGGGGGTAATAATTCCTTCAAAAAAGATAATAATAATAATAAATTGGTCACTTCAATCCACGACTGTTTGTGCGCACATTTTGATTTTGTTAAAAAATAAATCTGGTTTTGTCCCAACAAAGTCAGGATTATTAATATTATTATTTAACTATTGCACACATTTATAGAGCGAATCATTGTTGATCAACTCAATAATGTTGTGTGTAATTGGCTGCGCGTTTCACCCACAAAATGTACAGTCAATTCACTTTACAGTATATTCTGTGAAGCACGTTGAGATGTCTCAAAGATGTGATAATCAAATGCAAGGATTGTTATTATTATGATTATTATTATTAAACGACTGCACATATTTATAGAGCGAATCAACCCAACAATGCTAATGTGACAAAACAGTGACAAATGTGTGTAGCAGCGTGGAATATAATAGATATAATAATAATATATAATAATAATCCTTGCATTTGATATAGCACTTTTCATGACTTCTAGATGTCTCAAAGTGCTTCATAGAATATATTGTAAATAGAATTGACTGTATATTTGTGGGCGAAATGGAGCAGCCAATTGCGCTCAGCAGTGTCCCACAAATAGTCGTGGATTGAGTGACCAAATTATTATTTTATTTATTTATTTTCTTGAGGTGTGTGGAGAAAGGAAACTTGCCCAAGGTTTCGCCCTGCCAGGAATAAAACCCAGGTCTCTTGCTTGCGAGGCGAGTGCTGTAACCACTGAGCTACAGGACTCCACATTTCATTACCGTAATGACCCACATAAAGTAATGGTCTCCTGACTTTGTTGGGACAAAACCAGATTTGTTTTTAACAAAATCAAAATAAATACATGTGTACATACACTTCACAATTGCAGGGAGTTCAAAATTAGTGGCACCATCCTAATTGAAAATCCTCCTCAAGTACGAGAGCGAGACTGAGTCACTCAGCTTGTACACTACCTCTCCCCCCTCCCAAATTTGGTCCAATGACAATGTCTGAATGATTCAATTTATCAGTAGCACTAGAAGATTTCAGAGTTTCTTTGTTAAAAATATCAACACTGCAAGGTTTTCCTTTCTTGTCCATCCTTCCCCTTCTTCTAACACACAAAGTCACTCCACTCCCCTGGATTTCTCACATCTCTGGGTTGTCTATTCAGTATCATTTGATTCTCATTACAGTGACATATGCATTTTTCCAACAGTCTTGAGGTAAGTTTTCATACATAAAAAGGATTTGTGACAAGTGGAATATTTCTTTGCTTTTAATTTATAAACTGGCATAAGAAGATCAATTTGTAGTTGAGGCTTTGAGCCCTTTTGAAATTAAATAAGCCTTAGCAATAAACTTAACAATTTGCTCAAACTTCACTATAATAAAGAGCACACCAGGTTACACATTAGACATTAATCGTACAGAAAATAAACAGAAATCCTACCAGAGGTCCATGTTGTCCATCTGCCCCAGGCAAACCTTGGTTTCCAGTCTCTCCCTGGGGGAGAAAAAAATGAATTTGATTAATTAACTACAGGTTCCTAAAAGGCTCCAAACAAACAAGCTGATTTCAAAGGAGTGTTGATTGTGAAATGTCATTATTGTACTTAAAATAGCAGGCTTTGTTGGGACAAAACTTCAGAATTAATTTTCCTAAAAAAAATCAGAACAAAAATGCACGTGCAAACCTCATAATTGATGGGGCTTCAAAAATAATTTCAAAAGAAATACATTCAAAAAAGAAGAGTTGGGTATCTCCCATTTCGAATCAGCAACAAAATAAATCATTTTAATTAGCGATAGCTGTGAGTCAGGCCTTACAGTCTATGTTTCAATCCAACACTACTATTATGTCAAACTCTAAAATAGTAACTGCTGAGAAATGCAACATGTGCAGCAATTTTTTTTAAGTTAAAAAGAATGTAGGCAGCTCAACTCATAATTTACAAACAGAATTCCTCTCCTCTGTCATGGTCATAGGCTATAGCTCAAAACCGATCAGAAATAGATAACTGTTATAGAGTAAAAAGAGCCAAAGGGCATTCTTCATCCAAACTAATCTGGTGATATGTGCCACAGAACTTGGTGACTTTGCTCCTGCTTTTTAAAAAAAATTCTGGCACTGTTATTTGGCTCGAGATCACAAAAAAATCTTTATGGATCTTGACATTATCACAAATTTGTTTTTGCACAAATGCTGGACAATCTTCAAAATCTGTAAATCAGTGAAACAATTTTGACTCATCTCCTCCTTTGCTTGTTTCTTTCCTCTGCATTTTTTAAGATGGGATGGGGAGGGGGGTGGTGTGAAAACTGTCCTCCTCACTCACCAAATAGGGCCGGTCTGAAGGTGATTGCACCAGGACACAACTTGATGTACAAATGTAATTTTTTCACTTTGACATTCTGTAAACTCCACAGCAAGATTCACATCCTTGTTACATTTATAAGTTGAAATACGACTGTTAAAGTCCAATAGGTGCCAACTGGATTAAACCATTAAACCAATGATTTAAGCCTTCTTCACCCAAACCATTCTGGTCATCTTGTCCTTCCAGAGCACCCATCCTGCTCATCTTCCAATTACACTACTAAGCAGTTTCTTAAATGAATCCAATTTTGCGGCCTCAAAAAACTCTTCTTGGTAAACCTCGGTTTAAAAAAAGTTAATCCTGCAACAGAATGCAGCAACTAGTTCCAAACTATCATTTTATTTCATCCTAAAAAAAATTAGCTCTCCGTCACTGAAATAGAAGAGTAGAATTTCAGTGAAATGTAGATAATAGCTACTGACAGCTATCATTAACTTCAGACAAACACATCATTTCCTTCCACCAACCAGAGAATCCGGTCTTGATGGATGCCTTTGAGCCATCAAGTGCAATAAAGGCAATCCAGTGATGTAGAAGAATTGTTATGAAATGAACTGTTATGACTTTTTAATTCAGATTGAAAGTCTTCAATCGTTGCATATATTTTTATAAAATGAATGTAAAAGAAAATGGATCAATGTCAATTAAACTCAAAACTTTGGCATTAACTTTTCACGATGATTTTAAAATGTTAATCAAAACACTGATCCTGGAAAAATGAACAGTACAAATGTAGATTTTATGAGTCCAAATTATACTTTATGGGCAGAGGATAGGAAAATAAAATTGAAAGAGATTTCAAAGGTAAGGAGAAGCAAAACCTGAAAAGGATTTGAAGGTGACGAACTTTATGTTAAAGTTCATGAGCTACTGATAGGCAATGGAGTCTGGAGTAAAAGTGTGGTTCTAGTATGGAACAGAACAGAAAGTCAATATAAGTCAGTCAATCACTCAACCTGTGCAACACACTCATTCCTCAACCTGGAGGACACACTCAGTCAGTCATCTAAGATGGTTATTATTCTATGGGTCTGCCACAATCATTGCACTAATATCAGCTGTGAAGAATTTAAACAGAATAATCTTCACCTGGTAGCTCTTATCTGAAGACCCTGGCAAGCTCTTGGGCTGCAGCCATACTAGCTACAACCAGGCAAAAAGTTTACATGAGCAATTGTTAGTTATTATTACAAATGTTCGCAAGTCCTCAATGCACAAAATGCTTTCCTTATTTTCCTGTCAGATGTCTCAACCTTTTTATCACCATATATATTGAGAATGCAACATTGGGAACAAACCTCAATTTCAACAGACCGTTATTTCTATATACAGTTTACGGCTTGAAAGAGTTTATAAGTTTGTAATATATGTTTATTATAATAACAGTAAAATTGCAAACCACAAATTACCTTTGCCATTCTAATTTATAACTACTGTATTACTTTCTGACTTGCAGCTGAGGGTATAAGGGAATGTTCTGTAATATTTTCATTTGACTAAGATAAACAATTAGATGGCGACTACTCTCCTTACAAGTTTT
Source organism: Callorhinchus milii (assembly GCF_018977255.1). Lineage (NCBI taxonomy): Eukaryota > Metazoa > Chordata > Chondrichthyes > Chimaeriformes > Callorhinchidae > Callorhinchus > Callorhinchus milii. Next base: position 78,323,753 of record NW_024704743.1, read on the forward strand.
CTGGCTTGATGCATTGTACAAGTTTACCAATAGACTGTTCAAATCTGAGAATCTGAAGATCTATAAGTGTGCTGGAAGCTTGGTATAAAGGAGCAGGGTAAAACAGTGCAAGTGACAGTACCTCAGGCAATTCAGGTTGGACAATGCACATTTTTTTAATGAACTCTGTTCATACATTAGCCTATCAGCTGTACTATGGCAGTGTAGATGTTTGAGCTTTATTCGCAGCCCAGCCACAGTGTCTACTTTTGAAAATCTCTGAGGTTTCTCTTATTCTGTTACATGAATCTTGGGTGTTTCTCCTCATGATTTCCACTATCAACAGTCGTAGAGACCAGGAGATGTGTCCTGAATATCAGGTATCAGTGTTCCTAACCTCTTTCGTTCAAAATAAACTTCCAAAAATGTTACCAGTTCTGAATATTCAGCTTCCAGAGTGGCAGCAACAGCACACAAGGCATTCAGTAGCTGAAAGCACTCAGCCACATTATAGCCACTCAAGATAGATCAGATCAGTTTTTCCATCGTAATTGCCCCACAATGCCAGAAGAGCAGTTGTTGACACACTCTGCTGGGTTGTCACTCTGTTCAAGAAAAGGAGAACCTGCTATTATAATATGGGTTTCACTTTTCTTACAATCTTGTTATTGGGCACTATTTAAAGTTATTGTGGTTGCTGAAAGATTTCTTACAACTTTTGTAGATTTAACAAACTGATATAGCCGAAGCAGAGAACGTCAATTCAAGTCACCAGTACTTTAGTCATGTTCGGGTCAGTGCCTCTGATAAGGCTTCTATAAAAATTTTTGATGTAGCTAATCAAAATTCCCCTATGGACATTTGAACCAAGAGATGAATAATAGGAGGCAGAAGATTTGAAGCAAGATACAAAGGTAAAGGTGTTCTCGGTCAGCATGGGTCACCATATTTGAGGAGGGTTAGCCTGCAGGGGATGGCTCCTTGGTTACAACTCCTGATGATTTGAGTATACATACAGCATAGGCCACTTCACTTGATAGAATGACCTCTCCAGAAATAAGTTGAACTATAAATGACAGGCCTTTAATCATGTCCAAATTTTTCTACACAAACAACTAATGTTACAAACCACAGAGTGGGTATGTGATTTTTTGGGGATTTGCAACATAACTAATTCTTAGTAAATATTTGCAAATTATAGTTTGCCAATTAACATAGTATTCCATCATTACATTCAGGAGCTCTTTGCCTGCTTGGCCCAACGATTAGTATGTCATGTCCTGTGTATGCAACATTGATTTATTATCATTTATACTAAGAAAGAATTCTGTGGACTTTCCCTCAAGAGTTTTAAGGAACAACAATCTGTAACTTCAGAAAGGAAGAATGTTCAGCCTCAAAGCCAGCTCAGAATAACACTTCTTCAAGGTTAATGCCTGTCTGCTGAAATGTTCACAGGGACATCAACAGCAAACTGCATTCTTATCTCAGGGGCCAATGAAGCCATAATTTTATGAATGACCGAGCAGCTTGGAGATACACGGCTCAGGCATTTTTGGATTCAGCACTTGTTTTGAGGCAGGGTCATGTTTCTAATTTAATCTAATCACGGGTTTGGCACCACAAGGTTTTGGACAATGGTATGAAAGTTTCTGGAAAAATTTTAGCTGGCTGCATTCCTTCTACAAGTTAAAACTTAAAACATCCATTCATAATAATAATCCTTGCATTTGATATAGCGCTTCTCACGTTGGGAGGACGTCCCAAAGTGCTTCACAGAACACACTGTAAAGTGAATTGACTGTATATTTGTGGGCGAACGCGGCAGCCAATTGCGCACAGCAATGTCCCACAAACAGTCGTGGATTGAAAATGACCAATTTATTATTGTTTTGGTTTTTCGAGTGATAATTATTAAGCGTGTGGAGTAAGGAAACTTGCCCAAGGTTTCGCCCTGCCTGGAATTGAACTCAGGTCTCTCGTTTGCAAAGCGAGCGCTCTAACCATTGAGCTACATAAAACAGAAAAAGGAGGCTTATCCAAAATACAGAAGATAATCAAATAGAATATAGAAAGTACAGAGGAGAACTGAAAAAACAAATAAGAGAGGCAAAGAGATTGTATGAGAAAAGATTAGCGGGTAACCTGAAAGGGATCTCTAAGATATTTTATAAGCATTTAAAGAATAAAAGGTTAGTCAAAGGTAGGGTGGTTCCAATTAGGGACCAAAGAGGAAATCATCCTGTGGAGGCAGAGGGCATGGCTGATGTACTGAATGAGTACTTTGCATCCGTCTTCACAAAAGAAGTGAATAATAATAACAATGATCCTTGCATTTGACATAGCTCTTTTCACATCTTCTAGACATCTCAAAGCACTTCAAATCTCCCTAATTGACGCGGCAGCCAATTGCTCACAGCAGTGTCCCACAAACAGTCATGGATTGGAGTGACCAATTTATTATTGTCTTTTCATGAGAGATTATTATCAGGCGTGTGGAGTAAGGAAACTTACCCAAGCTTTCACCCTGCCGGGAATCGAACCCAGGTCTCTCACTTGCGAGGTGAGTGCTCTAACCACCGAGCTACAAAACTCGAGATGCAGCCAATGCCAGTATCAGAGGAAAGGGTAGAGAAATTAGATAAGATATGAATAAACCAAGAGGTACTAAAAAGGTTGTTGGTGCTCAAGGTAGATAAGTCACTCGTCCGTACAGGATCCATCCTAGGTTACTGAGGGAAGTAAAGGTGGAAATAACGGAGGCTCTGGCCATAATCTTTCAATCTTCCTTGGACACCAGGGTGGGGCCAGAGGACTGGAAGGTTGCACATGTTACTCCCCTGTACAAACAGGGCAGAAGGATAAACCTGGGACTACAGGCCAGTCAGCCAAACGTCAGTGATGGGGAAACTTCTAGAGGCTATAATCTGGGACAAAATAAATTTTCACTGAGAAAAATATGGGTTAATAAAGGTCAGCCAAAGTGGATTTGTTGAAGGCAAATCATGTCTAACAAACCTGAATTTTTTGATGAAGTAACGGAGAGGGTGGATGAAGGTTGATGTAGTTTCTATGGATTTTTAATAGTGGTTGATAAAATGCCACACAAGAGACTTGTAAGCAAAATAGAAGCCCACAGTATTAAAGGGACAGTGGCAGCGGGGTTTACAGAATTGGTTGGGAGACAGAAAGCAGAGAATGGTGTTGAACGGTTGATTTTCTGACTGGAGGGAAGTGTGCAGTGGTGAATTGGGGTCAGTATTGGGACCATTGCTGCTTTTGATCTATATAAATGACCTGGACTTAGATATAAGGAGTACAATTTCCAAGTTTGCAGATGATACTAAGCTGGAAAAGTAGTAAACAGAGAGGAGGATAGTAGCAGACTGCAAATGCACATAGACAGACTGATAAAATTGGCAGACACATGGCAGATGAAGTTTAATGTGGAGAAATGCTATGTGATACATTTTGGGAGGAAGAATGAGGTGAGGCAATATAAGCTGATGGTACAAACTTCAAAGGGGTGAAGGAACAGAGAGACCTGGGGGTTCATATAAGTAAATCTTTGAAGGGCATGGCAGGTAGATAAAGCTGTTAAAAAAGCATATGAGATACTAGGCTTAACAAATAGGGGCATAGAATACAAAAGTCAGGAAGTTATGAAGAACTTTTGTAAAACACTAGTTGGACCTCAGCTAGAGTACTGCAACAAAAACAGAATTCGCTGGGAACACTCAGCAGGTGAGGCAGCATCTATGGAGAAAGGAAAGCGAGTCAACGTTTTGGGTCCACGACCCTTCGTCAGAACTGGGGCATGTTGGGAGGGAGAGGCTTTTAAGGGCTAACAGAGAGGGGGAGGCAGGGCAAGGAAGACAAAGAAAAAATGGGGTAGAGGACAGGGGATGATGGGTTAAAGAGGTGTTAATGATGCAAAACATAGGTGGAGATTGCAACAAAGCAGGGGAAGAGAGGTGTTAATACTGAGAATAAAGGGGGGAGAATTGTAACAAAATAGGCAGACCAAAAAGGGGTGTCTGAGACCAAGATGATGTGGGAATGTTCACAGAAGAGGGCGAGGGGGAAGGTGAGCTGTTATGGTCTGAAATTGTTGAAAGCAATATTGAGGCCAGAGGGCTGTAAGTTCCCTCGCAGATGAATAAGGTGCTGTTCCTCAAGCTTGCACTGTGGCTCATTGGAACAGTGAAGGAGACCGTGGGTGGAGAGGTCAGAGTGCGGGTGGGAGGGAAAGTTGAAGTTGCAAGAAACCGGAAGCTCAGGGCTGTGCTTGCGGACAGAATGGACGTGTTCGGCAAATCGGCCACCCAATCTGCGTTTTGTCTTCCCAATGTAGAGGAGACCACATCGTGAGCAGCGAATTCAGTAAACTACATTGGTGGTGGTACACGTAAATCACTGTCTCATTTGAAATCTGTGTTTGGGGCCCTGGACAGTGGTATGGGAGGAGGTGAAAGGTATTGCATCTCCTGCACTGGCATGGGAAGGTGCCAAGGGGAGGAGAAGGACTGTTGGTGATGATGGAGGAATGAACTAGGGAGTCACGGAGGGAAAACTTCTTCAGAAGGCTGAGAGACGAGGGGAGGGAAAGGTATGCTTAGTGATTGGAGGTGCTGGAAATGGCGGAGAATTATTTTTGGATGGTATATTTTAGTGTTTGTTAAAATCATTAGAAAGTCTTGGGTGAGCATAACTGCAATTAAAAGAGGAAGGAAACTGACAAAGGACATGACAAATGTCACTCCATCTTCAGAAACATTTTTTTTCCTCCAGCTGTTAAAATTTGTTAACTACTAACAAAAGTCATTAATTTGATTCCACAGTCTGAGAAGGCATATTTTTGTAATTTATAACCAAAAGAAATTAGAAAATAATGTGTTTTTAAAAATGCACTTCCCCTTCTCAAAAAAAGAGGAAAACACATTTCAGCCAACTGTTAATGCTGCCAAATGAGTGAAACTATTCTTTGTATATAAAAGGGCAATGGCCACAGCCCTGGAGATGGCAGGCTGTGCAATCCAGGGATTAAGCAGTGATCAGGTGGGTACAATATGTCAGTGGGTGCGGTAAAAGTGAAACAACAACAACAAATTACACTTGTATAGCGCCCTTCACATCAGAAAGATGCCCCAGGGCGCTGGACAATCAGGGGTTTTGGACCCAAGCTGGGAGTTGGGGTCAGAAGGGGAGGAGGGCAGGGGGGGTTGGCGCTGGGAGGGTGGCCGAAGGCACAATTGAAGAGGAAGGTCTTCAGACGGGACTTGAAGAAGGCAAGAGAGGAAGTGAGGTGGAGGGATTGTGGGATAGAGTTTCAGAGTGCGGGACAGAGACGCTGAATGCCCGACCACCAATGGTGGGGCAGGAAGTGCAGGGGGCCTGAAGCAGGCCTGTGTCCGCCGAGTGGAGGGATCGGGCAGGCTGATATGGGGTTATGAGGTCAGAAAGGTAGGGGAGCAAGACCATGGAAGGCCTTGAAGGTAAGAATAAGGGTTTTGTGCTCGACTCGACTCGGAATGGGGAGCCAGTGAAGCCGGGCAAGAATGGGGGTGATAGGTTCCTGGAGCCTGGTGCAGGAGAGGACACAATCTGCAGCTTGTGGAGGGAAGAGTTGGGATATCCAGTAAGCAGGCAGTTTGTGTAGTCAAGCCAGGATGTAATGAAAGCGTGGATCAGGGTCTCAGCGGGCCTGCAGTAAGAGGCAGTAGCAGAGGCGGGCAATGTTGCGGAGGTGGGGAAAGGTAGAACGGGTCACAGCATGAATGTGGGGTTTGAAGGATAGCTGAGGGTTGAAAAGAAGACCGAGATTTCAGATTGGCTTGGTGAGGTGAAGAGTGCAGCCATGAATGGTGATAGTGTCAATGGCTAAAGTGAGAAAGCGCTGCAGGGAGCCAAGCAGGAGTGGCTCTGTCTTGCCAACATTGAGCTGGAGGAAGTTGGCTCTTGTCCAGGACTTGATGTCAGACGACAATTTGCCAGGGTATCAACGGTCCCAGGTGATCACCAGGTCTAGCAGGTGGCCATGAATATGCGTGGCGGAGTTGATGTGGATGGAGAGATTGTGAGAGGAGAGAAGAAAGAAAACGTCAGCAGATGTGGAGCAAGGAGGGGTGAACTGGAGATTAAATACAGCCAAGATGATGAGGTGTTCAGAACAGACCAGAGGGAAGACAGGAGGGTGAAGATGTCAGAGAGGAAAGTGGAGGACGGTTTGGGGGGACGATAGATGAGGAGGATTTTTAAGGAGTGATTGGAGGAGTAAGAGGATAGACACAGTGAGGACCTGGAGATGAAGGCCACATCACCTCCATGACAGTTGGGTCAGGGGCATGATGGAAGATATAGCCAGGTGGCGTGGCCTCAGTAAGGCGAAAGATGTCACCTAGAGTGATCCAGGTTTTAGTGAGAGCAACAATGTTGAGTTTTTCATCCACAATGAGGTTGTGGACAGTGACGGCTTTATTAGATAGAGTCCAGACATCTTGAAGGGCAATGCGGAGGGACAGACAGCAGAGGAGTTTGAGGGGGTAGGAAGATTGGCAGGAAAGGTGGGAACGTGAATGAGACCGATGGGGCTGGTGGTGAAAATGGAGGATGGGGCAGTCAGGGTGGCTGCTGTTGGACAGCCAACCGCGTATGCCACGATGAGCCTGTTGGAGGATTCCAAGGCTGGAACAGAAGGAAGCTGTGGGTGGGTCCAGGAGGGAAAGGATATGGGAGAATGGTAGGAAAGGAGGAGCAAACAGGAGTACTGTAGGATAGGAGACAGCAGAAGGGGCATGTTGGGGGATGGTAGCTTGGGTTGGGGGCAGCAGCCAGATGCGCACCCGGAGACTGAGAGAGAACGATGAGTCAGGGGGGCATGGTCAGTCATATGGAGAGGGGGGTGGGGGCTGTAGGAGATAGCGTAGAGTGGGGAGGATGGCAATCATGGCTGGACAAGAGCCAGAGAGGAGAAGAGATAATGGACTGGGTGGGAAAGGAGAGATAGGAATGGTAACAGAATAGGACAACTTCCAGTTAGTTAGATCATTAGGTCACCACTTGCATCTCCTCTTTTACAAAGTGATGTCAGCAGCACTTCCTGTGTGTATCAAGAATGATATGACAACACAGAAGTCGAATTAAGTGAAGAAACTGGCTAGTCAACGATTGTTGTGCTGTCCTTCCAGTCACTGGGGCAGAGATTCTTCACATCCCGGTACCATTAATCCTGTAGGCCAAAGCCTTAGCAGGTAGGGTGGTCCTAGCTGGACAAACGGTGGAAAAGCTTGCAAGGCAGTGCTTTCAATTGTAAACTATGCAGTTTTAACTGGTTAGACTCCAGAAGTACCCCAACTCACACACTAGGGTCCCCAAACCATGGCTCTTGCCAACCTGCGCCTAATATGTTCCAGAAATACGTAAATAAAAATGACAACAACAACAAATTACATTTGTATAGCAGGGTGCATCCCTCCAGGGAGATAGTGCACATTTCATTCCAACAATCTATCTCTGGGATTTTCATATGTAGGTGGGATGCATGGAATTCTTAGCTTAGTTTGGATACTCTTAAACATGGTGATAATAATAATAATAATAATAATAATAATAATAATAATAATAATAATAATTATTATCATGTGGTGATGGGTTTCTGCATGTGTCAGACATCTGGCTGACCAAAAAAAAAAGCCCTACTGCTTATTGATGATCCATAGGAGACCCCATGCTATTAGTGAATCAGCACTATACAAAGGACATGATAATGGGAGTGCCCCGTAATCCTTGCATTTCATACAACACCTAGAATGTTGAAACTTCTCAAAGCTGATGCCGACTGTGGCACCTCTACTAGGATCAGCTAACAAACCAGGAGTCAAACCTAGGATCTTTCGGTTCTACAGTAGAACTCTGTTATAATGTGCTTTATTGTAATGTAGATTTGCTTGTATTTACTTACCATAAAGTCCAAAATGTACTCAGGAAGCTGGTCAACTCACTTCAAAACCCCAGCCAGCTTCTCGTGCACTAAAAGAGGGCTGCAGGAAATGACCTCGGCAGCAGCATGATAACACAGAAGTTGGCCATTTTTAGCACAGAAAGCTTGTCCCTTTCTGTATACACACACACACACACACACATAGTGAATGTGGAAACACTGACCAGTTACTGCTGCTATAATGCGAGTTGGGATTTCATGGCTGAATTCAACAATAGGCAGCACGCTTACCAAGTGAACAACTAGGAGATCTGTATTCAAACACATCCACAGTAATACTGCTAGTTCTATTCACCAAGAGAAAAGGTAGGCCTCTCATCTTTTCTTACCTTATTTTTAAATCAACACAATTTTGCCTACTCTCTTGTGATACAATAGGTTAACTGTGTATTCTCGATCACTGTTTATGGAAAGAGCTCTTTTTCTGAGAGTCAAAGCCAAAAAAAGCATTTTCTTCCTTAAACCATTCCCATATCGTCAGCCGCAAAAAATAAAATAGGATTTTGCCCAGCATTTAGTTAGTTCACACCTCTCTGGCTCTCTATGCCATTTATAAACATTTCCCTCATGATGGTTCGCATTGAAACAGGCAATTTAAAAAACATTTGTAATACAGAACAACCTTACAAACCTCACCAACAATAAGAACTTTCTTTTTTTTTAAAAAGTACATTTTACTTACACTGGCCCAGCACACTGGAAGCATTATGTTACTGACACAGAAATAATGTCTTACCACTAATTCTCACAGAAACAGGGGGAAAAAAAATATTTTTTCAGCTATCGTCTAATTGGGGATTAAAGCATAAAAGTTGTTGTACACTGAAGGGTGCACACCATGAATTGTTCTGGATATGTTAAAGGAAACGGGCACTCCAAGACGCTATCTCAGGTGAAGGGCATTATTTAAATGTAAGTTGTTGTTGTCGAAACTATTGCAAAGTAAGAAGCACCAGCAGTTATGTGAAGCACTGACCTGTTAAGACTTTTGTTCTATATCTAATGCAGCAGTAGTTAAGAGAAACATCCTGTAAACGTGCTTTGGCACAAGTGAATGTAGAATATCTATCCTGCCCTGTTTTGAAGTCAATGCATTCAGTCTTTGTACTGCTGAAAGCATGCCGCTGCTTATAACTAGTCCCACACCTGGATAGCCAGCTGTCTGGGTCCTGACAGAATATGAGCAGCGCAGAAAGGTAACTATTCTGTTAATGAAAATGCTTCTCGTTGGTTGTCTGCCTACAAAATACACAGTCACTACACTTCACAATCATGGTAAATGTCTCAGACAATTTGGCAACATGATAAAGTACAATATAATGTGCTGATAAAATGCCAAGATTATTATTAGTTCCTATGTTATTAATATTCAGCATTTCCAGACCAGAGTCAGTGTGGAACATAAATCACAATTGTAGGTCAGAATAGCAGTTGACTGAATTCTCCTACAGAACTAGACCTTGATCATGTGTAAAGTGTGGAGCTGGCAGTTAGTGTAGACATATCAGATCCTATCAACGTTTAGTGCTGTCAGATCCATAGCTGAAAATAAATTTACTCCTAGTCCTTGTAATTTAAAACAAAGACATAGAATTTAATGAACAAATGTTTGGAAGGAGCTCGATTGAGAACTTGTGTTTGGTGCGTTACTGCCATTCTCCCGCTGTCCTGATCAACATTCACTCTTTGGCTGTGTGTGGGACATTGCTATGTGCAAATTGGCTGCCACGTTCGCCCGCAAAATACACAGTCATTCCACTTTATGGAATGAGATGTGAAGGCACAGTACCAAATGTAAGGATTATTTTTGTTATTCTTCAGTAAGGAAAATGCAGAGAAACGCAGAACAACTGCTGTGATGCTGAATATGGTGGCATTCTTAATAATAATCCTTGTATTTGATGTAGCACCTCTTCAAGACATCTCAAAGCACTTCACAGAATATACTGTAAAGTGGATTGACTGTATATTTTGGGGGCAAAATACGCAAAGATCACGCGGCACCTCTACCAGCTTCTCAGGCAAATGTACCAGGAACCACTGGAAAAAACGTGTGAAAAAGAGAAAACTTTAATTGGGAACATTGTGAGAGTAGAAAAATTAGCTTAAGAAATCTGATAACATTCCTCAAGAGGACTTACGCTTCAAAGACAGAAAAAAGGTAAATGCAGCAATACCACCTATCACCAGTTCATTGGCTCACTAACACGGAATATCTTAGAAGTGCATTGGTACAAATTACATTTTGCAGAAAGGAATTTGAGGCACAGACTGAGAAGAAACTATGGGTTGTAATTTGTGGTATTTCTTAATAGGATTCCAAATCTTCTCATCACATGGGTGACACAGCTCTTCCCGGTTGGCTGATGTTGGGGGAGCCATCGGATGTTTAACACAATGTCTGAGTCCTGGACCAACTCCTGGAAAACTTTCAACACTAGCAGTGTTTCCTGCTCACTGTGGCTAATGGCATTTTGCATATTTGCAATACTTACATAACCTTTGGATTTAAAAGAAATGTGACTGCCATGTGGATGAATCAATGCAGACCTCAGCAATCTGAAATCCCACCTCTTTACTTCTGGCCAGCAACAGTGTCACCACTAATAAAGCCTATTCAGTACAGATATAAAATCTTGATATTTAATGTGGCAACGCTGTCTTAGACATTTAAATAACAGCACCTTAGGTGCTGTCATGTTGCTGCTTTTCATGGGGTATTAATGCAGACTGAAAGTTTGAGTCAGGCTTTAGGCCATTTTGCTCTGTTTATACAAGGCCACGCCTTCCCTTCAGCTTTCCTGCCAGGCTTTAACAAGTTACTCATTGAAAAGTTAAATCAACTTGACAGCTCCTTTAGAATTACAAGAAAACTGGATAAAATTTTGGATAAAGTTCTCCGACCTGCTGAACTTATCAGCAGATTTACTACATTATATGTCAGGACGCTAGTTATGGAGTATAAAACTCACATTCCATTTTTTCTTTTCTTTAGTTTAAAATAATTTGTAGTAAGCGGTTTACCTTTTATAAATAGCAGTAGTTCATCCTTCACAGGATCAGAATTCAAAATTCTCATCCTGACCTTCAAGGCCCTCCATGGCCTTGCCCCCTCCTACCTCTCCGGCTAATCCCTTATCAACCTGTCCGCCTCCTCCGCTCAGCAGGCTCCGGACTGCTCCATGTCCCCCACCCGGCACACTCCACGAATGGCGGTCTGGTGCTTCAGCTTCTCTGCCCCCACCCTCTGGAACTCCATCCAACATTTCCTTCACCTCACTCCCTTTCTTTCCTCCTTCAAGGCATGCTTCAAGATTCTCCTCTTTGACCGTGCCTTTGGCTACCCTCCTACCCTCTCTGCCCTCCACCCTCCCTGATCCCAACCCCCATCCCGGCTCGGTCTTAAACCCTGACAGTTCAGGGTCTTGGGATGTGAAAGGCGCTTAACAAATGTAATTTTGTATTGTGAAGTCCTATAACTCAGTGGTTAGAGCACTCGCCTCGCAACCAAGGGACCTGGGTTCTGTTCCCAGCAGGGCAAAGTGTTGGGCAAGTTTTCTTACTCCACAACCTCTGTTTACCTAGCAGTAAGTAGGAACCCAGTTGTTAGTCAATTGGCGGATCGCTTTTCTGGGGATAATAATCCCTCAAAAAAAACAATAATAATTTGGTCACTCAGTCCATGACTGTTTGTGGGACACTGCTGTGCGCAATTGGCTGCCGTGTTTCGCTCACAAATACACAGTCATATTTTACAGTATATTCTGTGAAGCGCTTTGAGACGTCTGGGAGATGTGAAAAGTGCCATATCAAATGCAAGGATTATTATATTGTTTTGCAGTGGTTGTCCATTCTGAATCAATTCATGTTAAATTAAACACAGGATGGTGGTAAATGGCTAAATGGGTTAAGAAATCCTATAGAATTCTCCTTATCTCACAGAAACTCCACTCTGGAAGTAGATCACTTCAGTTTCCCTGCGCCAAATACTTTCCGGAATTAGGTAAGCAGGATTCATCCCTCCAAGGAGAGCCTGAGCATTCCATTCCAAAAATCTATCTCTGGGATTTCCTTGTGTGGGTGGGAGGCATAGAAATCTAAGTTTGATTTGTATACTCTTAAGCATGGTGATGGGTTTCCGGCTGACCAAAAAAACAAAAAAGAAATGTCCATCCTATACTTGCTGTCTGGAAATCAGTTTGACAACCACCATGTGCAATGGATTCTTCTAACTTTTAACCACTTACAGTCAAATACCAGAGTATGTCGTTCACTGTACAATGTTCACTTATCTATTTGGTCTCAACAACCAGATTGCAAAGTGTAATGATGTTTTATATCATGACATATAGAAATGTCACTGAAGTAAAATGGTATCTTATCTGTAAAGGTTTTGAATCAATAACAACTTGCATTTATGTAGTGCCCCTCATGCAGGGTAGCATCCTACAGCACTTGACAGTGGTGGAGCACGACTCCGAGCCAGTGGGAGTGAGAGGTGACTATAGGCACGATTAAATAGGAAGGTCTTCAGGCTCAACCTGAAAATGGAGAAGAAAGGGGCAAGGCAGAGGAATAGAGGAAGAGTGTTCCAGAGTTTCGGGGCATAGTGGCTGAAACTGCAGCCACCAACAACAAAATTATATTTGTAAAGCACCTTTCACGCTGGGAGGACATCCCAAGGCGCTGGTGGTAGAAACGGAGGGCACAAGGGACATGCAGAAGGAGGCAGTTGAGCAGAGGCAGTGGGTTATGGGATGGGTGGGTAAGCAGGTTAGAGAGGTAGGGAGGTGCCAGGGCATGAAGGACAACTTGCATTTACAATTAAAGCAATTTGAGAGCCTGAATAAGGCCAATGGTGATAGAAGCACAAAACTTGGGTAATTTGCAAAGCAATATTAGGAGTATATTGTTATATGAGTTTATATTCTATTACAGATCTTAAATGGTTAGTGTTTCATCAGTGTGAATCAAGGTATTAAATTAGCAAAACATGTTTTATCTTCCTCGCCACCTGCCATTGTCTCCTCACCTCCAGCTCTGATCTCTTCAACCTCCCTGGTCTTTCTCAAACTCACCAAACCAGTGCGGAAACTTGATGTTCAGATTCATCTCCCAACTCAAACACACTCCTCACTGGTTGTCTTAGTTCCATCACCCATAAGCTCCAGCTGGTACAAAACTCCACCACCTGCATACTCATCCATACTAATCTACATTTGCCCTTCACCCAGTCATTACCCAGCTCCACTGGCCCTCTGTCATCCAACAGATCAACATCAAGGTCCTCACCTATAAATCCCTTCAGATCCCAGTACCTCCCTATCTCCAAGATCATCTCCTACCTCATTCTTCTGCTCGCTTCCTCCAGTCCCTCTGAGCTACTGTTGGTGGCCAAGCTTTTAGTAACTAACTTCTGTAATTCCTCCTACCCTCCCGCGTCATCCCCTCTTTATCTTCCTTTAAATCTCACCCAAAACCTATCTCTTCGACTGCACCAATGGTTCCCCCCTTCCCCAGGCCCTCTTGCTCAATATCCAATTCCACCTCTGTGAAGCACTCCGATATTAAGGTCTGTATATTAATGAAGTTGTCGTCATGGTAAAATTGAAAGGGAATGTGCATATTTTAAGAGCCAAATCAAACAACCTTAAAAATAGGCAATCAGTTTTGGGGAAATGGTGCTTAGAATTTATTGTAAATGTGTCTAGTCAGGATTTTATTCGATCCATTATAAAGAATTATCAGTTTAACCATCAGTTAAATTAACTACAAAGAAATATTTGACCCCATTAAAAAAAAGTACTGTAGCTCAGTGGTTAGAGCATTCGCTTTGCAAGCGAGAGACCTGAGTTCAATTCCAGGCAGGGCGAAACCTTGGGCAAGTTTCCTTACTCCACACAGAGCCTACTAATAATCCCTCCAAAACCAAAAACAATAATAAATTGGTCATTTTCAATCTACGACTGTTTGTGGGACATTGCTGTGCGCAATTGGCTGCCACGTTTGCCCACAAATATACAGTCAATTCACTTTACAGTGTGTTCTGTGAAGCGCTTTGGGACGTCCTCCCGACGTGAAAAGCGCTATATCAAATGCAAGGATTATTATTATTACTCGAATTAGCCTTTGGATGGATGCCAACAAAACTTTGTACTTTGGTACATTACTAAATGTTGTCTTGCCTTCTTGTCAGGCACTTTGTGCCTTGGACTTAAAAGAACAAATTGAAGTGTGATCTGATTACTCTCAATACACAGTCAGGTTGTCCCTATGTGAAAGGCTATAAATGTAAATTTGTATTGTAATGTATTGTAGGCCTGGTGACAATTATCAAATGCAAGGATAATTATTATTATTAATCATCACTTGAGCAGAGAGCCCGGCAGTGTGAGGAGGGAACTGAGTGAGATGGAACAGAGTGAGAAGTCTGTTAAGGAATTTGGTGAGAGTGGGGATTCTTCAGTAAGAGAGATACCAGAGAGCAAGAGAGATACCAGAGAGCAAGAGAGATACCAGAGAGCAAGAGAGAACTCTTTCATTCAGCAAAACAGTGAGAAATCTTTCTTGAAGTAGAGGCAACCTTATATGTAAGCCGAAAAACATGTCAATTAGCAGTTAATCATAGGCCAGGTGTTGGAGAGTAATATATTTGCTGGCCAGTGGAAACTGGGTGCTCTTGTTTGATCCTATATAACCGAGAAGACTTGTGAGAGCCTCACTTGAGCAAGAACAAAGTGAGAATTCTGTTAATGAATATTTACATAATTATAAAATATATACTGGTTATATTAAAATAATATAAAACATGTCTGAGAATATAGCAGAGCAGCTGAGACTGGTTGTATGCACAATGTGTGCCATGTGGGAACTCCAGGATTCTTTGTGTGCCCTGGACAGACACGTGCCTCCGTCTGCTTGAGCTCAGAGTTTCTGAGCTTGAGAAGAGGCTGGTGTCATTGCATAGCATATGGGTGGCTGAAGAGTTCATGGATCGAATGTTTCAGGAAGTGGTCACCCCATAGCCACAGAGGGTTCAGAAGGAGACTGAGTGGGTAACCAAATGGCAAGGTAGGAAGAGGGGATGGGCAGTGCAGAAATCCCCTGAGAGTGTGGCACTCGCAAACCAGTTCTCTGCACTGAGAACCGGTCCGGGGGATGACACCTCTAGGGAGGGGAGTCGAAAGCAAATGGATGCACAGGAAAACACAGGGAAGAGTGTCGATGCAATTGTCATTGGCAACACAATGGTGAAAGGAGTAGACAGGCATTTCAACCAAAGACATGACTCTTGCATATTATGTTGCCTCCCTGGTGCCAGGGTTAAAGACATCACGGAATGGGTGCAAAACGTTGTACAGGGGGAAGGAGAACATCCCAAAGTCGTGATCCATGACGTAGGGGGGGAAAAAAAAGGGCTGAGATCCTACAGGGAGAATGTCAGAAGCTAGGGAACAAGCAAAAGAGTAGGACCTCAAAGGTGATGATCTCTGGATTACTCCCAGTGCCTCATGCAAGTGAGTATCAAAACAGCAGGATCTAACATATGAATCCATAGCTGGAGAAATGGTGCAGAAAGGAGGGCTTCAGCTTCCTGGATCATTGGGACCAGTTCTGGGGCAAATGGGACCTGTACAAGGTGGATGGGTTACACCTGAATAGGGCAGGGACCAAGGCAGGGAGGTTAATTGGAACTGTGGGGAAAGGTTTAAACTAATTTTGAGGGGGGAAGAGAATCAGGATGTAGCATTAGAGAGGACAAACAAGTTACATAGAGGGCTGGGAGAGCCGAATAGCAATGTAATCAAGAGTAATCCAGAAAAAGGAGGGATTAGATGGGGGAGAAATGCAGAACAGACTAAGTCGGTCTTGGAGTGCATATGCATGTGCGTATTGTTGGAGGTGCCAGTCCTTTGGATGAGAATTAAAACCAAGGTACTGTCTGCCTATTTAGAGGACGTTCAAGATTCCAAGGCAGTATTTGAAAAAAGACGGGAGTTTCTCCTGGTGTTTTGACCAGCAATCCTCCAGATAATAACTGTCTGTTGTCTTCATGGTTGTTTGTCAGACAGTGAGATGCCCAAATTGGCTACTGCGATTGAATACAAATACAGTCACTTCACTGAAAAAATCCTTTGAATTACCGTGAAACATTGGCAACATGATAAAGCACTATATCAAATCCAAGGATTATTTTTATTATTATAACAGAATTCATCATTCATCCATTGAGAAACTTGAAACCCTCAATGACACTTCCTCACCCCTCAGGCCGCCGAAACCCTCATACATGCCTTCATTACAACCAGGCTTGACTATGCCAATGCCCTGCTTGTCGGCCTTCCCAACTCTTCCATCCACAAGCTGCAGATCATCTAGAACTCTGCAGCTCATGTCCTCTTCTGCACCAGGCTCCGTGATCCCATCAGATCGACCCTCACCCGGCTCCACTGGCTCCCCATCCCTCAGAGGAGAGTTAAAATTCCTCGTCCTCTCCTTCAAGGCCCTCCATGGCCTTCTACCCTCCCTACCTCTCTGACCTGTTAACCCTTATCAACCTGTCCACTCAGCAGGCTCTGGCCTGCTCCATGTCCCCCACCCGGCCCGCCCCAACATTGGTGGTCAGGCCTTCAGCCTCTCTGCTCCAACCCTCTGGATCTCCATCCCACATTTCCTTTGTCTTGCTCCCTCCCTTGCCTCCTTCAAGGCATGCCTCAAAACCATCCCCTTCGACCCTGCCTTCAGCCACCCTCCTACCCTCTCTGCCCTCCACCCCCCTAATTCCCGCCCGGTTGTGTCCTAATGCCTGACTGTTCAGCCACTTCAGACATCCTCCCGACGTGAAAGGCACTTTCAAATATAATTTTGTATTGTAGCGATAATAATGAGTGAAGTTTCAAAATAATTTTGCTGGCAAAAATTATGTCATAGTGTTTCTTCAACCAAAACAGCAGATGCTACAGTAGATACGTGCACTGCACAGTCTGCTTTCAGCCAACAAACAGATTCTGTGCTGGCTCACTTACAAAACATAAATAGCTTCACAATTTTTTGTGGAAGCAAGCATCTGTTGGCGAAAGAGAGGCAGGCTAGATCTACAATTTCGGAATCAACCATGCAATCTGTCAATGCAGTGCACAATTATGAAAGTAAGTGAAAATTGGGGAGAGGTGCATTAATCCTGTCTGAACACAGTGGTGTTTGCTTTTACTGAAATTCAGCAAATTGTCTGGAACAACGTACCATGAAACTCATTGTACTTCTCTTTAGTTCCACATGCACACAATACGGTATTATACAATAGTATTACGCTTCTAAACACAGGAAGAGTCACTATTTTCTAAAGCGTTTCAAAAAACCATTTTATATGAAAGACTTATAAATATTTTGTTATATTTAGTCAGCTGTCCAGCACCGAAATAAGTTCCAGCCCAATTTCAAGGAATACATAAGCAGTCAACAACAACAACAACTTGCACTTATGTAGCAAACTCCATGCCGGGTAAAGTTTCAGAGTGCTTAACAGTGGCGCAGCCTGACTCCGAGCTGGAGGAAGGGGTGAGGCCGTAAGCACAGTCAAACAGGAAAGTTTTCAGATGGGACTTTAAGGAAGCGAGAGACGGGGCAAGGTGAAGGGATTGAGGGAGTGTTCCAGAGTTTTGGGGCATAGTGGCTGAAAGCACGAACTCCAATGGTGGGGCAAAGAGTGCGAAGGTCAAGCAAGAGGCCAGTGCCAGTCGAGTGGATGCACCGGGTGGTGGAATGGGGAGTGAGGAGGTCGGAGAGGTAGGGCTATGCCAGGGAGTGAATGGATTTGAACACGAGCGTCTCTCAGTCTACTGAGAGATACGTTTGGCTCAGTGTGTGTACTAGAATTTAATGGAAATGGCAGATTGGAATCTATTATGTTTGGATCAGGGATGCATTTATTTAGTTTTCACTGTACTCCAGTAGCACAGCATTTAAAGAATGAAAGGAGACACATCTTACCTTTAAACCAACTGCCCCTGGAAGACCATTTCTTCCATGAATTCCAGGTTCTCCCTAAAAGAAAAGGAAAGTGAATAAATATTTAATTGGGTGGTATCATTATTTCAGCACAGTATAATGATTTTATGCATAATAATACTGTATTATTTTCCTTCAGTGTGTGTTAATTCGGGTTATTACCAAAATTAAAAGTACCAATAGCTTCCATTCAACAAATTTATAACAAAAATATAGCCATCACTGCCAGGTAGTCCACAGACACACCCAACTCAATGGGTGGAATGGTTCTGATTTTCAGCTCACACACTAGGAAACTGAGAAGAATATGTATTACATTAATAAAGCAACTCAAAACATCAGCGCAGCTTTATTATTGTAAAATTGTTGTACCCTAAAACACTAAACACAATTTTATGAAGCATAAACATTTTAAAAACTACCTGTGCTCAAGTACCAAAATTGCATTGAATATTGAAAATGTGTTATACAGAGTTAAATATGAACTCTTTCAGATTACAATGTGGTCTTGTTATCAACATCCTCAAACACTGGGATGTTTCCAAGCTTTTGAAATGTTGCATTAATTGCAATTCGAATATGTGAAAATCATAGGTAAACACACAGCTCAGGTGAACAAGAGTCTAAAAAACGCTCGAGAGTGTCTCGCTCAGCAGTGTTCTTTGGCTGTTGTCGATTTGGTTTCCCAAGCCACAAACATCACCACATTATTTGAAATCATTAAGCCATGAAATGGAGGCAGCAATTAATGCAACAACTCCAGTTTATAAATTTTGCAACAATTATGGCCTCAATGACTAGAGTTTCAGTAAATAACCACTGAGCGTACTTTGGATAAAGTTAAGGAACCATTTATAATGTCAGGAACAAGTGCTCTGGCAAAAAATACTATGAGAAACATTTTATTGAAAGATCAAGACGATCACATATTGTATACAATTTTCTTAATATGCAAATGACTTACTCTCGGGCCACGAAGACCAAGAGCCCCCAGCGATCCTTTTTCACCTTTGCTGCCCTGTAATGAAATTCATCGGCAATATTAACTCTTAACAATTTATCCACAAGCTAGGTATTTCAAGTCTCTACACGAGCATTCCTGTGGAAACCAGGTTGTTGAAATCAGACATCATAGAGGTTTGTGTAGTGTGAATTGTACACAAGTACAGCTCCAGATATCTGGGGTGATTTCAGAAACAGTGTGATTCACTCTCAGTGAAATAGAAATGGTGACAGGTAAGAATTGCCTGCGCTCTCTAACCATTCTTTTTCAAAGTTGTCACATTATGAACCTATTTTTAATGTTACTAAATAGTTAACTGCTGGTCTGGCTTTTACAACAACAAAATTACATTTGTAGAGCGCCTTTCACGTCAGGAGGACGTCCCAAAGAGTTGGACCTCCTCCCGACGTGCTTTATTTACTATGATTAAGAAGAACCAGCACCAGTATTCAATGCAGTTTTGTATTTTAATTAAGCAGGTACACGTCACATGCGGTCAGAAAGGAGTCATGGCTGCAATGACTACACCATTATGTTTACCTAGATACATTACACAATACCTAAGAAACAAAAGTGAAATTACTGTAGAAACAACCACATACTTTACTTCCAGATAGTCCCAACATTCCTGGACGGCCAGGCTGTCCTTCAGGTCCCTTGAGAGGTTTCAAAGAAGATAAGTGAGTGCTTTGTCTTAAATCTTATGTTCTGACACAATGCAGAATGGGGGTGTAAATTTGTACAATATTGCAATAGTACCTTAGGACCTGGAGACCCTGGTACACCTGGAAAACCTTGCAATCCATTTTCACCCTGAAGATAAGGTCAGACAAGAGGTGGGAATTATTCCTAGGATGCAATTCTTTACAAACAATTCATTTTGTAAAAAAGGGCCGCTCACCTTTAGAGCACTTTCAAAATGATCATCCAACTAAAATGTGTTTTGATCAGTTTTGATATCTCGGCTTTTTATTTCTTTTTATTTAAGTTTTTGCTAGATCAGTAAATGCTGATGGCATCATCAGGGGCACCACTCAGAGGAGATACTTGTTAACGTTTAGATTTACAGCCTCAGGAACCTATGTCAACAAACTAATGTGAATTCAGCTACATTTATGCTAATGCCATGAACAACTCTTCCAAGACAAACTCTTCTACCATAATCTCATCCATCCTTGCTCTATAACTCATTTTTTTTAAAGATTGGTGTAATAGAAATAACAGACACGTGTTCCCAAGTTAATTAAGCATTCTTTGCAATGTTTGTTTTTGATGAATGTGTTCTGATGATAATGATAATAATCCTGACATTTGATAAGCGCCTTTCACGTCAAGAGGATGTCTCAGAGTGCTTTACATGGATTCAAGGTGACTTTGCATTTTGTTGATGAATCTCCTCTAACAAATTAATTGCTATTGATGCAGAAAAGACTTCAGTCACAAAATTGATTGTATAAGTCAATAAAAGAGAGAAATCCTACTTGGTTTCCTTTGAGGCCAGGATTCCCTGGAAATCCAGTCAGCCCGGGTGAACCCTAAGAAAAAACAATTGTAAGCCTTATAGAGAATTAAGAGTTTGGGTCATACTGTGCAAAGGCATAACCATCTTTTTTATAAAAAAGGCCACACAGATGAAACTTGTTTACTTGTTGAGTTTATTGGAATTGCATACCTGTATGCCTTGAGCTCCTGGTACACCTGGTATACCTCGTTCACCAGGTAATCCCTAAAAAGGAAGGGCAGATTAGAGAGATAGACAACAGTGATGATCTTCAGTGACAAACTCTGAGGACTCACCTAGACAAACTAGGTCTTTTCAGCATTGAAAGGCAACTTCTCAAAGAAGTATGTAAGATGCTAAATGGCACAGGTAATTTAAATCTAGAACAACACTTTCAGATGCAGCAAGACAGCCTGAAAAGAAGGCACATGTTCAGGATTGTGAAGGGCAAGGTTAGGTCAGATGCTGAGACCTATTTCTTTACACAGAGGATAATCAACAGATGGAGTTGGTTACCAGGAAGAGTAGTTGAGGACACAACATTGAATTAATTAATTTAAAAGGTAGCTCAATGTTCACAACAGAAAGATAATAGGAATCATGAGATCAAAAAGGGTGAAGATATTTCTTTTGATATCACTTGTCATGAGTTTCAACAGCAGTTGCTACAATATGCTTTAATTCAAACTGTACTTAACTTTCTGTAATGTATTACAGACTAAACATTACAAAACAGGATATAGATCAGTCATGATTCCCTCCTGCATAAAAAACAACTTACTGAATATATGAGACACATTCTGGTACGATGCAAAATATAATATACAGAGGTCATTGTATTTCATTCTCTGAAGGCATTAATTGACACTAATGAACTTAAAAGATGGCAAGATTGGTCTGGATGATTAGGCCTTTCGGCGCATCCGATCTCATCCTCCAGGACACCCACAGTCCCTCATTACTGCATTAAACTGCTTGTTAAATGAGTCCAGCCTCAACCACCTTTCCAAGCAATCTGTTCCAGTCATTAATTACCCTCTGGGTAAAGAAAAACTTCCTGGTATCTGTCCTGAAATTGTCCTTTACAATTTTAAACCTATGGTTCCTCTTGTTCTACTGTCTTGGTGCATCTTAAAGTATTGTTCTGGGTTTACTTTTTAAATCCTATTTAAAATGTTATATATTTCTATAAGGTCCCCTCTAATATCTTCTATCAAGAATCAAGAATCTTCCCTACCTTGTCTAATTGCTGCTCATGGGGTCATGGCTCATCCCCCTGCCAAGGATACCAGTAACTCATAGAAGCATCGACTCTATTTGTAAGCTTAGACTGTGATGATCACTAGGCCAGTCAATTATTATGGGGTGGAAGAAGGAAAGATTCGTCACAGCTAAACCTGTTCTCATCTGACGTTCACACCTCCAGAGTTTCCAGCAGAGATCGCTGAATAGCAATCAGGAATAGAAACTTGGCTGATTTTTTTAGCACCTCCTCCTATCGCTGTGAAAGAAGTCAGCTAGCTCAGCACAAATCAGGGATTATATCCAAGACCTGCCTGATCTGCAGGTTCAGCACCATATGATGTAATACATTTCTATTCTGCTATATAACACTGCACAAGAAAACACAGCAACACTTCAGATCAATTACTGTACAACATTTCAACTACAGCGTGTACAACCTGCCATCAAAAGAGTATAAGTCAAAATCGGCAGATCTTATTCAAGAACAAAATCATTCCGCTATAAATTTCGCTTGGCGAGAATGGATCATTTTAGAAATAACTCCACAAAATGAAGTCTAAGTGCACAGGTCACAGCAATGGTTTGTCCACCCATATTTAGCAGGTAAAATGAGCAATATATTTTTCTATCTTTCCTTATCTTGTCATTTCCTCTCTTGGCTGGTTGGGGAGATATGGAATCTTGATTGGGAAAGGACTTGCAATGCCCCAAGCATTCAGTCACATCAAAGTAAAATAATGTTTTAAGGTTTGTTCATCAATTAACAATAAATCATTGTAAAGGCAGACTATCTGACCTTTCACCTGTTCGTACAAAGAGACGATGTAGACAATGTTATACTCACCTGCTTCCCATCAGCTCCTGAGCTTCCAGGTTGACCTGGCATTCCCTTATATCCCTGGTCATAGGAACAGACTTTAATACATTATGTCATGACACCTACAGGTTCTTTTATCATTAGCAGTTATTAAAAATACAACAAAGGCCATTTGTGAACACAGAAGATGGTCGGACTTATCAGCTATAAACCATACAAAGCAGAAAATATCAAAAGGGAATTAGATAAGATGTTTGAAAAATAGAAATATTAAAATAATGTGGGGAGTGAGCAGGAGAGTAGGATTAGATTCCAAGTTTACATTTAAATACCAAAGTCTGCATGACATCCCAAAGTGCTTGATGGTCTTGACTTGGCAATAGGTGGCTCATGTGAATAAAATCACTGTGCAGACTTGATGGACCAAATGGTCAGTTTCTATACTCTAACAATCTATGATTTTAAGTTAATCAATGATATTACTGTTTAAATTCTCACCTTTACAAGGGCAAGTGGTTGAAATTTCATATACTTATGCTATTTATGCAGCATTTCAGAGCATCCAGAATTTAATAATCCTTGCATTTGATGGAGAGTCTTATCACGTCATCAAGACTTCTCCGTATTTTATTGCGAAGTATAGTGACTGTGTATGTGTAGGCAAATGCAGCAACTGATTTGGATACAGCAATGTCCCATTAATAGGCATTAATAATAAGAATAAGACTCCTTGCTAATGTAAATGATTTGTTTTATTTTTGGGGATCATTGGACAAGACATCGGGAAAAACTCTGTTCTCTTTTATGAATACTGCCATGGGAACTTTTAATAAATTTGGCAAAGAGTTCAATTTAGTCTTAATTTTGAAGCTAGTTCTCAATAACCTAAACAACTTGCCAATTTCAGCACACAGTAAAATGCTACAGAATGTAGAATAAATCTAGATCCCATTTCTCCCCAAACATTCTTTACAGATATATTTATAGATTTATATTTATCTTCTGATGAAATCCAGTGTCTCTGTGAGCTTGTTTGGTATTTCAATACACAAGAAAAATGTAGAGACACATTCAATAAAGGTGAATAGAATCAATGACAAACAATATGGTTTGCAGGAATGATATCAAGCTGAAGTAGACGCACCTTGGGCTATAAAAAGAATAAACGTAATCGGACAACTGAAATCTGTTTATGCTACCTTGGGGAACTGTGTAATGATGTTTTCCATTAGCTCTGGGAGAAAGCTTGGAAAATATTTATCTTTGATATTTTGCTTATATATGTTTACAGCGTTTCTATGCATCACACATTATTCACCAGCTAGAAATGAGAAATCTTCTTCTGATCAGACATGAGAAGCCCAACCTTTCTTTGGCCCCTAATGTTAGGAACAGTAACTGTTTAGTGCACAGAATATCCTTTCCCCAGTTGCCCAGTAATGCATGCCCAGCAAAGCTGAAGGAGTGTAGACATCAGTGACGATAGGATCAGACTCAACTACAATCCACTTTCCAAGAACTGAGGAAAATCAACTTTCAAATTAAGAATTACATTTTTTTTCGCAAATTCTGCATTCTTTTAAATTCGAGGACAGTGGTTTTAAAGCGAAGACAAAAAAAAATTGGGGGCGTCAGATCTTCAAGATGTCTTATATATCACCCCAGCATAACTAAAAATCAATATACCGCCATCTAGTGTTTAAGATTAGATTCCAGCAGAAGAAAGTTTGATGATATTAGCAAAACTGTAACGAAGCTGCCTGAGTAACCGGTTGTCGAGTCCAAAGAGTGAGAAATGTGATTGATTGTGCTTGTGGCAATGAAAAAGGGTAAGTAATGATGCAACGTTGTACTAATGGTAAATGGCACACTGCTGAGCCAGCCAGTGAGACACTGTTGTTTCTGAGCAGGGTTCCCACACTTCCTATGTTGCATTTCTGGATACTGATGGGAGTCGCAGTTTTGACTCTGCCTGTGAATATCACATTTTAGACCCTGCAGTGAGTAGATTGACTTTTCTAAACCAACAAATAATAATAATAATAATCTTTGCAATTGATATAGCGCCTTATCACATCGTTGAGCCGTCTCAAAGCGCTTCACAGAATATACTGTAAAGTGAATTGACTACATATTTTGTGCGCAAAACGCGACAACCAATTTTGCACAGCAGTTTCCCACAAACAGTCGTGGATTGACTAATCAAATTATTATTATTTAGTCCTGGAATAACTGAGAAGAAGTTAACTCACTTTTTGTCCAGGAAGACCAGGTAATCCAGAGGGTCCTGAAGAGCATTCGCAAACCGGCATAGGTGGCATTCGGTCAGCTGGGCACTTCACAAAACAAATTATAGAGTTTTAGTGTGAGAGATATGTTTGTTTCTTTAAAGCAGCAAAACTAATGTAAAAATACAGAATTACTTCAATTGTTTGCTAGTACCAAAAATACAAACACTACTTACCCTTTCATCATCCTAAAACAGAAAAAAAATAACAATTACATGACAGTACATAGCAGATACATCAGAAATGTTCACCTCACCTGTCACACCCATTTCTTTTGTACATTAATAAATTCATCATAGTCAAAATCAGAATTTCTGAACAGAATATGTGCTTCACAAAAGATAATCCACAAGCACAAAAAAATTGTGCTTTGATTCCTTTCAGTTTGCAGTTTGAGATTATATAACGTTATTAGTGAAACTACAGATCTTTCAAAATACATATATTATAATAACTGCAGTCTTGCAAATTTGTTACAGTTGGGACAATAAACACGGCATTTGACAATGTACCTCAAATCTACTTCATGTTAAAACTTAAGGATAGGATCTTTATTTTACCAATATATTTAAAGCATTTGGCAATTAATTCTTAGGATTTAAAATTTCGCTTTCGTTTGATGTGCAATTAAATCTCTGATCAAAATGGAGCAAAGCAGGACAACAAAGGAGGATCAACAATGATGATGAGAGAGCAAGAATAATAAGTAACTGGAAAATAGTTGTGGCTCTAAAACTGGGTTAACGTGAATAAGTTAGAAAATAGTAGCAATGAAAGCATCAAATGCTCTCTTTACAATGAAATTGCAATTGATGGCGCAACAGTAAAGATTGAACTTATCTAAAGTTGACTCACTAATACTTATAGAAGACTATAAGCCATTCTGCTTATACGGTCCCTATGGAACTCCGTCCTGGAGTCACTCCAACTCGCTCCTTCCCTTCCTTCGTTCAAGACCCATCTCAAGACCTGCGCTTTTGGTTATTTTTCTCCACCCCCCACCCATTCAGCTCCCACTCCCAGATCGGGTGCCGAGCTAGCAGTGTCAAGACATCATCCCAAAGTAAAATGAGCTATATAAATTTGAATTGTATTGTATTACTGCAACCAAACTGTATTTTATGTAAATATTGCAGAGTTTAGCAAAAAACAATTGTTACAAGACTTCAGCAACTACTGATCTGTAGGCCATTTCAGAGTAGAGTAGTTGAAAACAGAAAGTATGTGGTGCTTTGATTTGAAGAACTGTATTCTTAATTCAGAGGAAATGGGAGCAACTCAGAAGATTAAAAAATAACTACTCCGGTCTGAGACTTCACAAAAAAGTAGATGTAGAAGCTTGGAAGCTTAAGGCAATTTGAAATTGAACCAGCAGAAGAAGTATTAGAAATTCAAAACAGCATTTATATTTCCTGCTCTAAAATCACGTTTGCCCGGGGCTGAGGAGAGTTCTGTGTCACTGAGCATATGTGCCGAACTCAGATGACTAGCACGAAATTATTGTTTTAAATTTATTAAAGGCCAGGTTACACAAACCCACATCTTTGCTACATTAAAAGCGGTTGCTTCGAGCACCCAAACACTTTTATGAAGCCAGATTTGAGCCATCCAAATCTATTTTCTGGCTAAAACACTCCCTCAACTTATTTTTGCAGGCAATTTCCAACACAAACCGCTTTGCGATCATGCACTTTAAACAGTGATTATATTCCACTATGATTCTGAAGCGGTGGGACAAGTGCAGTATAAATAGAACGTTAGGCTGACGAGAATTATACATCGAAGTTCTGCTATGTTAGTATTGATAGATAATCACATGACTTTAACAGCAACTTTGACTAATTGTAACACCTTTACTTAAATTGTATCTAATTCAGAAAGTTTGGCTTGAAGCATTTGCATCATGCCATTATTACTTGGTTTGCTTTCACTTATTTCAATCAATTTATTTCATTGTGTTGGTTGCTGAATGTGTTAACTAACCCACATATGCTTTTGAAGATTTGTTTAGCTATGTATAGCACTTAGAAAATGCTGTGGCTACAAACCTAAAAGGGGCAGCTGAAAAAACACAAGATTACTTATAAATCTTTAAAGAATTGCCCGGCTTTAACCAAAGTTTGGGTTTGCAGGTCTGTACCAGCTTAAGATTTTATCTTTATTTGTTGTCATTTGCATTTTCTCCACAATTGGAAACAGTATTGTGATATATCCGTAAAATATATGGATCCTGCGTTTCTGTAATTCAATCTGTTTTGACTAGCTGTTAAAGTTCATAATTTGATATTTAAATTGTCTATTTTCTGACCTTAACTGCATGAACTGGTGATCAATCACAACTCTATGCAAATTAACAAAATAATGATGGGTTTATGTAGAATCCAATTGTTTTATTTCAAAGCTTTTGCAAGCTTTCGTCCTCAAATACTTTAAAATAATAAATTGGTCTGCTTCTGAGGGGTAAGAGATAATTTTGTTCAGCTCCAAAACAGAAGAAGATTTTTACACTGCAAACCAAAATCGTTTCTCTAACTTCAACATTATGCATCATTCAAATGAGATATTAAACATCTTCTCTTTGTTAAAAAACAGTGATTTATTTCTCCCTGTGTCCCGTCAAAATCTCCCCAAATAAAAAAAAATTCTCATTAACTCTATGGCTGTTTGTGGAGCATTGCTGTGGATAAATTAGCTGCTGCATTTGCCCGCAAAATACACAGTCACACCACGCTATACCAATTACAAGGATTATTATATATGATATCAAATGTAAAACATGTAAAAATGTGATTTGTAGTTGTTGGTATCAGAAAGACACCAAGCCTTTACTTATCTTTATTTGTCTACAGTAACTAGTTAATTATGAAATCCTATTTATAGCCCTGGATAGAGAGGTTGTATGCGCACACAAATGAGTTAATACCCACTATATCAACAGCTTCATTTAAATGACAAACATGTTACTTGTTAAAAGGAGGTTTAAGTTAAATAAAAATGACGACTGTTGGTGTATCATTTAATGATTCACAAAGATTATATCTGGGCATTGGTCTGTGAAACTAAATATTTTGGCAAAGCCGTGAACACTGTTTATAAGCACTAAAGATATCATCTTAGGTTTTGTTCCTCAAAGCTTAACATAATATTTGTAGAGAACTTAGTTTTGAATGTTATTTGTCGAATTCAATTCACTTCAAAGATTTGCTGTATACTTCAGAACATCAAAACTTCCAAGTCGTCTTAAACTAATGGGGGAAAATTTCACCTGAGTCTAGATTCACTTTATTTATGCAGCATTTCAGAGTGTCCAGAATATGGCAAATTGTTAAATAAAACCTCAATTTTGAAGACAATTTTCTATAAGTTCTTTAAAGAACTATGGAGAACTGACCAAAGTTAAGGCTGAATTCAACAAGTTGTGAATTTCTGCACACTCTGAAATGATACATAAAGTGAATGTGAAATTCCTCCCCATAAATCTCTACTCTGTAGTGCACAAATTCAACAGCTTTGTTGTTGATTCGCACAAGGCGTCAGAATGATGTTCAAATTGCAGAAGTCGTCAAAGTTTATTCCAGCAACTGAACAAGGGAACTTTAAAAGTGCTCCTGAGTGTTGTTGGCTCTTGTTATCCATTACCAGAAAATGTGCCCTGTGACAAAGTGCAGATTTATCACGGAATCCAATGTGTATTACACCAACTCATGAGACTCCAAGGCTGCTGCTCAAGATTGCCTCAACATCGTAGTGTGACAACTCGGCTTGATGTACTTAATAATAATAATGATAATAATCCTTGCATTTGATATAGCGCTTTTCACGTCGGGAGGACATCCCAAAGCGCTTCACAGAACACACTGTAAAGTGAATTGACTGTATATTTGTGGGCGAACGTGGCAGCCAATTGCGCACAGCAATGTCCCACAAACAGCCGTAGATTGAAAATGACCAATTTATTATTGGTTTTGGTTTTGGAGGGATTATTATTAGGCATGTGGAGTAAGGAAACTTGCCCAAGGTTTCGCCCTGACTGGAATTGAACTCAGGTCTCTCGCTCGCAAAGCGAGTGCTCTAACCACTGAGCTACAGGACTCCACAAATACTTGGGTATTCCTGCTGAAAAATACAATTGGCACCACTCCACAAGGTGCCTATATCTGAGGCAAGGATCAGTAATATTGCGGCTTTCCTCACAGTGCCTTTTCAACCCCAATTGTTAGTTGTAAATCTGAGCACCTTACAAACTACATTACAAAAAGTAACATAGAGATCCTGTGTTTCCAGCTGCAATAATTGCATTTATCTAAAGCATAAGTTAAAAGGATTTGTGAATGTGAAGAATTTACCTTTTAAAATTCTTTCACACATTTGCTGATTGATAAGATAATCAACAAAGATACAGGAAGCTTTATTTATTAAACAAAGTTCCCCTCCAGTAGCAATGACACAACACCAGTAATAGCCGCACCAAAGATGGAAAATGTTATGGATGCCATTCCCGATAAGTGTCGTAACACCATTAATCGTCGATCAGAAGGCAATTGGGTAAGTTTGCCAAATAGACAAAACAATTACATGTTGCCTCTCAGCTGCACATATTTACAAGTGTAAAGGACAATTCTACCCATTCAAGGTGAGAATTCTAAATATCTACAACTGAAAATTAGGTAAACAAACCATTTTTTTCCTAGCTTCTGTTGTGTATTAGTGTGCAAGTCTCAGGGCTTTCCACTAAATAAAAAGTACATTTTAATAAAAATCCTATGGACACAGCCATGCACACACTCACAAGCATCTCCATCCTCACCTCCACATTTTAAACAAAAGGTATTCCCAAGGAAGGAGGGTAGAACAGTTTGCATTTAAAGGAGCACTTCATTTAACAAGAACTGCACAATATGTGAGTAATGAACCTTTCTTAATTTATTATCCTCAATATATCAAACAACTTTAAGAAGAAGAAAAGTCTGTCTGGCCTGGGTGCACCCCTCTCCTGTGTGTGGGCAGAAAAAAAAGGATTATTTTGCTGCTAGAAAGTGCTAAGGATAAGCACTCTAGCAATAGATTAAGCTCCCGCAAGTCAAAATACAATGTAATATGTGTTTATATAGTGCCTTTCACATCAGAAGGATGTCTGAAAGCATTTTACAATGCTGGCTGACATCTGTACTGTGAGGTGGCAGCTGTAGAGGGTGGGGAGGGGAAAGATGACCGAAAGCATGGTCAAAGAGGTATGTCTGGAGGCTGACATTCAATTTGGGAGAGAGAGAGTGAGCGAGTAGGAAAGACTCCATGGAAAGTGAAGTAATGTACATTGCTCTTGTTTTCTCACCACTGAGGGTATCTCACAGGCAGTCTCTTGATCACTTTGCTGTGGGTCACAGTAGAGTCTAAGCTTCTGTATTTCGATCTGTTTAACAAAAAGATATTTGAAACGAAATATAAATCATGAGCAAAACAAACACAACTTGAAGAATCTTTCAGTTCAGTAAATACCAGCTGAGAATCATTTAGGTTGCTTTTTGACATTTAATATCATTTAATATTTGGAAACATTCGGCTCATAATCAATACATGCTACCTAGACACATCTAATAAAGTCTTTTATTTTACAATTATTTGTTTAAACAGGTCAGTATCCAATGAATGATTGCTTATCTTAGGGTATTATTGGGGAGGGCGGGGGAGGAAAGTAAAAGCCGAGTCTTCTTAGTGCTGAGCCAGCTCTAAGGATAGTCACCTGCTTAGCAATGGAATATTGGACCAGAGTCTATCATCTCTGAGGTCTCACTAGGCCAGTTTGTGAGCCAACAGACCAGCCAGCCTCATCAGCAAGACTTGTAGAGGTAGACTGGGCACTGGGGAAAGAGATTCTTCCCACTCAGCTCCTGTTAACCATGTAACCAAAGCCGTAATGGGTAGGATGGTATTAGCTGGATAAGCAGTGGGAAAGCTTGTTAGACAGTGTTGGCAAAGGCAAGCTATGCAGTATTAATTGGTTAAACTCACCACACACTCTGGGTCTCCAATTCTTGGCTTTTGCCAACCTGTGCCTAATATTTTCTGGGTTTAGATGAGCAGGGTGTTCCCTCCAGGAAAGAATTAGGGCTTTTGCTTGCTGAAATGATGATTTTAAGGGGGAAGTAGCCATATATCTATAGCTCAGCTCCCCTTAAAGTGGTGACTGTAGACAGATTCTGGGGGGGCTGAGTCCCTCTAGACATAGACACCCACTACCTATGTGCACAGCAATGTCCCACAAACAGCCATGAAATGTATTTCAATTTTGTTAAGGGGACACCAGTAGAAACTCCTCTTTTTGAATAGTACCTTGGGATCTTTAACGTCCACCTTACCATACAAATGGGGCCTTGGTTCAATGTCTCATCCAAAGGATGGCACCTCCACCAATGCACACACTGTGTATTTGTAGGTGAATTGGGGATGGAAAGCACAGGTATAAATATTCTGCAATGGTTGCCAATTTATATTATATGTGGGGTCCTGTAACTCAGTGGTTAGAGCACTCGTCTCGCAAGCGAGAGACCTGGGTTTGATTCCCGGCAGATCAAATCTTGGGCAAGTTTCCTTACTCCACACTGATAAAAATCCCTCAAGAAGAAAAAAATAAGCAATAATAAATTGGTCACTTGAATGCACAACTGTTTGTGGGACACTGTTGTGCGCAATTGGCTGTTGCGTTTCGCCCGCAAATATACAGTCAATTCACTTTACAATATATTCTATGAAGCGCTTTGAGACAACGAGAAGATGTGAAAAGCGCTATATCAAATGCAAGGATTATTATTATATGAGTTTCAAGCCCTGTCTTGGGGCTTAAACCCACAACTTTCTGACTCATAGGTGAGAGTGCTACCAACTGAGCCAGGATGACACACTTTATACAATACAACTTTTCCACAACCTAACTTTGATAATATCTTAAATAGTATAACAATGTTATCCCTCAACTTTTATCCAATTGATTACTATGATCTCATGATTCTAGGCTGAATCTTGTGCATTCAAACTTTATTACAGAAAATAAAAATAATCACTTCTTTATGCTGGAAGTGACTGTATCTAAAGGTATCTAATTTCCACTAACAGTATTTTACTTACAGGCACCAGTGTCTCTCTTTTCACCACCTTGGCAACCTGTGTCTTCCCATTTATGAAGATTGGAATAACTTTCTCAAGACGCTGGTTGCGAATTTTGACATCATCCAGGAAGCAGGAAACTTCTATTTCCAGCACCACAAGCTTTAACTGGTGCCAGTCTTCATCAAACAATTTCTGTTGAACAAAACAATAAAATATTACCACTGTATTCAAAAGACTGAAGTTACTATTTATGTCTGTGCTTTACACACCCAATTCCCCTACAAATACACAGGCGCTGCATGTCACAATAAAATCCTGTGTCTCCAACATGATAACCATAACATTTACAGCCACAGCTTCTATTGGGAAAAAAAGTCTATTATAATTCCTAATTTTGCAGAGTAAGTAAACGTTTTTCCAATAAACAAAGTAAGAACTCTGATTTGAGCTGGCTTTATAATGTTTATTTTTGCTCTCTTAATTATGCAGAATGTACAATTGACTTTTGTAAAAGAGATGTCTGTACACTTAATGGTGTTTCTTACTCCTCCCTCATTTCCATTTATATTCTTTGATAACAGTGGTCAGAGGAATCCCTGAGACAGACATTTTGTGTGAAATTCCCTCTGTCAGTGACACCCTGTTTCTCTGCATCATGAACAGGACCAGTGATTTGTGGGCATTTCTTCCCTTTCATGTCACTGCAAAAGGTCTTTATTGGAAGGTTTGACAAAATGTATACTTTCAGGTTGCCTATGAATGGTAGTTTTAAAGTGCAGCAGTGAAATATAGCTATCAGTGTGAGCTTTACTGTTTCACAGTATTTATCCAGCTAGGACAGTCCAACAAGTTAGGGTTTTGACTTGTATGGCTTTGGGCATGCTTACACCTCTAGGTTGTATTATCAGCCAAACATCTGGTCAGCCATCAACAGTGCCATAGATTACTGTACATCAGCCGGGCAGGTCTCCTCAGAGCTGCTCAGTCACAGAAAAAACCTGCTTACATTCCATCCCACAGACACTTTTAGACTGAGTACTCATTATCAAGTCCAAACGGGCTGAGTGGATTAATCCCAAACTGCTGGTGCTCAAATTCCCAGGAACATTATTAATACTTATAATCCTTACATTTCATACAACTCTTTTCACATCAGGAGGAATTCTCAAAGTGTTTAACAGGATTCACTATAAAGTACAATCAATCTGTATTCTGTAGGTGAACACAAAAGCCCACTTGCAAATAGCAATAACCCACAAACAGCCAAGGAGTAAATGATCAATTTTATTTGGGGGGTTATTGGTCAGGACACTAGGAGAAACTTTCTTC
The DNA here is from genome assembly GCF_018977255.1 of Callorhinchus milii. Taxonomy (NCBI): domain Eukaryota; kingdom Metazoa; phylum Chordata; class Chondrichthyes; order Chimaeriformes; family Callorhinchidae; genus Callorhinchus; species Callorhinchus milii. The sequence continues at coordinate 78,357,026 of NW_024704743.1, forward strand.
TCTTTTTGAATAGTGACACGGAATTTTTAACAGCCACATGATAAGGCAGAGGACCTCAGTTCAAAGTCTCACCCAGAGGGCAGCGTCTCCAGCAATGCAGTACACCCCCAGCACTGCAATACAATACAAAATTACATTTGTAAAGCACCTTTGACATCAGGAGGACGTCCCAAGGTGCTTTACAAATGTAATTTTGTATTGTATTGCAGTCAGGGATTAGGATCCAAGCGGGAGGTCAGGATTGGGGAGAGTGGAGGGCAGGAAGGATAGGAGGATGGCTGAAGGCTCAGTTTAATACGAGGATTTTGAGACGCACCTTAAAGGAGGCAAGGGAGGGAATGAGGCGAAGGGAATGTGGGATGGAGTTCCATAGGGTGGGGGCAGAAAGGCTGAAGGTCTGGCCACCGATGATAAGGCAGGCCAGGCGGGGGACGTGGAGCAGGCCAGAGTCTGCTGAGCAGAGGAAATAGAGGTTGCAATGGGGTCAGCAGGTCACAGAGGTAGGGAGGGGCAAGGCCGTTCCATGGAACTCAGTATCACTGGTAACCATTTCCACGTCAGGTTAAAGCACAGATCAGGCCTTAAAGGTGAGGACGAGGATTTTGAACTCTATCCTCTGGGGAATGGGGAGCCAGTGGAGCCGGGCAAGAATGGGGGTGATAGGGTAACGGAGCCTAGTGCAGGAGAGGACACGATCTGCAGAGTTCTGGATAATCTGTAGCTTGAGGAGGGAAGAGTTGGGAAGGCTGGCTTGACAGACTAGACTGTGAGTTCAAAGTCCCAACTTCAACAACAACAACATGGATTTATATAGCGCCCTCCACGCCAGACGACGTCTCAGAGCACTTCACAGTAACGGATCCCGGGGCCGAGCCAGGGGGAGGGGGAGGAAGGTGACCAAAGGCGCCGTCGAAGAGAAAGGTCTTCAGCAGAGACCTGAAATTAGGAAGAGAGGGAGTGAGGCGAAGGGAGTGAGGAAGGGAATTCCAGCGCCTCAGGGCATAGAAGGGTGGAGTGGAGGACTCGGGGGACGAGGAGGAGGCCAGACCCGGAGGAACAAAGGCAACTTGGGGTTTAAACCCACAACCATCTGACTTAGAGGTCTGCTATCAACTGAGCCAGGCTGACACCTGGAATAGAATAAAGAATATTTTTGTTCTTCAAAATATGTTAAAAGTTCATGATCTGCAAACAGCTTATTTCTAGCTTTTTTTTCTTGATGCCAGAAAAAACACTGTATTTCTACACTTTCCATATAGTATGTTGACTTTTAGTCAAAGTCTTGGACTCTCAACTAATTTCACAACTAAGGTTATTTTGGAGAGATTTGTGTTACTCAAGGTGAATAATATCAGTCCTGGGGAATGGAACATTTCTCTCCATGGAACTCAGTATCACTGGTAACCATTCCCAGGTTAAAGCACAGAGCAGATTTAGAGTAAAGTTCCCTCTAATTTAACAGCACCTTCTAATGTACCAGTGTGAAGGTTTCCAATTACCATAAAACAATCCCCAAGTCCTCTATGGGGGTAAATAAGACACTCGATAGTGAACTTTACTTTCCCACAATAGGCACAGGACTCACAAGCCCAATAACACTTGCAAGTAGCACACTGTTGTTTTGTCCCTTTGAGTGGCACAGCCAAGTTAATTATAGTTGAGGAGATTTAACGGTTTGGACCCAAGCCCGTTAGGAACTGATCTGACATTATCCCAAACTCAGTTCATGTGGGACACTTACTGCTAAAAGAAAGGAGACATTCATTCAGTCACTTTGAGCTCTATTTGAATTTAGTTCTCAGTGGTAAAAGGTAATGTGCCACCACAATGCCCAGACTCTTTCAATGTAACATGAAAACGATTCATTAAATTTACCTTAAAAAGTGATTGTCGCTGTACAGTACGATCAACCCATTAAACTAACAAGAGGTTGGCTCACTAAAGAGGAAGAGGCCCATGCAGAATTAATGGAATGTTTTTCACACACTGCAGAAATGCCTCAAACTATCAAATCATCAGGATGAATAAACGTTGAGTATTTAATGTGAAATTTCATTTTGCAGTAAATTTACTTCAATGTCACAAATACATCAATGTATTAATAGACTAGATAGACTGAAGGTCTCCACCAACCTGAAATGGTTATAATGAAATGTAGTCAATAAATGTAAACTGAGCGAACAGTAAAACATATTTTTGATAACAGTTTTCATTCCAGTAGTCAGTCTGGCTCAGTCTGTAGCGCTCTCGCCTTTGAGTCAGAAGACTGTGGGTTCAAACCCCACATCATATCTAACTGACATTCCAATGCGGTATTGCATTGTTGGAGGTGCCTTTGGATGAGATGTTAAACCGAGATCCTTAGAGAGCCCATGACACCACTTGAAAAAAGAAGTAAGTTTCTCCAGGTGTAATCCCAATAAAATTGGTCATTTCATTTCACAGTTGTTTTTGAGACATTGCTGTGTAAAATTGGGCTGCTGTGTTCACCTACAAATCCACAATCATTCCACTTTACAGTATATCCAGTGAAGTGCTTTGGGACATCCTTCAAACTTGAAAAGTACTAAACCAAATGCAAGGATTATTATTCTCAAGACAATTCTTTGCCTACATTTTAACAGATGCTTTTCTTAATCCACTGTTCAGCAATTTTTACACTATCCCCTTAGCACTATTCCATCTCACTATAATTTCTTTTGAAACGAGAATTCTTATGTTATAATATAAAATGTAATAAACAAACAATGTAATGGTATTTTAACTATTGCAAATAAAGTATTAAGAGCCTTACATAACATCCTAAGATTATTGATAGCTTACTTATAATTTTGTGATATCTATTGAATTGTACAATATATAGATTTTGCACAGTGATATAATGTATTGATCGTGTATATTATATTGTATTGATGAATCATAATGAAAGGGTCATCCAAAAATCGCTGGATCCCTCCCAGGAAAAGCTGACAGCGACACAATCTTAATTCTAATAAACATTCTAAAATGTTACTGTACAGAACAATCTCGGGTCACAGCCAAGTTCTCACATGAAATTTATAGGATCTTTCAGCAACATTGTAGTCTAGCCTGCACCATATTCCTTGTGTAAGATTAGAAAAAGCACCATATATGAAAAATGCATGTCAGATATGATTAGAGTACCCACCTCTAGTTTAGCATCTTTAAAGGTCACTGTCTGGATCTCATTGACAAGACTAGTTGTCGTAAAAAGGACAGCTTGTTTTTCGCCATCAATTGTCACAGCTGCCTGAATGATTCCTTCTTTTGACAAGACTCTCCACAAATCAAAGTGCTGCTTGTTAGTTGGGCTCTTTAAGCGTAATGTGGCAACAAATACATAGGAAGGAGGAAGGCCCTCTGGAAATACGTCCCTGCACCAAACACACAATGCTTACACTTGATACATCCAAAACAATCAGAACCAAAGCACAATCTGAAGCTTACAAGACTAGTCATTTCAACTGTACTGTGGTTAATTGCAGCAAGAATATTTTGACCAACCCAAGCCTTTAATTTAAGTTATGTTTCCATGGGTATTTAAGAACACAATTCAGGCAATACATATGAACAGTTTGATCATTTTCAAAAACATTTTTGCAAACCAGGAAAATAAATCAGGAAATGAATAACGTAAATTGCACCTTGTTCTTAAAAGCTCCTTGGGATGTAAAGTAAATTGCTTTCAGTGAACCACATATAAAATCATAAAACCATAGCAATTTACATCACAGAAGAAGGTCATTCAGCCCATCATTTCAAACAATAAATCATATACATACAATAAAATTCTAATGACATTTTTATACCGCCTTTAATGTAGGAAAGATGTCTGAAAACAATTCATGCTGCTGCTCGGCTTCCAGCCGGGTTGGGGGAGAGAAATCATAACAACCTGTGAGACTCTGACCTGAGATCGCTTTGTGTGACATTCAGAGGGTTCTCTGTAGGTGACTCACACTATGTCTCAAAGCATGTTTTTCAACAACAACAACAACTTGCTTGTAACTAGCATCCATCATGAAGGGTAGTGTCTCGGAGCGCTGCATAATGGTAGAGTTGGACAGCGAGCAAGGGAGAAGTGGCAGGGGAGGTGACCATAGGAACAGGCGAAGACGTAAATCTTTTCTAGTCCAAGGTGCTATTCACACTGCTTTTTTTTCAATGCATACTTTGTCAACAACTATATCCCCACATAGATGGTGAGATCTTTAACCGTAAATCATACCTGGTGTTTTCAGTCACATCTGTCTGAGATGTCAGTTGAAAGGCTGGCTGTGTAGTCAAAGATCCTGGTATTTTTTGGGCTTTCTTTATGATGTTAAGGCCTATCAACAGTTCAAACCCTTTCTCATCACGCGAAGCTACAGGAATTCTTGTAGGACATACCGATTCTGTCAAACAAATGAAAGATTAAAATAATTTATTGTATTTTGTAGGAAATAATTTCACACTTTTAGCTATCAGCATTTCAGTAATGTTACATTGTTACATTATTTTGTATTTTATTTATACTCTTGTTTCTAACAGGCCACAGATTTCCCATTATAGGGACATATCAATGTCCTTTTTCAATAAGTAGAGCTGATTAGCTCCCTTTATCATAAGGGTGGTGATAGCAGCCCTGATATAGTGCTCTTCTCTGTAGCTTAAGGCATGGGTCTACTGTGGCTTCCAGCAATGATAAGCCAGTTTCCCGCACTAAATAAATGCCCAATTTATAGGTCGTCAGGTGGTCGCTGATGTCATTTGTAACATGACTTCACACTACGTGCAGGATGCACCACGAACAACACAAGACATTGCAAAGGAAGTGATATCAGCACACTTCCTGTACTTAGCATGAATGCAGTGATGTTATAGGGGTGACCTGATGATCCAGAAATCATCATTTTTTCATCCTTCAATATAGACCCAGATGATCACATTATAATCTGAGGTTTGAGGTCCAAAATATCACTTAATCTTATTCTTTAGAACTACTTTGTCTTAAACCAGCTCGCTACAGGTTAAGAATAGTTGGAATTTCAGGTCTTACGTTTGCATTGTTTTTAAAATTTGGAGAAGCACTAAAAGATGCATGTCAATAGGTCTAACAAGTTGGGAATGGAGTTGATGAATGAGGCTGTGTTGGGAATGAACTACAGTTGGAGGCAAGTGATATTCTGGAGATGGAAAATAAGGAGGTCTTGCAACTTCTTTCTCTGCCTTTAAAACCTTAACTCTTTGAACTAAATCCTTTAGTCAACATCCTCAACCCTCACCTTCCCATCCTGGCACTCTTCATGGAAAGAGATTATATAAAAGTAAGCTATCGTAATGATTTTCTGTAACTCTTGACATTTTTGGGACAGTGAGCTTGGTCTTGCCCCAGCATTTTAGTATATTTCCATCTTTCTGTAAAACCTATACATTCCTCCCTCAGCCACATACTGCATATTTCCTTATAGCTTTGAGTTGTAAGAAGTGCAACAGTCAGGCAGCAAGTCTACTACTTGCACTAAATCAAGAAAAACAACTGGCACTCGAAGAGGTGCAATCACTCACCTTCACATATCTTCTTCTGCATTGCTTCTTTAATTTTATCAATAGTTCTATAATCCTCGGCGAAAAATACGTAAGTGGAAGAAGGTTTGTTACCAATAGCCCTGAGCTCCGATTCAGTTATTTCAGATCCAACTCCAACAGCGAATATCACAACCTTTTCAGCACGTGCTTCAACGGAGGCATCGACAACATCGTCCTGCGATTTCCCGTCCGTAACAACAATGGCAATTTTGTTTTTTGCTGCTTTGGATCTTTCTGAAGATGGGAAAACGGTTTCTGTTGCAAACTTAATAGCTCGGCCCGTTTGGGTGTTTCCACCAAGGTATTTAATGTTCCCTATTGCGGATGTTACTTCTTCATTCGTCATGAGTTGACCAAATGGAATCTCTAAACGTGGTCTATCACTGTACTGGATAACAGCTACCTGGGTGTACTCTGGTCCAACGTCAAATCCACTGGTGACATTAATCAGCCAGGATTTGGCCGTTTCAAAATTGTTGAATCCCACACTCCAGGAGCCGTCCATGATGAACACCAAGTCATTCACTGCTGTCCTGCATCCTGTCGAGAGAGTAAAAAATGATTGGACTTTATTTGAATGCACAAAATCATTAAATAAATAAATGGGTGAATATTGAAGAATAAATGTCTCAAGGGTCATTTCAATATTGGAGATTTTTTTTCTCCAGAAGCAGTTCAGCAAAACTTATCGCCTATGTAGGATTTAAAAAATGCGAATGCTGGTCAATGTTCAACAGTAAGACATTTACCCCGTGTCCCTGGAGACTAAAACCCTGCAGATGTTTTAATGAACAAGTAACCCAAAAAACATGTAACACATGCCTTCTTCGTCAGGCTGGATGGCATTGTGTGGAAAAGATAATGATCATTAGAATAAGGAAAAGGTAGAGCCCTACAATGTTCTAAAACACACTCAGCAAAATTCATAGATTATGAAAACTATAGCTTAGAGAAAACTAACTTCTGTGGTGGGTATGCTTTTTTGAACAAACCAACATATTTTTCTAAGAATATTGGAGACTTTTTTGTATCCACCAGAAAAATGGGCTTTTCACACACGAAGACTTACACTTGTTACTCCTTGGGAAGAAGCATAGAAACTTAGCCAGAGACATATTTACGTTACTCTCTTTGTGTCTGCCCTTTGGAAATGTAATATCATAAGGCTACAGTAAAGTTTCAAAACATCTCCAAAGTAATTTTTGTATTTTTCTTACCTGCTGAGCATCGTTACATTTTAGAATAACTCTTTTTTGTGACTCACTTTGCAATAGTGCCAAACTAGGTGCTACATTAAATGCAAATATTTATTATTTATGAATATATCAATTACAGGTTGTTAAAACTTAATCATACCTTTTAATTGTGTGAATTCACTTAGTACAAATGCTAAACCATATATAAATAATACACGCATACAGTACTTACCCGCTCTTATTTCACCATCTGGCTCAGCAGGAAATATCAAATGTGATGATAAAAGCATCAATAAAACTCTTAATATACATGGCTTCATTGTACGTTAAGGAACTTGTTAACTGTTACTCCTGTAAAGCAAATGAAAAAAACCTTTTATAAGTATTTTACAGATCCCCAGCTCTCAACTCAAGAACCTGAGGTGAGTTAGCTTTCTTTTTGAGAAACAAGCAAAGATCCCAGTCAAATTGCTATAGCAAATGCTGTGGCTCCCAAACTAATTTTTGTAACATAAATCAAAAAATTGGTGGAAAATTCTACTCTTTGTATATTTTTAAGTTCAAGTCATGCACTTTGGAAAAGGACAACTGAGATACTGAAGCACAAAGATGGACACTAAAGAGTTTGCAGTTTCAAAAGTCTGTGAAGTTATGTGGCTAAACTTACTATAAATGCCTAACTTGTTTCTGGAATACCTCCAATATCATCAGATGGTTAACACATTTGCAGGATGTATCCTTGCAGCAATAAAGAAATTTCTTGGGGATCATTTAACTTTGTGATTCTTTGTGAAAGTTACTACATATTAAAATGAAAGTTTAAATTCAAATAATTCGTTTTAAAAGTACATTAATAATAGTTCACAAGTCTCAAAGAAAAACAGAAAATATACTTTTTTTTCTACGGAATACAGAATAAAACGAAGACTGCTGATAAAGCAGGTGATGGGGAGAAATTTCTAGTTTCTCTAACAATGACCATCTGCTTCCTTCCCTTCAGCCAATTCAACTTTAGTCATATGTAAACATTATTAAAAATTCTGAGTCTATGTCTTGCCTTTGATACCCACTGATCTCAGTTAAAGGTAGAGTAGATTATACATCATGTGTGAAGATGCAAGTTTGATGGGCTGAATATAATAATTATAATAATGACCATTCTTTAGTCCATGCTTTATGTTTTTTTTGTATCATACAATGGAAAAACAAATGTTTCCAGCATGGATTAATAATTCAATAATGTACCACTTATTAAACTTTCTAGCAATGTATCCTAGGGCTAACAATTTCATGTTTTATTTGTTTCATATTCACAGGTCAGTAATCTCTAACATGCCACATTCTTTACAGGTTGTCAGATCTCTATAGTCACCAACACATGATAAAATGTCATCACACAATGACCAAGAATACACAGAGGAACTCTTGCATCTATGATGTAACATGATCTTTTCTAAAATTCCTTTCTTTAATCATTTATTTCTCTTGCCTTCTCATCTCTTGCATTTTATTTTTGGTTTTGTTTCATTTCATAATCATACTTGTTAGCTGCTCTTCCAGCAATCATCCATAGATCCACACTGCACCTTACTAAGCCAGTCTGGAATCTTGGCATCTTGTTTGATCTTCAACTATCCTCTCTGCCTTCCCCCACCACTGCAACATCGCCGGCTCCGCCACTGTCTCACACCGCAGGCAACCAAATCCCTCATACATGCATTCATTAGATCAAGGCTCGACTATGCAAACTCCTTGCTTGTCAACCTCCCCAACTCCTCCCTCCATAGGCTGCAGATCATCCAGAACACTGCAGCCCGTGTCCTCTCCCGCACTAGGGTCCGTGACCTTATCACCCCCAACCTAGCCTGACTCCACTGACTTCCCATCACATGGAGGATACAGTTCAAGATCCTGATCCTCACCTTCAAAGCCCTCCATGGACTTACTCCCTCCCTACCTCTGCAGCCTCCTAACCTCCTACCAACCTGCCCGCTCCCACCGCTCAGTGGGCTACAGCCTGCTTCACATTCCCCACCTTGCTCACCTCACGATTGGCAGGCGAGCCTTCTGCCACTCTCCCGACGTGAAAGGTGCTATACAAATGTAATTTTGTTGTTGTTGTATCTCATATGTGCATGAATTAAAATTGCCCACAAAACACAGTCATTCCACTTTACAGTAAATCCAGTGAAGCAATTTGAGACATCCTTCTGATGTGATCTGACAGTAAAGTATCTTAGACTAACTCTTAAATCATGCAAATGAAGCAGAACCTAACCCATTTCTTCTTTGAAACAAAGTGGGGGGAGGGGGTTGCAACAAATACAATTTCACATACATTACTGTATTGCATTGTCTTTTTTTACAAAGGCAGAATTTGTGGTGTATGTACCTTCCCACAAACAAACCACATACATTAACAATCAGCATTTTAGCACCACCTGATTTCATACATCTGTGTTATTGGGATTATTTTATTTATTAAACTAGAGGAATATCATAGCTTTAACATACACAATTTTGACACAATACAGTATCTAGACCAAATGAAGAGCAGCCCTGATTGAACCCAAAATACTTTGTTTTGGCATGGTTCAACAAGATACAGTATCAATTCCAGTGTTGTGCATTGTCTGATTTAATGCATTTAACAAACGTGCTGTGCATAAAATTATGGGCAATCCACCCAAGATCAGTGTACATCCTTATTATTGTAGACTGATACTCCAGATGCATTATTGGGGGAAACACTACATTGAGGTGTGGTCCTTCTTAACCCAAAGACCCATCAACCTGTCAAGTGGACATTAAAGATCCCATGGCACTATTCGTAAAGAGAAGGGAGTGTCTATAATAATAATAATCCTTACATTTGGTTTCAGCCCTTTTATGTCAGGCGATGTCCGAAAGCACTCCACAGGATATACTGTTAAATGCAGTCACTGTGTATTTTGTAGGCAAATGCAGCAGCCAATTTGACCACTGCAAAGTTCCGCAAGCAACCATGAAGTAAAACGATCAATTTTATTTGGGGAATTGTTGGTTTAGACATCAGAAGAAACTCCCTTCTCTTTTCACAAGCAAAGGTGTACGTAATCTGTGCATTTATTAACTCACTGTTTGTCAGACATGAGACACCAAGCCTCCTCTAAGACCTTTGAGATGTCCTGTGTGTCCAAATGTTGAACGTAACAAGGTGAAGATTTACTACCTTTAGGTGACTGAATATCAGTTACTGCCCACCTGAACTAAATAATGGCTGTGGGAGTTTGGCCACAAGTCACTGGCCCAGTTGCCACGATCAATGCCAGGTAAACAGCTCCCTCAGAACAATGTCTCATAAACAGCCATAAAGTGAATGACCAATTTTATTGAACTACAAGTGGAATGAGTTGGAGAGGAGACTCGACTTTCAATTAATTCATCATTTCAAGGTTAGGTAGCAATAATTGAAAGCTCCATTGAATTCATTTTTAACTGTAGAACAACTTTAGCATATCCATTTATCATTCCCATAATAATGTCATTTTCATAGCAATTTAGTGACACATAAAACCTAGTAATTTGCTTCTTTTCTCCTCACCTGAAAAAGCTTATGCCAAGGGAATGTAAGAAAGAACACAGTTTGACATTGTCAACTAATTACACAGCAAAAATATTCTACACTCAACCCTATCAACTTTACTTTTGGGACAAAATTGTGATCTGACCACTCATCTTCATTTCTACCACATTGGACAATTTAATGTATTTATTCCTCCCCTTTGTATTAACCCTGCAAGAGTGACAAATGGAAATGAACTGTTCCACCTCAGAGGAGGGAACATTTGGGCTCCAAGACTTGCCCTAATTATGAATGACTCAAAAAGAGTTTGGAATAATAATAATCATGACATTTCGCCCACAAAATACACAGTCAATTCACTTTACAGTAAATTCTGCAAAGCACTTTGAGATGTCTCAAACACGTGATAAGGTGCTATATCAGATGCCAAAATTATTATTATTTGATATAGCAGCTTATCACATCATTGAAATGTCTGAAAGCACTTCACAGGATTTACTGTAAAGTGTAGTGATTGTATAGTTTGTAGGCAAATGAGGCAGTCAATTTGCACACAATAGTGTTCCACAAACTGCTGTACAATTGCATCAGGTAGATTGTTGTCCAGAATACTGGAAGAAATTCCCTTCTCTTTTCAAATAGTGCCATGGTACCTTCAAATCCATCTGAACTGCCACAATTGGTTTAATGATTAAATCATCATTAATTTATTTACAGGCTAATGTTAAGGCTGAAGAAGGTTATTAAGAATCTTCTCCAAAACTACTAGCAGAGGCTAAAGATTCCCAACAGTTTCTGAATTATGACAGTCATTTTGTTATAATGATGGATCTTCAACTTTCCATGTTTTAACATTTCAGTTTTATATGTGATAAAAATATTGATACTGCAGAAATAAGATGTCCTAACATCATTTGCTTTACTTCAAACTTTAAGTGAAATTCATTGCAATCCCAAATCTCCAGTTATTGTTAAGTATCTGATGTGATTGTGTTTTTTGGATCTCTGATACTTTACAACAACAACAACAAGATTACATTTGTATAGTGCCTTTCACGTCAGGAGGACGTCCCAAGGCACTGAACAGAGTACAGCATTTCAGACCCGAGCTGGGTTGGGGGAGTAAGGGAGGGGAGGGGAAGGGGGGTGGCCGATGGCATGGTCGAAGAGGAGGGTCTTGAGACGGAACTTGAAGGAGGCTAAGGAGGGGGCGAGGCAGAGTGACTGGGGGAGGGAATTCCAGAGATTGGGGGCAAAGTGGCTGAAGGCTCTCCCGCCAATGGTGGGGCGGGTGGGTCGGGGGACATGAAGCAGGCCAGAGTCGGCTGAGCGGAGGGAACGGGCGGTTGGTAGGGGCTTAGAAGGTCACAGAGGTAGGGTGGGGCGAGGCCATGGATGGCTTTGTACGTGAGGACCAAAATCTTGAACTGGATCCTCTGAAGGATAGGGAGCCAATGGAGTCAGGCGAGAGTGGGGGAGAGGGGGTCGTGGAGTTTGGTGTGGGAGAGGACACGGGCTGCAGTGTTCTGGATTATCTGCAGCCTGTGGAGGGAGGAATTGGGAAGGCCGACAAGCAGTGAGTTTGCATAGTCAAGCCTGGAGGTGATGAAGGCATGAACAAGAGTTTCAGCGGCCTGAGGGGTGAGGTAATGGCGGAGTCGGGCAATGTTACGGAGGTGAAGGAAGGCAGAGCGGGTCATGGCTTGAATGTGGGGAAGAAAAGACAATTGAGGGTCGAACAAGACACCGAGGTGCCTGACTGACTTAATGAGTTGATGTGTGCAACCATGGAGGTTGATGTTGCCAGAGCCTGAGGTGCTTAGGCGCTGACGTGAGCCAATCAGGAGGGCCTCAGTCTTGTTCACATTCAACTGTAGGAAATTTGCACTCATCCAGGACTTGATGTCCGACATCCGACAAGTCCTGGGGGACGGCAGACGTGACAGTGCGGGGGCTGGAGGAGAAACCGTTAGAGGCAACGAAGTGGAGACGGTGAGAGAGATAGGAATCGAACCAGGCAAGGGCAGGTCCATAAAGATTGAGTAAAGCAGAGAGGCGGTGTATGTGGATGGAGTGGTCGACAGTGTCGAAGGCGGCAGAGAGGTCGAGGAGGACAAGGAGGCAGAGGGAGCCCTGATCACAGATGTTCTCTGAATGCACAGAAGTAGAACTGGAACCATGATATCCATAAGGCAAAGTTCCTGAATTCAGCCATGCCATTTGCAGGAAGCATGGGGCACTATGCAAGCACTTTCCCTCTGGAAGAGAGGGGAAAATTATCTGAACGTCAATTACCCCAGGCCTCTCAATTCCTATTTTCTAGCAGTGAGATGTAAAGTAGAAAAGGAGGTGTGGAAGCAAAAGATAATAATACTAAACCATTTGACATAACACCTTATCACGTTGTCAAATTGCCTCAAAGTGCAGCTATATTGTTTTCCTATGAAATTATTGCTGCACCTTTTATTATTTGTTACATATCAATTGATGTTTACTTCAAATTTCACCATATGCTGAATTAAGTCTGTGGGATGCCAAATTCCAACAGAACTGAATATGTCTGCAATTTTCCTTACTTTAATAATATCAAGATTTTGAACTCTTAAAATGTGCCATTTTACTACTGTTTGTGTAATATCCAAAAAAAATACTATTAGTGCAAAAGTAAAATCCTTTCATTTCCCACAAATATCCCACAATGTGAATACATCAGCCTTGTGTGGTTTGACTGACAGGGTGTTGTATCAGCACATAAGTGAACACGGGACAGACTACATTAAATATAATTACTGAATTCATTGAATTTGTATTCATAAAATGCATGCACTGCTGAATCCACATTAACTAAAACATGCATTACTTGAGCTCTGGCTCAGTAGCATTTGCATTTGAAATTATTGTTGGATTTTAAAATTTCTAATGTTGACTTTTTGTCTTCACTTTATAATAATAAAAATAATCCTGGCATTTCATACAGCACTTTTCATGTTGTTGAGATGTATCAAAGTGCCTCACAGGAGACATACTGCAAAGTGTAGTGACTGCATGTTTTGTGGGCAAATGCAGCAGACAATTTTGCACACAGCAATGCCCCACAAACAACCATGAAGTGAATGATCAATCTTATTTGGAGGATTGTTAGTCATGACATCGGGAGAAACTCCCTTCTCTTTTCAAACAGTGTCATGGGATCTTTAACTTGGACAGGCAGATGGGACCTTTATTAAAGGACCTCACCTCTGGCAATGCAGCGCACCCTCAGCTCTACATTGGAGTGTCATCATAGACTATATGGTTTCCAAGTCCTGATTCGGGACTTGATTCCATAACTTTCTGACTCAGAGCCGAGAGTTCTACCAACTGAGCCGGGCTGAAAAATTGCAAGCAACATCTTCTGGCAAAGGGCATCAAATAAATAGCCCAAAATCTGGAAGAATAGGCATCTAACCACAAAACTGGCAAGTAAAATAATGAATAGTATACCTGTTAACTGCTCATTAACCGCTCATAATAAAACTAAAATACCAACTGCTTTTTAAAATGGACTCAATCCATCAAATTTGTAGATATTTCTGGTCACCAATCTACCCAAACAACACTCTTAGAATCCTCCAATAAACAGGCATTTTAGCCCATACTTAGCTACAATAAAAGTGTCCTTCACCGCAGTCGTGTGCTGTTTTATCCTCGTTTATGTAACGTCCTAAACCTGAACCCTCCCAGTCCTGCAGGAGTGTGTCAGTACCTAACATTGCCAGCCTTGTGTGGCTCGGTGAAGGGAAACTGAAAGGGTTTTGCAGCAGCAAGTGACCACAGGACAAAACCTTATTATTATTATTATTATTATTATTATAAAACCTGACACGCATTTCATTCATTGAATTTGCACTTACAAATTGTGAGAACTGTTTTAACACATTAACCGTCGATATACTTTGCCTGAGTTGTGAGTCGGCAGCAGTGGTGTTCTCCTGAGTCCCCGCTCCCTGTCTGTCAGCATTCACTAACCCTCTGGTCGCTGTCCTTGGTCTCTGGTCGCTCGGAGACTGGAGGGTTATGTTTCTGCATCTGCAGCTTCGTCGGGTTTGTTTGTGGAGCTGCTGCACAACCTGTGTCTGTTCGCTTGTCACACGCTATTTTCCGACTGCGGGCTCTCTGCACTGATCCTGTGCAGTCCCTCGATCACTCTCCTCTTTACTGCTGGTCAGTGCAGTCTCTCTCCCTGTGCACACTCTCTCACTCTGTCCAGTGTCCCTCTCCCTGTGCACACACTCTCACTCTGTCCAGTGTCCCTCTCCCTGTGCACACACTCTCACTCTGTCCAGTGTCCCTCTCCCTGTGCACACTCTCACTCTGTCCAGTGTCCCTCTCCCTGTGCACACTCTCACTCTGTCCAGTGTCCCTCTCCCTGTGCACACTCTCACTCTGTCCAGTGTCTCTCTCCCTGTGCACACTCTCACTCTGTCCAGTGTCTCTCTCCCTGTGCACACACTCTCACTCTGTCCAGTGTCTCTCTCCCTGTGCACACACTCTCACTCTGTCCAGTGTCTCTCTCCCTGTGCACACTCTCTCACTCTGTCCAGTGTCTCTCTCCCTGTGCACACACTCTCACTCTGTCCAGTGTCCCTCTCCCTGTGCACACTCTCTCACTCTGTCCAGTGTCCCTCTCCCTGTGCACACACTCTCACTCTGTCCAGTGTCCCTCTCCCTGTGCACACACTCTCCCTCTGTCCAGTTTCTGTCTCCCTGTGCACACTCCCCCTCTCTCTCTATGCCCAGTCTCTCTCCCCTGTGCACACTCTCTCTCCCTCTCTCTCTGTGACCAGCCTCTCTCCCTGTGCACACTCCCCCTCTCTCTCTATGCCCAGTCTCTCCCCTGTGCACACTCTCTCTCCCTCTCTCTGTGACCAGCCTCTCTCCCTGTGCACACTCTCCCTCTCTCTGTGACCAGCCTCTCTCCCTGTGCACACTCTCCCTCTCTCTATGTCAAGTCTCTCTACCCACACACATTATCTCTCTTCTCTTTCTATGTACATGCAATCTCTTAGCCTTTCCTTTTCTTCACTGCTCTACATGTAATTAGATGTGTTTGACCGCCTCCCCTATGTTGTTCTGTCTCTCGATGCCCAGACACTCTGCAATCTCTTGCTCTCCTTGTTCTCTCTTCTCTCTTTCACCCTTTATCCCTTCTCCCTGTCTCTCTCTGCTCTCCTACCTTCTCGTTCTTTCTCGCTAATACACTCGCTTCTCTTTCCCCACACAATCTATCTATGTTCTCTGCCCTGTCCCTCTCACATACTTTTTCTCCACTCTCCTTGTCTCTCTTTCACACATAATCTTTCTTTGCTTTCTGTCTCTCTCCAGGGTTGGTCTTGTACAAGAGAAGTTCCCACATTTGCCTCACCCTTTATACACCAGCCTTCACCCCCCCCCCACTCACCCACAACTCACAAGTTCACTGAATCTTGAACCTTCTCCAATACCTGCAATGACACATTTAACTGTAGGCTCATAACATTATAACTAGCATTTATTCCTGAATCTGAAAAAGAAAACACTTGGAAATTGAAATTGGAAAACACATGATATGTGCTCTTTCTGGGCCCACTGAACATATAATTTACTTTTGTCACTTGATAACTGGCATCTCAGAATAGATGCAGAAGACTGAGGATTTGCATTGGGTATTAGAATTAGTATTTGGTATTAGTATTAGCATTGCTCGTGTTTCAACTGAGTGAAGAATTATCATATTGTACATTAATTTATGGTGAAATGTTGTAGGGAGATTGTTGCACACTGAAAACAATGGTGTCAATAATGAAAAATCAGTCACCCTTTGACCTTCAGCATCGGTATTTAATCATTAATAATAATAATAATAATAATAAGCCTTGCATTTGATACAGCAGATCACCACACCTTTGAGACACCTGAAAGTGCTTCACATAATATGTGGGACACTGCTGTGCGCAATTGGCTGCTGCGTTTCACCCACAAAAAAACAGTCAATTCACTTTACAGTATATTCTGTGAAGCCTTTGAGACGTCTCAAAGACATGATAAGGTGCTATATCAAATGCAAGGATTATAATACACTGTAAAGTGAATTGACTATATCTTGTGGGCAAAATAAAGTTGGATATTTCGGTTGAATGATGACTCTCTTTTTCAGAGGATCTAGATCTTGAGCTTTCTAACAGGCGGCATCAACGAATAACACATAAAAGCATCTCCAGCTGCAAAGGACCCTTTTGCAACCTTGTCAGACAAGTGGTGACATGTGGAGTTAGTTGAGAGGCAAATGTGTCATGAATAACTCATTCATTGTTTATTCTTTGTGTCACTGTAAGGAAGTGTGTTACACCAGTGATGTGGCTTAGGGGTCAGTTATCCACTTTAATATGAGTTGTTATATATATATACTGTATATATGAATACATTTTTCTCTCTGACTTGTGCCAACCTTCATAGGTACAGATGATGAAAACACAGACTTGGAGTGTACAAATATGTCCTGGGGACACGTAAAGCAAGCTGCTCACTGCTGGGACCCAGCCTCAGTGCCTGTCACTCCCAAACAACAACTGAGCTGAGCCCAGATTCCATTAATTATGGGTTCTCCGCATTACGTCTGTTTTACCTTTCGGACATGAGATGTGCAGACAAATGTTTTGTCTTCCGTGTGAGCGTTGCAGGAAATGGAAGAGACAAGTTTGTAGCTGATCAAAATGATTACCATCATCTGTATCAATTTCTGTAGCTCACTGCTCGAATTTCACTTATGATCTGGGATAAATTCACCACAGAGTGAAGCACTTGTTCTGTGATGTAGAGCTACCCTCTCTTGAAAGTTGAAGAGACTACATCTTATTACACCGACATATAATGATTTAACTAAAAGCATGCAAAAATGCACTAACAAACTGTGCAGAACCATACAATTTTACTTTAATTTTACCAATCCAAAACCAACCGGCATAGCTGATATCTATATACTGTACTTTGTCTGCTTATGAAGGGAGGCACTCTACAGAGAGGTAATTCCACAAGCTTTTTAATGTAATCCGTATGATACAATGTCTTGACTTTCTATTAAAAATTTTCTTTCTCACACAGATGGTTGTGGATCACTTGAGAAATAATAATAATAATCCTTGCATTTGATATAGAGCTTTGTCACGTCTTCGAGACGTCTCAAAGGGCTTCACAGAATATACTGTAAATTGAATTGACCTGTATATTTGTGCCGAAAATCCTTATGAGGTGAAAAATTGGAAGGAATGCATTTTCATGATCTGATAAAATGTATCCAGTTTGAATGGAGGAGGAGGGAAGAGATGGAAATGTGACTGAAAGGTTTAGCATAACAAATCTTTTGTAGGTCACTTTGGCTGATGTATTCCACAGCAGATACACATTAGGTATGTATGTTTGATCCTGCTTTGCAGACTGGAGACCGTCCGGAGTGGAGTGCGCTATATAAATCCAAGTTGTTGTTGTTAAGTTGTTGTTGCAGCTGTTCACATTTTGAATTCATGCTATCGAGTGAGACAGAAGATAAAGCTGATAAACACAATGTGGGCCGTGCAGATCATATTCAGATATTTCACTGCACTACCTCAGAGCAGTCAACTTATTTTTAAATACCAATCTCTCTGATGAACAATAATAAAGTATAAATCTTGCACATCAGGAGAACGTCTCAAAACGCTTCACAGGATTCACTGTAAAGTGTAGTGACTGTATCTTGTAGGCAAATGCGGCAATCAATTTGCACACAGCAATATCCCACAAACAAATAAATAATTTTATCTGGGGGATTGTTAGCCAGGACACCAGGAAATACTCCCTTTTCTTTTCAAACAGTGTCGTAGCTCCTTTAAAGTTCACCTGAACAGGCAGGCGGAACCTTGGTTTAACATCTCATCCGAAAGACGGCATCTCCAGTAACGCACTATATTGAATTGCCAACTTCACCTCCATGCTCAAAGTCCCAGTGTGGGGCTTGAACCAAGAGCCTTTTGACTCAGAGGCAAAAATGCTACCAACTGAGCCAGACTGACACTGAACGGCCTACTGGTGCTGCATTTGTCCTGTTTTATCTATTTATTTTGCACAATTGTATGTACAGCTGATGCAATAAAATACTTTATGTAAAATATACACCTGTATAGCAGTGTTGATTGTTATATTCTTAAAGCAGCCTCATCAGGAAAAAAACATATGAAGTCCTCCCCCACCCCCCAAGTCAAAATCTATGCAGTAGTTATGATAGCAGTAGAAATTATCTGCATTGACCTATACCATCCCAAAAGATTTGAGCCACATAGCATCCATCAACAAACCAAGTAAACATACAGCATAATCAGAACACTTACAATGTTATTTGTGAAGGTCTCAGCCTTGTCACATGCATCTAGTGTATAGTTTTTAGCTGCAGTAACTTCAGGCACATGTGTCATGTGTCCAAACCTGCCTGAGAAGTTGAACTTTCAGTTATTACATTGCACCCCAACCTCTGGAACTCCTATCCTCTAGCCCTCTGCCTGGCGTCCTTTTCATCTTTGAATCCCAACTGTTTGCTCACAAAATATTGCTCACTGCACTTTATAGTATATCCTGTCAAACGATTTGAGGCATCCTCTCAACATGAAAGGCACCGTATCAAGTGTAAGGATTATTATTTGGATTAACAAATGTAAGGGTTATTATTTTGGATTATTATTACCTCTTTGACCAGACTTATCATTTCTTCCAGCCCTTTCGCCTTGCTCAGCATCCAACCCTTTCACAGTGAAGCGCTCCAAGACATTTTCTTAAAATGAAGTGCTGCTCCTGTAATATATTCCCTCCCCACTCCAGTAATTACCAAGTGGAGATTTATTAGCCACAAATCCTGAACAAACAAATCACAATCATTTTACAGAGTTATTCCTTACAACGAACTAATCAAGGGACATGAATTGTATACAACTCAGAATTAATTTAAATCGACCCATTAATAATCCAGAGAGAATTAAATTTGCTTTCATCTCAAAAACATGTGAAAGCTTTCAAACTTAACAGTTCAGTTAAGAAAAAAATGTTATTTCTGCAAGATAGTCTCATATTGGTGTCAACCTGGCTCAGTTGGTAATACTCTCACCCTGAATCAGAAGGTTATTGAACTCATAGTCAAGTCTGACTCTCCAATGCAGTGGTGGGAGTGTACTGCATTATTGGAAGTACTGTCCTTCAGATGAGACATTTAACCAAAGGTCCCCTCTACCTGTTCAGGTGGACATTAAGGATCCCATGTCACCATTTGACTACTTTTTCCCTTATATTCCTTTCTTTTATGTACATTTTTTTAAAAAATTAAAATTGCCCTATCCATTTCTATAGCTTCGCATTTTATGTGAACAGAAGGCAGGGGAAATCTTCCAGTTTGTACCCCACACCTCTATTATTAGGAGAGCATTCAAATAAGATCCCATTGTACTTACAGTATTTAATTGGGTTCAACCAGTACCTCAGCGAAAGATTAACAAGAGGTGAACAGAAATTGTGACCATGTATGAAAGATTACCCTACAACTCATCTAGCTTCCCATTGTGTCATGAAAAGCGATAGGAGAATGAGAAAGTCACATTATTTTCTTACTTCTAAATAGTCTTTCTCCTTTAATTGCCTTGCCCATAAAATCTAATAGGTTTTGGTGAGGTGGGAGTGAGGCTTGGGGGTAGATGAAAGGAGCAATGACCAGGTTCCAAGAGGAAAGAACAGTGTAACACTTGAATCTATCCCAGAAACTTGTTTTTTTTCTCTATGTAAATGAAGAATTGTAGACAGTGTTTTGAAAAATCATTGCCCAAATAACCATTCTTAATATGTGAGACTGGACAGTAAATGTAACAGAATGGTACCAGGAATGAGGGACTTTAGTTATGTGGAAAGACAAGAGAGGCTGTGGTTGTTTTTCTTCAAGCAGAGACGGTCAAGGGGAGATTTAATAGAGATGTTCAAAATTATGAGGGGTTTTGATAGAGTAATTAAGGAGAAACTGTTTCTCTGTGGTAACTAGAGGACACAGATTTAAAATAATTGGTAAAAGAACCAGTGGGGAGACCAGGAGAAATTGATTTACCCAGAGACTTGTTACGGTCTGGAATGCCATGAAAGGGTGGTGGAAGGAGATTTGATAGTAGCTTTCAAAGGGGAATTTGATATGTACTTGAAAAGGAAACATCTGCAGGGATATGGGGTAAGAGCAGGGGAGTTGGACTAATTGAGTAGCTCTTTCAAAGAGCTGGCACAGGCATGATGGGTTGAATGGCCTCATTCTGTCCGGTAATATTCTATTATTCTACAATTATGGACGTGACTTCAGCTGCCATACACAACAGACACTTTCCAGGATGGGTTACTCGACAGGAGCAGGAATCATTAGCGCAAACATTATTAATGGCAACAAGGACTGACTGAATCTTCCAGATATTTTATCTGTTTAATGAATTGCAGTCACAAGCAAATTGAAGCAAAACTGGTGGCTTTCCTTGATTATGACACCTTTCACTTCAAAAGGATGTCTCAAATTTGTTACAGGATATACTCTAATGTGTGACTGTGTATTTTGTAAGCAAACGCAGAAGCTAATTTACACACATCAATGTCTCATGACTTCCACAAAGTCAATGACTGATTTTATTTGAGGATTTTTGACCAGGAAACCAAGAGAAACTTCTCTTTTTGAATAGTGCCATGGGTCCCTTAACATCCAGCTAAACCGACAAACAGGAATATCTCATCTCATCCGAAGGACAGCACCTCCAACAATGGAGCACACCCCCAGCACTGCACTGGGGTGTCAGGCTGCCCTAGACTATATGACAAGCGCTCCGGGACTCTACCATGCCTGAGGAGCGCTATATAAATGCAAGTTGTTGTTGTTGTGATCAAATCCCGACGTGGGGCTTTGATCTTTCCAGAGGTGACAGTATTACCAATTGAGCCAGACTGATACCTTACAGACAGAGTCAACTGAAGAGCTAGGTTAGTTGACAAGAGAGGAGGAGAGAGACAATGTTGAAAGGTGGTCAAACAGTAAAACACGTTAAGAGAGGAAGTTTTTTAGGTTTGTGCCTGGCTGCAGTCGGTGCCCAATTCATGATGAAACAGTTTTGAATATTCAGCGCCATCTTGTGGCCAAGTTATTGTATCCATTTTGTCCATCCTAAATCAGTTTGGGGTGTCAAATTGTTTAAACAAAAGCCACATAACTTCCTCCAAGAGTGGTGTAAAGTGCTACCCATGGAGCCAATAGACACTTTCTTGTTCTTCTTTAGAGTATCACATCTTAAATTGCACATTTAGTTCATAAATAATTCTATTCAGTCATAAAATATCACTTTCTGCTCTGCAAACATATTTTCCCTATTAACGGTATTGTTTGTAATCAGTTATTGTACAAGAATCTTTATACAGTTCAGTCACTTTCTTAGATGTAGTTTGACTAACAGCCTGCTCATAAGGGTTTGTGTTGGCCTGGCTCAGTTGATAGCACTCTTGCCTCGAACTCAGAATGTTGTGGGTTTAAAAGCCCCAAGCTGGGACTTTGAACTCATATAGATGACACTCCAATCCTGGGAGTGTGTTGAATTGACGGAGATACTCTCCCTCGGATGAGACATTAAACCAAGGTCCCATCTGCCTGTTGAGGTGGATATTAAAGATCCCCGGGCACTATTTGAAAGGGTACGGGAGTTTCTCCTGGTGTCCTGACCAACAATTCCCCAACATAAAATTGGTCATTCGCTCCATGGATGTTTGAGGGACATTGCTGTGTAAAACCTGGCTGCTGTGTTTGTCCACAAAATTACAGTCAATTTACTTTACAGTTTATCCTGTAAAGTGCTTTGAGACGTCCAGAAGACGTGATAAGGTGCTATATCAAATGCAAGGATTATTATTATCCTGTAAAGCACTTTGAGACATCTTGAGGACGTGATATACCAAATGCAAGGATTATTATCATTATAATTACCTCGCATACTCACACTGAGGCTGCTATCATTGATACTGTGAAGAATAATAAACTGGTAATAATTGTTGATGGCAAACATTGTTCTTCACAACTGTGACCTTCAGTAATTCAGCAATGTGTCAAGTGAAAGAAAAATGGACTTTCCAATTTGCAATACAACAGCTATTCACAAGACAAAATGACATTGACTGTAGTAGATAATGTGTTAATATTTAACAAAAAGTTTCTAAATAACTAGCTGTACCTGTTGCAACCAGTTTAATTTAAGCGGCCTTCTCTCTTTCATCCAGCATTTGTATTTGTCTTTGAAAGGCTTGATCTTTGCTTCTTAGGCATCTCTATCCCTTAAGATTAAGAAAATGTGCTATTGAATTCATTAGCATCACTTGTTTACCTATTTGCACACATATCCTTTTGGGGGCGCTCCTGTGGAAGGACTCCTGTTGGGAGGACTCAGTGGGAGGACTCCTGTTGGGAAGATTCAGTGGGAGGACTCCTGTGGGAGAACTTCTGTTGGGAGGACTCCTGTTGGTGGGACTCCTTATTAGAGTTCATACATGTGTAATGAGCTTGTTTAGCTCACAATAGGAGATCCCCGAAGAAAAATATGCCCATGACACTCCCCAATGAAAGTCCTTTCCGATGAAGTATAAATCATGCTTCTACATCAATTGGTTATTGACAAACAGACAGACACACGGGCAGACATTTTGTCTTTATTAGTGCAGATGTATCTCTCTAGAAGGGTGTGTGATTTCTTCTATCATTATTTTGTTGCAGAACACTCTGCATACCTTTTTTGGGGCTTAATTAAACATTTTTTAATATAGCTCATCAATGATAGGAGATACCCCAAAAATATGCCCATGACATTCCCCCATACAAGACCTTTACGATGAGGTATAAATCATATCTCTACATCAATTGGTTATTGTGTTCTTGGCGGACAGATAGACAGATAGTTACACAACAACAACAACAAGATTCCATTTATAAAGCGCCTTTCACGTCAGGAGGACGTCCCAAGGCGCTGAACAGACATTTTGTCTTTATTAGTTAGATAATAAGCCTTGCATTTGATATAGAACTTTATAACGCCAACAAAACATCTCAAAACGTTTCACAGGATCTACTGGAACATGCAATGACTGTATGTTTGGCAAATACAGCAATCAATTTGCAAACAGCAATGATCCACAAAAAATTGTGCATTTATATAGCGTCCTTCATATAGGATATTGTCCAAGAGCACTTTGTCAACATGATAAAGTGCAGTATTAAATGCAGGGATTATTATTATTATTAATCCATGAAGTGAATGACCATTTTTTAACTGGAGGATTGCTGGCAAAGATATTGGGAGAAACATACTTCTCTTTGTCTTCAACAACCATCTAAACAGACAGATCTTCATCGACCAACTAAGTAGACAGATGGGACTTCACTTTAACGGCTCACCCAAACGTTGGCACCTCTGACATTCCTCCTATAACAACAACTTGCATGTGTATAGCACCATTCATGTGGATAGCATCTTGGAGCACTTAACAATGATGTAGTTTGACAGCACTGCAATGGAGTATCAGCCCAGACTGTGAGCTCAAAAACCCAACACAGGGCATGAACCCACAACTTTGTGACTCAGAGGCGAGAGTGTTACCAACAGAAATAGTCTTAAAAGATTCATCATGTTTATCAAGGAAAAAGACTCATCATGTTTATCAACAATTTGCACTTCTTGTACCAAGTTTAAGCAATCATGCACTGAATGCAGAGTGGACTAGATTTACTGCACAGTAAATCTTCTTCCACAAGAATTGTAATTCCAAGATCTAAAGAGGTTCCTTACTGCACGAGTGCTAGATTTTAACTTTCCCCAACGTCTATCCTTCTCGCCTCTCTGAGTGAGATTAGCAATTTAGTCCAATTTACTCTTTGGTTATGAACAATGCTATTGTTTATGGGCCCACTATGACCATTATATTGTAGAATTTTCATTTTACATAGCACCCTTACAGCAAGGCCTTCCCTCGCCCCAACAACACCCTCCTCCCACACACACACAAACACACACACGATTCATTAAGATGACAGACAATAACATTGGGGAAGGAACATTTCCTAACTTGTTAATTATTTATGTAGTATTAGGGTTAAACACTTGTATCTGATCCAACTTGAGTTACATGGTAGTAAAGCTTTTTCTGTTCTTCCCAATGGTGTGCTTTAACCTCAAACTCAGAAAGCTATTCTGTACTGCACACTGTAACAATTCCATTTCTAACACTAGGGAGACTAACTAGTCAATTTTATTGTTGAATCACAGGCAGTTGTGTGCTGTTCATTCATGCCAGTAGCATTAAATTGACACTGCAGTCAATCCTCACGGACAATTTAATGTTCAAAAACACTTAACTGTAAATATTCTGACCTGTTCACTATAAAAATTAAACAATGTGACAACAAATATTTCCGATTGGTGGCAATTTACTGTCAAAGGTGAAATTATGTTTCCACAAGTCTTCACATCTTTTCAGACAATTTCTGCCCTAGAGATATGATGATTCACAGCGTGATCGTTTCTGACAGACTTAATGCTAAAACGTTCCCAAAGGGATTACACAATTGGCCATTATAGAGGAGCAATATACCTGAACTCAAGGGTTGAGCAAATTACAACACACCTTAGGGTCATTTTGAAACTTTGTGGTATGTGCCATTAAAAGAAAACAAAGGTAATGCCTTTCAGTCAGGAGGACATCTCAAAGCAGTTCAAAGGGTTTTACAATAAAGGCAGTGACTATTTTGTAGGTCGAATGTACCCAAGTGCAGCCGAAACCCTCGTGCATGCATTCGTCACCTCCCACCGGGATTACTCCAACGCACTCCTCGCTAGTCTCCCCTACTCCACTATTCAAAAGATCCAGCTCATTCAGAACTCTGCTGCCCGCATACTGACCCTGGACCAAACTCCATACACACATCTCACCAGTTCTGGCCAGGTTCTACTGGCTCCCCACAACTAAATGGATCGACTTCAAGATCCTCACTCTTGTGTTCAAATCCATTCACTCCCAAGCACCTCCCTACCTCTCCGACCTCCTTACTCCCCAATCCACCACCCGGTTCCTCCACTCCACTGGCACCAGCCTCCTGCTCGTTCCTCGCACCCATTGGAGGTCACGCTCTCAGCCACTAAGCTCCAAAACTCTGGAACACTCTCCCTCAATCCCTCCGCCTTGCCCCCACTCTCCCCTTTTTCAAGTCCCATCTGAAAACCTTCCTCTTCGACCATGCTTACGGCCACCACCCCCCCACCCCCAGCTCAGAGTCAGGCTCCGCCATTGTTAAACGCTCTTAGATGCTACCCTGCATGCAGGGCACTATATCAGTACAAATTGTTGTTGAAGATGAACGAGGTACCTAACTTGTACAAAGCACTGTCCCACAAACAACCATGAATGACTACATTTTTAATGGACACTTAAGTAAGCAGATTGGACCTCGGTTTAATGCCTCATCTGTAGGAATGGCATCACCAACAATGCAACAGTTCCCCAGCAGCATATTGGAGTGTCAGCCTAAACTTTGAGCTCAGAAATGTTGTGTATAAATGATATATGGACAGACAATATGTTTTATTATTCCATTTAGTTACTCTCCTCTGTTCAAGCACACCCTTGGGTAGCTTACATATTACTAGTCTTTGTTGGGACTATGATGACCAAAAGACACTCCTGACTGCTCACCAAGGGCATTGTCTCTACTGTTATAGTGAGAGCAAAAGTCATCAGGTAATGAATGGGTTGCAGTATCTCTTGAGTGCTTGTTTTTGTAAATCAAAAGCATGACACAGCTCTTTTGCATCTTATAACATTCTAGCCAAATGCTGCTGAAAGTTGTGACCAAGATTGTATTACAATAATGATTATTCACTCAACTGTGTGATTGAGATCTTTCCATTTAAGTAATACAGGCACTACCCTGTATCCCATCACTTTGTAGCAGTTTGCTGGAGAGTTGACAGTCCTATACCAACACAATGTAGTAGGATATATACATCTCACCCTAGCTAACAATTCCACTGAAGATTATATGAGACTCAGTTTAAAACATTGCACAATGCATACCTGATCACATGTAACTTGCATAAGATAGAGCATAAATAGGCTTGCACTTGCTCGTTACGTGAAGAGTTGGAACGTTTTCCTATATACTCTTTGACATTGCTGAGGTTTTGTACCTTCCCCAGGTTTGTAACAGACATTATTTCATGTGTAGCAAAATAAAGGTAACTCTGAGACCATTGAATTTGTCAGAACCAGTGATCATGAGCACTGTATAAATGATACTATGATCTGGCAAGTTAGTGACTAATTGCACTTGGTTTCAGAAACTAGGAAGTTTCTTCATGGGTTCACTGGAAGAATCTATAATAAGAATAATAATTTGAAATGACTTGCATGTAGATACAAAAGAAAACTAAATCTCTTTAATAGTATTTAGTAGCAGAGCAACCTTGGCAGAAATATAGGAAAATAACATTATTTGAAACTAAAGACTAGTTTTCTTTTTGCCTGGCAAGGAGGAGGAGGAACATGTGTGGGACACTGCTGTGTACAATTGGCTGCCAAGTTTCGCCCTCAAATATACAGTCAATTCACTTTACAGTATATTCTGTGACGCGCTTTGAGACATCTAGAAGGCATGAAAAGTATTATATTAAATTAAAGGATTATGATTATTATGTAGAAACTGGACTCTCATATGCTATTGTTACTGTGGAAATAGACAATAATTTACAGCAAATGCAAGGATTATTTATCAATATATTATAGTTCCGGATCCAATTGTCATTTAGAGACGTGTAATGTACAATAATAGAACACTGCTTTACCGTTATGTGACTAACACAGTAGAACAAGTGAAACATAAAAATAATTATGTGGTGCTTTTGGAGTCCTGTAGCTCAGTGGTTAGAGCACTCGCTTTGCAAGCGAGACATCTGGGTTCAATTCCAGGCAGGGCGAAACCTTAGACAAGTTTCCTTTTCCACACACCTAATAATAAACCCTCCAAAAAACAAAACAATAATAAATTGGTCATTTTCAATCCACGACTGTTTGTGGGACACTGCTGTACGCAATTGGCTGCCGCATTTTGCCCACAAATATACAGTCAATTCATTTTACAGCATATTCTGTGAAGTGCTTTGAGATGTCTCAAAGACGTGAAAAGTGCTATATCAAATGCAAGCATTATGATTATTATTATAATATATGATTGTAGCAGAAAGATGAAAAATGTCCT
The DNA here is from genome assembly GCF_018977255.1 of Callorhinchus milii. Lineage (NCBI taxonomy): Eukaryota > Metazoa > Chordata > Chondrichthyes > Chimaeriformes > Callorhinchidae > Callorhinchus > Callorhinchus milii. The sequence continues at coordinate 78,384,711 of NW_024704743.1, forward strand.
TATGAGATGGTACAATATGCAATATTTATTGAATAAAATTACATATCAGTGGAGATTTTAAATTTTCCTTTAAAGGGAAATTATATGAGACGTATTGTACATAGTTAACAGCAGCTGAACTGTTAGCAGAATATACTAAGGGACAGAATGAAAACTAAATTACTCATTAAGCACTGGAACAGTTGAATGAAGAAATTATATTAAATACTTAAAGGAGCTGAAATTCTGCAATGGAAATGTTTGTGTCATCTGCAATTTAATATTAGAGATAAACAAGATAAAATAATAGCAGCAGTATTTATGGCTAAGTTTTATTTAAATAAACTATGAATAGGACCATCCCAGGCTCTAGCCCAAGTATTTACTGTGAATAGTTTCAATTGTGTGATACAGGTACTGTACTTTTGGTTTGACTATCACAAGCTATTTTGATATAAGACCCTTTATAGTGAAATCCTGTTAGCTGTGAAAGAGTTTGATTAGGCAAGCAGCTTCACTTTATTAAGAGCTGGTAAATTGAACTATAAATGAAATAAAGGTTACATATTAAACAAGATTAATAACTTCAAAATTACGGGAACAAAAAGGAAACCGTTAAAGTGTGATCAGCATGAGGAACAAACTACTAGCACATGAAGAAGAAATTGCACAGAATTACAAAAAGGAACAGCTAAACCGATTCAGGCTTATGAGATTTAGAGATAAATACATAGAAGGAGGGGTAGACCAAGTCGACCAATCTACTCCTGCCCAAAATTGCTACTATGTCCTCCACCATGAAATGACATAGGTGTATTGTACTGTGAAATACTGAACGTGCCTTGCCTCAGCAAACCAAACGTCCTGAAGAAAATACTGAACAGCCATAAAAGTGACATTTTATATTCAGCATATGCTCTTTCAACACGGTTGAAAATACACTATCTTGGTTCACGGATCGTGATTCTCTGAGTTGCAAGTAGTGATCCTGAAATCTGTCTCGTTGACCCCATGGAATTCTGCTGTAAAGCAATCCTCTGCAGGTTTCTACCCGGGACCTACTTCTGGTTACCAGCAGGAGTCACTATTAATCTATGTAGTGACTACATTTTGAATCCCATTGTCTCTCTTTATCGAGTCACTCCATACAAAATTTGTGTTGCTCCTTCAGAAAAAGGTCACTTTTGATAAAACTTCACCCAAATATGAAAAACATGTCAGCTAATGCTTCTTCTGCATTTCAATTCCCAGTTGAATTATTTGCATTTATTTAGTTGTTAATTCTAAAAAAGGTGAATTAAATAGAACCACTAACAAAAGAACAGGAGTTCACAACCATTCAGAAGTCAGAAGTATAACTAGTCAAGGTTGTTTTTTTGTTTGCTATGTTTGTTATCAGACAGCTTACACAGTAACAGATAAAAAAAAGTTAGCAACAATTTTATAGGAAGAATCTTTGACTATTTACATAAATACATAATTTCAAGAACAAAGCACCATTCTAATAAGAAATGGACTATTTCAAAAACAACGAGGAAATACATACATTTTTCATCCTGAATATTACTTGATTTACTATGGGACTTAGGGTCATCAAATGTTATATTCTGATCAGTAGTACTTGGCTTCATCACCAGCTCGTAATAATGATAATCCTTGTATTGGATATACACCTGTAGCTCCTATAACTTTCAAAGTACGGTGGTTTATTTTGTACTCTAAAATGACCTTTGTCACCGGCTGAATGTTAATAACCCGGCCCTTTCAAGAGTCCTTGTTGAGCCTGAAGGGCAGCTGCATGAATTCCACAGTCTCTGGCTTCACAAATCCCAGGAATCCCTGGATTACCAGGCAATCCTAGCTGGCCAGGAGCCCCAGTGTACCCCACTGGGCCCCGTGGACCTGGCTTTCCTTCTTTGTCAACACCAGGATACCCAGGATACCCTACAGGACACAGAAAGATAAAGTAGCTTTGAAATAGGGGTCACCTGAGCAGTACATTTCTCATTTGTTCAACCCAGGCAAACAAAGAAAGTGCTTGAGTTAAGAGAATATATGAAATCGGTGTCTCTCATGAGGATCTATCAACACATGAAGTTTAATTTGCCTTTTAACCTTCTCACCATCCAGTTATATATTCAACCACAAGTTCAATTCAAACATACTGCTCCCCCTTAGTAGCATTGTTTTGAAATGAGGTTTTGTGGAGGTCTGAATGCTTTCCATGGTGTCTCCTGTTCCCAGATATAAAATATTGTCTGAGGAGAAAGTACAGCTCTATTCTGAATTTTAATTATATTAAGTTATGGTGGCTGTGAAACAGCCTTAAACAGCAGTTCTGTTCCTGGGAAGAAGGTACCCAGAAGGGGAGAAAATCTATCCTATGGTATGGTCACGACTGGTCATGGAAATCTTATGTCTACACATACGTTTAAATGAATGGGGGAAAATTCATATCTTGGAAATTCTTTAATGTCAGGAATGTATGTGTGCATAAGGGTGTCTGTCTAGTATGTGTGTGTGTGTATGTATGTATGTATTTGAGCGAGCGAGCGAGTAATTGTATATAAATGTTTAAATGGATGGTGCAATTATACTAAAATAGATGGTACTATCTTCCTGAAAACATGTTTAGAAAACCTTTCATTGGTTTACGAGCATGTGAAACAATGATCAAAACTCATCTTTATTCATCACACAAAACTCATCACTTATGTATGTGATATTCTGATGATGACAATGAAGCAAACGACTTCTGTCTCTCCTCCCTCTGGGCAAGAAAAGAGTGTTTGCCATTAAATCATTAAGCCAATCTTTCTTTCATTCTGATCGAACATGAAGCCCTGAAATTGACTTGTTTGACTTTGAGCATATCAAGCTACCTACCTCTAGGGCCTTGAAACCCTTCTGGACCAGGAAGACCAACTCCCTGAGCTCCCTTTTCACCCTTGTCACCTTGATCTCCTATAAAATGATAAAAATATGGTTCTTTAAACATCACCAAAGATAGTTCTAGACAGGAAATCTTTTTAAGTTAAGCACCAACCTGAATAAATATTACCTTTAGCACCAGGAGCTCCTTGTGATCCAGCAAATCCAATTCTACCCCTTGGGCCACGTTCACCCTCCAATCCATCAAGACCAGGTTTACCCTTTCAAAAAATTATTATTTTTAAAGAAAATAAAACAAAATATTCTTAAAATCGCCATATTTTTAAGAACAACTAACTTGGGTATGTGTATTTTCCGCATCAACTTTAAATTTAAAGCTGCAATTTATGATTTAGCCTGAAGCATTTCAGAAAATAAGGCCAATAAACAAAAGAAAAGAATCAGCCCACGATGTCCTGGAGACACCACTGTTTTTTACAGTTTTTCCAAAAACTCAATAAAGAGAAAGCCAAGGTGAGAGAGACACTGCTCATCATAATTATAAAGCATAAAAATATATAATCATATCAAATATAAATAGGGAAATAAAACAACTAATCCAATTTTTGGTCAACATTGGTTGATCTTTGATCAATATAGAGTAATAAATAGTGACTTACTTGCTCTCCTGGTTTCCCTGGCAACCCAGAAGGACCAGGAGGTCCCATCAGTGTTACATTGTTGGTTGGACAAGCTGTCATACATGTCCGTCTGATTGCTGATGCATAGATTGCTATCTGCTCATTTATCACACTTTTACATAACTCATATACTTGTTCATCAGGCATTCCTGGACCCTGGTGGTAACACAAAAATCTTTTAAACAGTTGATCCAAAAAATTGATGATTTTACCACGCTATAACTGAACATAGAACTTCTTCCACCCTATATCTATTACTGGAAAGCAAGGTAATATTGCTTTGCAATGCAGAGCAGAGAATCATAGACTGTACAGAAACAGGTCATTTCGGCCATCAAGCTCCTACTCCTCATCAGATTATCAGGTGTTCTTAAAAATATAGCAATTGTGCAACCATCTCTAACAATAGTAAAAAATCGTCCTTTTTTGAAGAATTGAGAAAGAAGCCTGAATCGATTCATACTTATTGTGTTTATAAAACATTGAGGTGAATCAAAGTATTGCTAAAACCACCTCCTGAAGAATTCCACCTATCTTTGGAATAAGCAACTCCACTGGCTTCCCATCACACAGAGGATCCTGGTCCTCATCTTCAAAGCCTTCAATGGCTTTACTCCCCCCTACTCCTTTGACATGCTAACGCCCTACCAACTTGCCCACTCCGTCAGCTTCACGTCCCCTGGCTCGCCCACCCCACCATTCAGCCACTCTGCCCTACCCTCTGGAACTCAATCCCTCAGTCCATCCACCTCGTCCCCTCCCTTGCCTCCTTCAAGTCCCATCTCAAGACCCTCCTCCTTGACCATGCCTTAGATCACCCTCCTTCCCCCCCTGCCCTCCACCCTCCCCAATCCCAAACCGCAGCTTGGGTCCGAAACACAGATTATCCAGCACCTTGGAATGTCCTCCTGAATAGTGCTAATGGGATCTTTAATGTCTCCCTGAAAAGAGAGATAGGATCTTGGTTTAACTTGACACCTGAAGGATGACACCTCCAACAATGCACCCCTCCCGCAGCACTGTACTGGAGTATCAGTTCAAAATCCCAACATTAGGTTTGAACCCACTGACTGAAAGGGGAGCGTGCTACCAACTGAGCCAGGCTGACACCTGAGAAGTAATATTTGGGGATTGTTTGAACATACCTGAGAGCCCTCAGATCCCGGTTCTCCTGCTGGCCCAGGTTCACCCGACTCTCCCATGGAACCAGGAAAACCACGTGGTCCAGGGATTCCAGGAACGCCTCTTCTGCCATCTATTCCAAACAAACCAGGGGTCCCACGCTGTCCTTGCTACATAAATGGCATTAAGTTAAAAACCAACAAAATTATTTGCATATCAATTACCGTTCTGACATTCAAATATAAAACATTATTATTTTATCTAATGAAGCAAAAGTGTGGCGCAGTCATTTTCTTTGTGTTTAATGGAATATGCTTAAAGAGAACAGAAAGTATGGCAAAGCAATTTCCAGTAAAGCAACTTCAATATCTCAATTCCAAATATTGTGCTGGTGTGATGAAATTACTGAGCAGCCCTGCTATTGATATCCACTCAAGGTGATAAGGTCTATTAACATGTGCAGGAAACTGTCTCAATCTCTCTTTGATCATTTTCAAATTTTGTCATCCTTTTTGGAATGTTTGCTGCCTAAATGGAGTCCTGTAGCGTATTGGTTAGAGCATTCGCCTCGCAAGCAGGTTCAATTCGGAGACAAGGCGAAATATTAGGCAAGTTTCCTTACTCCACACGCCTCTGTTTACCTAGCAGTAAGTAGGAACCCGATTATTAGTCGATTGGCGGATCGCTTTCCCAGGGGTAATAATCCCTACGAAAATAAATAAAACATTTTTAAAAATTTAGTCAGTCAATCCACGACTGTTTTTGGAACACTGCTGTGTAGAATTGGTTGCCACGTTTCAGCCACAAAATATAGTCAAGTCACTTTACAAATGTAATTTTGCTGTTTTTGTTTATAGTATATTCTGTGAAGCGCTTTGAGACGTCTCAATGACGTGATAAGGCACTATATCAAATGCAACAGTTATTATTATTATTATCTCAACTGTTTCTCCTCAGTTTTCTCCAGTTCTTCATGTTCTTCAGAGGAAAATTTTTATTCAATTTCCATTACATTCAAATCATTTTTCTATTGCCTCTTCATATAGTATAACTTAATGAATCACAGGAATACAACAAACATATGGATAAACAAAGCCCTGCTGCCCTTTTGATCTCATCCTTCCAGAATAGCCTTCCTACAATCTTGCTATTACCGCTTAAAGCTGATTCTTAAATAGTTCCAGTGGCCTCAATTGCCCTTCCTGGTATCTCATCCTGACTATTGATTGATCCACTGAAATACTTTCTGGGCTCTGTCCTAAAATCAGCTTCACAACCATTACCTTGTGTCCTTTTGTTCTACTACCTTGATGTATCTGACATTTTTGTTCTGGAAGTATAACCATGAATTATTTTAGTTGGTAAGAATTTATCTAGTTCCTTTTTGAAAACTTTTTATAGTTTCTTTTTCCACTACCTATGCTGGTTGTTTTCTCTTCACTATCACATTTTTCTTTTTCTTAAAAAAAGGTATTTCTTCTGTTATGTTCTTATGCTCTCTTTTGCCCTTATTTTGAAGGTATGACTAATTTAATGTATGTCCTTTATTTCACTTATAGTCCAACTCTTAATACAGTCAAACTAGTTGCCAATGAATATTTTAACTGAAATGGGATTTCACTAAAAGGTGAATTATACTTGTTTTATATTCATAAATGCCCTTTGCATTTAAATAAAAAGTAACAGTGCCATGTATACAGTGTAGAAATATTCTTGTTAAATACTTAGGCAAGAGATTCTCCATTTATTAATAATAATCCGTGTTTTTGATGTGGTGCCTTTCATGTCTGGAGGATGTTTGAAAGCGCTTCAGAGGATATCTTGTAAAGTGGCGTGACTGTATTTGTAGCCAAACACGGCAGCCAATTTGTGCAGCAAATTCCAAAAATAGCCATGAATTGAAAGACCAATTTTATTTTGGGAGATTGTTGGTCAGAACACCAGGAGAAATTCCCTTCTCTGCCACTGGATCTTTAATGCCCACCTCAACAGGCTGATGGGACCTCAATTTAATGTCTCATCTGAAGAATGGCACTTCCAGCATTGTAACTCGCTCTCCCCACCCCCAGCACTGCACTGGAGTATCAGCTTAGACTATGTGAGTTCAAAGACCCTGTCTTAGGTCTTAAACCTACAACATTCTGACTTAAAGGCTAGAGTGCTACCAACCGAGCCAGGCTGACACATATAGACTGACAAATAATGTAAATAATGTGCATTATTTATTTTGTATCTAATGGAATTTGTTTCAAAAAATTACAAACCTGGCCTTCATCACCTATGTCACCTTCGTCACCCTACATAGAGGAAAAAAAAGAGATGACATGTGGGGATATTTGTGAAAAAACACTGGCATTTGATTCAAGACTGAAACATATGAATACCTGAGACCCTTGTTTGCCTTCTAAACCAACTTTGCCGGTCTCACCCTAGAAAAAGATTTGAATTGTAAATTAGCATTTTTACAAATAACAAATATCTTCACCTGATCTCAACTTACACAAAATAACAACAATAATTTGTATTTATATAACGTCCTTCACACGGGTAGTGTCTCGGAGCGCTTAAATATGATTATGAAAGCTATATAATCATCCTTACATTTGACATAAAGTGCTCTGAGATGCTACCCTGCATAAGTGCAAGCTGTTGTTGTACAGTGCCTTTTACGTCAGAGAGACGTCCTAGATCGCTTCACAGGATATACTGAGAGCCAGTGGAGGGGATCGGTTGGGGACAAGGAAGGGGGTTCATGATACCCTAATCACTTTGACCTCAGTAAATTTCATTGAGTCTGACACGAAACAAAGGCAGAGAAATATTGGGAGGTGGCAGAAGGGTGGAGCTGCTCACAGATGGCACTTCTTATAGGCTTTGAGGTCACAATGTTAGTCGTCTGATGACCCCAGATCCCTCGGCTCAATTTAGCCAAGTCAGCCAAATCTGTTTCAGATTTCACGTTGCAACTACAAAGTCACAAAAGATATTGCTGTATATTTTGTGTGCATAGTTTAAAGGGCCCTCAAACGTGATCTGCCTTAGTGCTCCTGGATCCTGAATCTGGTGTGGAGTATGAATACAGGCAGAGTCTAGTTAGGCTAAATGGCCTGTTCCCGTGTGTAACTTTCTATGTAAAAAGCTTCAATTAAAAATAATTAAAATAAACATTTAGATAGTTGGGTGACATTTGCTGTACTTTAATTGAAATATTGATCCAAATGAGGCACAACAAGTGAATTAAAGAAGTACTGCATTCAGTGAAAAAAGTAATGGATAAACAGTTTTTGGGGATAACAGTCATGTGATATTTTTGTCCTTGTCATTGCACACTGCACACTAACAAAGGGTCACGTGTCATGTGAGTTTACAACTTCAGGTGGAAGGATTGCTTTCATTTGATAATAATATCATGAGACCTATATGTGTAATTTAACCTCACCTTAACCTTTCAATTTTATTGAGCCACTGAGACAGGAGCTTACAAAGAAGTGTACTGTGTAATTTCTTATATGGTTTCCCTTGTTGACCCGCTTATTGTATATTGCTGAAGAAATGCTCACCTTTTGACCATCGGGACCAGTTTCACCTTGTGGACCCTATTACAAAGCAAACACAACGTGTAGTAAAATATATTTTTGGAAGTCAAGTTTACAAAAAAAACATTGGCATGGTTTTGTTGTGAAATCTACTCACAGGTAAACCTTTTATTCCTTGAGCACCTGGCTTTCCTGGTATTCCAGGTTCCCCTGCATTGCCTTTAGGTCCCTGTAGTCAAACAAAAAAAAATGTGTGATTCTCAGACATTTCCCCGATAATCCCTCAAAAAAAATTTGGTCACTCAATGCACGACTGTTTGTGGTGTGCAATTAGCTGCCATGTTTCACCCACAACGTTAAGTCACTTTACAGTATATTCTTGAAGCGCTTTGAGTCATCTAGAAGACATGATAAGGCGCTATATCAAATACAAAGATTATTTAAAAGGGCCAATTGAGGTTAAGTTAAATCATATTTGAAATAAAAAAACCTTTAAAAATGGCACTGTTTATCTAATTTATACAAATAATGATCCTTTCATTTGATACAATTCCTGATGGTGTCTTTCGCAGGGTTTTCTGTGAAGTGTAGTAACTGTATTTGTAGGTGATTGCGGCAGCAAATTTGCACACACCAATTTCCTACAACCAGCCACGAAGTGAATAGCTAATTTTATTTGGGAGATTCTTGACCAGGTGACCCTCCTCTTTTCAAATAGTGCCATGGTATCTCTAACATCTACCCCTGACAATGCAGCATTCTCCAAGTACTGCATTAATGTGTCATACTAGACTACGACTTCAAAGTCCCGATTTGGGGCCCACACTCTTCTGACACTGAAATTCCTACCATCTGAGTTACGCTGACACCGGTTCATACTTTTCAGTTGTTAGCTAAATATGACAGCTTTGAAAAATAAAAACATTTCAGAATTTATCTAATTCGGTTTTCAAACCAATCCTTAGCCTGGTACATCCTTCCCTTGTCTGTTTTTACACTGTGGAGCAATAAGATGCAAGATTACACTTGACATCTTCCATGCCCTTGTAGCAGGCACCAGAGACAATTGAAGAATAGGGTCTGCCAGGCCACTCTCTTCTACCTTCTTGTGGCCAGTTTCAGAACAACAAATAACAACAGAAGCCTGCAAACAAGTTGCCAACAATTCTCTTAGCCAGGGGTGCATTCATTTAAAAACAAAGTCTTCTTCTGGAAAGAAGTTAAAAAGAGTAGCAAGCATGGTGACTGTATTTTGCTGCTCCACCTCATCCTTGATGTCACTCACCATCCTCCATTTTATATATAATATATATCTACATAATATATAAAATATATTATGTACTTTTTTGTCTATTATAATCTATTTTATAAGAAAGGAAAAGTTCAATTCACAGAATTCTTCATGATCTTCCAATGGGTAGATAGCATGCATGAAATTCTTATTTCGGTTTGGATACTCTTAACCATGGTGATAAGTTTCCACCTGCATCAGACACCTGGCTGACAAGTAGTCAAGAGTAACCTTTCACTATCAAAACGCAAGGATATTGCGTTTGGAAAGAAGCAATCTGATCGGTGTTAAGATTTCACTTTTACAACATTATTCATTGAATTCAAGGTAAATAAACTTGAGTGACAGGCAACCCTGGGAGGAGTTCTCACAACTTTTTGGTTTGGTGCTCAATACGCTACTATTTGAGTGATCCACACTACATCTGCAGTTTTTTTAATAGGCTGATATCCCAGTCTCTGTAAGAGGGGAAAGAGATACTGGTGATAGTACTCTTGAGATCAGAATGGTAAGCAAAATGATTCAAGAATTACTTTACAGAATTCCCTCAAAATATGTTTCTATTTCCTTCTGAAGATACTCTATAATGTATTTTTGCTGTTGTTATTTCTCATTTACCCTATCTTTGTCAGTATGAGAAATAAAATAAATAGTAGCGACTTCATGTCATTTAACAGAACAGAAATTACAGAAGTGAAATTATTACTTCACCAAATACAAAGAGCAAGATCTCATATTTTTCTCCTCCCATGACCATTTCCCTTCTCTTGTGCATTTATAAAGAATCTTGGTTAGGGTTTTCTGATGTATTATAGATTGGGAGTGATTTTCTGAGCAATGTGGATCCTCTGGTTTCTTTATTTCATGGAAAATTAAGAAATGGTACATTAATATAGTTCCCCTTCTGCTGAAATAATTGCAAGAGGGCTCTCCAATGAGAGTAAAATTTTTCATGTGACTTTCCACGTGTAGGTGGCATGCATACGTGATATTCTCAGTTTGGTTTGGATACTCCTAAGCAGGGTGATGCATTTCTGTATGTGTCAGACACCAGGCTGACCAAAATATACACTTCCAGAATACTGATTACCTACTATCATCTTCCCATAATAGTAAACAGTTTCTTAAACAAGTCCAGCATTCTGGCCTCAACTACACTTCCTCCAGTTGTTAATTATCCTCTGTGTGAACAATAATTTTGTGGTTTCTTCAAGCAGTTTATCACTGGACTCCCAAGTGTACGCATGAGTCACTGAATTTTATTTTGTCAGTCACTGCATAAAGAAATCAAGAAATGCATAGAATCAAGTCATTCCATTTCACTTCTGGGGGAGGCAGAAAGATGTCCTTCTCCATTTCATTCTGTTTGAGTTGTGCATCTTTCTGAAATAATCTGAAAGCAAGATTGATGACAGTGAAGTCCAGAAACAGGACCATCCTAGCCTTCCACTAGAGCAGGGCAAGTGGAGGTGAAAGGTTTCCAGTAGAGTACACATACAGTTACAAAATAAATATGGTAGAAACCAAACTTGTGGAGGAGTTCATGACCCATTCGCACTCCTCTGTGAAATGATCCTGCATAATGGGGGATGAATATAAAATTGGAAAATTATTTCATAAATGAATGTAAAAGCTACATTTTCTCTTCCAGCTCAGTAACTTAAATTGGAAAATAACAAGAAACTTACTTGCAAACCACGCAGCCCTTGTGGCCCTCTTGGCCCTGGGTCCCCTCTGTTTCCCTACATAGGTATTAACATAATATTAATATTTACATGGTTAAATAGAAGCCATCCTTCATTAGGTAAATTATTCACATGCATGGTCTAAGAGTAACAATGAATTAATAGCATAACAAATTAGTGTGGAATAAAAAGTACCTTTGCTCCTATTTGTCCTGTTTCACCTGCTAAACCTGGAACTCCCAGTAGACCCTGAAGTCAGATCACATAATATGTTTTGAACACTTTCCATCAGAACTTTCTTTGTAACAAAAGATGATAAAATGATTTAAAACATTTTACTTAATTAATTTCAATTTACATCTTTGCCTGGCTCCCCATCTATACCAGAGATTCCACTGAGTCCAACAGCACCCTGAAGGGAAGAGAGATCTAAAATTAGATTTAAATCCACAATATACAACTATTAATGATAACAGTAAAGAAATGTCTGTTTGATTTCACCTTTCTGCCCTGTGGTCCCCTCTGTCCTATTAATCCTGGATATCCCTTCAACAGGAATGGGAAATAAAAGACAAACAGTAAAATGATGTTGCATTTACCAATAAAATTAATGTCATAAGAGACACATCACCAATGATAGCACACAATAAAATCTAATATATACACTCACCACAACTATGGTCCAAAACTGCTATTGCTAATCCATAGTTCATTGTCTAAAATCCTACTACTAAATAGTTAATAATCAATAAGAAAGTAATACATTCTGCATACAAATTAACCCCATAGTTTTTCTTTAATATCCTTGAGAGGCCACAAGTAAAATCATTGTTTAGCTTATTTTCATATGGCAATATGTCTAGTGTTAGAGGGATGAATTCTAGGATTGACTGAACAAGCTAAGGTTATTCAGCTTTGAAACTAAACATCTCAGAGAAGATGTTCTAGGGGTACATAAGATGCTAAAAGGATATAAATAAATATAAAATAATAAATCCAATACTTTCAGATATACCAAAAAATACATATAATAATAATTTGGTCACTCAATCCACGACTATGTGTGGACACTGCTGTGTGCAAATGGCTGCCATGTTTCGCCAAAATATACAGTCAATTCACTTTACAGTATATTCTGTGAAGGGCTTTGAGACATCTCAAAGATATGATAAGGCACTATGTCAACTGGAAGGATTATTATTATTATTACTACCAAGCAATAATAACTTGCATTTATTTAGCACCTTTCAAATAATAGATCAACTTAAAGTGCTTGAAGCAGCAATAAAAGAGGCCATAAGCTTCGGGTTATGAAGGTTAATTTTGGAATCAATACATTTCTGTACACAGACGGCATTCAAAAGCTGAAATGGTGGGGATGGGAGTTTATTCCAAGACAATGTAGTGATTTAAGACATGGCGTGATGCCAAAATGGGAAGACAGTAGAATTGGTACTCTGGCAAAAGATGAAAGTAGAGATGGGCCAAACCAGCATCTACATCCAAGCCTTCCTTATAATTTTCCAATGTTTTTGTTTTAAAACAAAATCACATTATTAACTTCTTCAGGAAAATTAATATCTTCAGATAATTAACATTTTGAACTAAATCTATCATAAGAAACCAGCCTGAACTCTGCAAACGTACCATATAGCCGTGGTCTCCTGCATCTCCTGAGAATCCAAGCTCACCAGGGAAGCCCTGTCATATTCGCATATACATAGAAAAGATAATAATCCAGTGTGAACAATTATTTTGTGCAGATTGCATTATTAAGAATCCTGTTCAAACATTAAGCAGAACAATAATAAATACGTAGTAAACCTTTGGTCCCATGGCACCAGGAGATCCAATTGCACCTGGTTTGCCTCGAGAGCCCTGTTATAAAGAGCAAATAAAATTGATTTAATCATGGCAATGTCTTCTTACTGCCCACAGCAATAAGTGAAAACTGTGGAGTTTTTAATAAGTAAACATAGTAACTTTTTATTTTCGCCTGCAGCTGTTGTTGATTATCGGCCACTCGCTCCCCGAAGAAACACTTACCTTTTCACCCGAGGGACCGGGTCTGCCTTCTTCACCAACTATTCCGATATCACCCTGAGAATAAATGCAACATTTATTGCAATCTGTCTGAAACATTGCAACATCAAGACACAGCAATAAAATAGTGCACACTGGAATACTTACATTTTCACCTTTGGATCCTGGTTCCCCTCGTGGGCCTGGAAGTCCAACTGAACCCTACAGTTAGGAGTTGTTAAAATGATTATCTGAACGTAGTACACAGTTCACTGTTTAAATTTTGGTTGTGGATGACAGACTCACAAGCAAGACTTGAGGCAGGGATTCTTCCACTGCAAACACAAAGCTTTAATGGGTAGAATGGCTCTAACTGGACAAACAGTAGGACACTTTGTCAAAGTGAAAATTGTTCTCTGCTCTTCCCAAAATAACTCTCTTATAGATCACATGCAGGACTACTTTTAAAACAAAAGCCAATTTATTTTATTAATAATAATAATCCTTGCATTTTATGTAAGGAGAATGTCAGGAGAATGTCTCAAAGCACTTCACAGGATTTGTTGTAAAATTTGTTTTGTAAAGTGGAGTGACTGTGTTTTGTAGGCTAACCAACAGCGAATTTATGCACAGCAGTGTTCCACAAATAGCCATGAAGTGAATAACCAATTTTATTCGTGTGATTTTCACTAAAAGATTACTATTAAAGCAAACCTAAGAATATTTGAAGTTTTGTGCCTGATCTGTCTCAATCTAGTTAGGAAGTTTGAAAACTATTGCGCTTACATAACAATTTGCAAGATAATAATAATAATAATAATCCTTGCATTTGATATAGCGCTTTTCACGTCGGGAGGACGTCCCAAAGCGCTTCACAGAAGACACTGTAAAGTGAATTGACTGTATATTTGTGGGCGAACGCGGCAGCTAATTGCGCACAGCAATGTCCCACAAACAGTCGTAGATTGAAAATGACCAATTTAATTATTGTTTTTTTTGGAGGGATTATTATTAGGCTCTGTGTGGAGTAAGGAAACTTGCCCAAGGTTTCGCTCTGCCTGGAATTGAACTCAGGTCTCTCACTTGCAAAGCGAGTGCTCTAACCACTGAGCTACAGGACTCCACAAAGATAATGGCAAGTACGCTGTTTGTGCAAGACTTTACATAAAATTACATAGAATATTTCAGCGCAGACACAGGCCATTGGCCCAAGTAATCCAGGCCAGTGTTTATACACCACATGAGCCTCCAACCCTCTTAATTGCCTTTTCCATATCCATTCCCTTCATGCATGTGACTTTAGAGGTGCTTATGTTCATATCTTTACATTCATTAAGTTACTTCAAACTGGAAGGAACAGTGGGGATTTTGCAAAAAATGAACTAGTTCATGCAACTGTACTTTCAATTACTTAATATTTCTTAACATAAAGTTGACTTAGTTTTATCTGAAAACATACATCGTTTGAACACACTACAAAAGACATTCAGGTTGGTGGCAACAATTGGAAGGATAAGAACAGTATTTAATTCCTGCAAATTTGTTTTCTTGTCTTTTTAACAATATATACATAAACCATTTAGATAATTGAGGTTCTTCACTGAATATCTTAAAAGATTCCCAAAAAAGACAAACTGTCTTTTTAATCCTTTCAGGGCATAAAATATATACCAAATAAACTGGTGAATGGGTTTAATTTGTCTGCCTCCTGTATTGTTGAAGAGATTACAACAGCTTCTTCCCCACCATCTTAAATGAAATGCATTTTAAAGGAAATTAGAGACAACGTCGTTTGAGGGAGTTTATTTGAAATTATGTAAATGGATAAATTGAGCTTTGGGGGGGGGGGGGTGAGAGTTAACAATGAATCTGTACTAACTGAAACACGCAGAACACCTGACTTTTGGCAGTGACTGGTCAACTTTCCATGCTAAAAATGGCTAGCTTCTGGGTTGTCAGGTCACTGCCGACATCACTTCCTGTGCATTGAACAAGCAGAGAGCGTCGTGATGTAATTTCCTGCTTGTGCACAGACACACTATGTGCAGGAAATGATATCAGCAACTACCTAGTGACCCAGAAACTGCCAATGTGGTGAATAACCAAATAATCTGGAGAATTGTTGAGCAAAATATTGGGATAAGCCTTTTATCTTTTTGAATAATATCACCATATTTTTAATATCCACCTGAAGAACAGGCATTTAGGAACTCTGGTTAACTCAGTAATGTTTCACAAACAGTTGCTATTCTCATGAGTGAATATATTTAGCAAATTTCACCGCTGTTCCTGGCCTAGTCCATTCACTCTTAAAACCAGTATTTAAGTCAACAGTTATCGGTGCAAAATCACATCTCATCTTCACCCATAAGTCAGTTCCTTTTAAGAAACAATGATTTCCAAATCAAGTCTAAATTTAAGAATTTTCCACAATTCTGCGCAACCTTACATTTTAAAACAAAATGTTTTTACAAGATACATGAGATTCGGGCTTTATGTACTCACGAAATTACAAGATTAAATGTCAGGAAATTATCTCAGTAGTCTCCAGGCTACACTTAGCAAATGAAAATTATTGATGCAGGGTTGCAGAGTTTATCCCAACCACAAGTAACCCTTCACTACTTATTCAGGAATCTTTCAGACTATCTTCAGTCTTTGAATACAGTGCACATACCCACTGTTCCACATTATGTATACTCTATAAATCCATTGGTGAGAAGAAGATGAATTGATACAAAGTATATGTACATGAGGTGTAGATTCTCTTATCCATTTGCAAACTTCAGTTTATGCACAAAAAATTTGCTGTACCTTTTGCCCAGGTTCTCCAGCAACACCATTCTCTCCAGGGAGACCAGGGAGTCCCTGGGATGCAAAGCAATCTTAGTTTAAGTGTTTCACACATTAGAAATAGTAAAGCATTCTTCAAGGATTTTAAATATCTTTCAGCAAAGGTGGGTTCATACTTACTATGGCTCCTGAGTAACCAGGATCCCCTTCAGATCCTTCTATTCCTTCCTCGCCCTAAGAAAAGCATAATAAAATAAACCTATTGTATATTGCAGAAATACATGTGCTGTAAACATAATAAATATGAACTAACAAATTATTCCTTGCTTTTAGATAATAAATGCTCAATTTAATCAAGTTTCACTAACATCAGTTCACAACAATGCTACTTTCCAAATCTTATTAATGCGCCATTTATACAGTATATTTGGCAACAAATCACTTCCAAACATTTAAGCGTGAAGGCACATAGGCTGTTCCAATCATACTGGAGCACTGCTCCCAACAACACGTTGTAAAAATGGTTTCAGAAGCAGCACGGTTCACACTTGCACAGTATAAATGTGGTGGGTGTAACTCACACCGGATTTACTCTGCCATGTTCCATTCCTAGCCTTGAACAATTCATCAGCTTTGAAATGACTTATTTTTAATGCTATTAAAGAGCTGGTTGTGCTAAAATCTCTATGCTCACAACATTAAAATTATATTATTGGGTATTTCTGACACCTCAGGACAAACCTGGCTTCTTTCTTTCCATTGCTGCACTGCAGTATTTGTCCTGAGTTAAATGCAGAATTAATATCAACATCTAAATAAAAAGGATAAGGAAGATAATAAATAATAAAAATTAAGGAAAGTGTCTAAAGACAAAGTCGAGAAGAAGCACAGAAAAGAAAGGGAAGAGACAGGGAATTGAAGATTGTTTTCACTTTGAGTGTCTTTGTCTTTAGGTCTTTTACGTTTCACTATTTATCATCTTCCTTTGTTCCTTTATTTATACATTCATAATTTTCCCTTTTTATTGATACAAATTTCTGTAAATCTCTGGAATCAATAATAAAATACTAGTTTGTCATTAAAATAATCCAAATTCAGGTTTAAAATCTATTTATAGATTGGTAGTTCTCTGTGGTACGATATATAGAGATTTGCTCAACACAGTGATACACAGACTGATAATTTCTGGTGCAAAAACCATAGAATGCAATCGCTATAATAAACCTAGAAAGATCAACTCAACTGGTATCTAACTAATCTCTACAGAGAAGTTATTGTTATAGGAATGAAAATGAGCAAATCTAATTAAGTATTAAATATTTAATAACTGATAACAAATAGTTTAGTTTTATTACATTATAACAAAATAAACTGTATTAGTGGTAATGAAAACACAACTCCTAAATTCCAGTTAACCTAAAAAGTGTAAATCCTTTCAGGTCACAAATAGATGAGGAATCCTCCCTGGAAGTTTTTAACTTCTGACAAATAGTATCTAACTGCACATATCAGACACGTAATGTGCGCATTCTATATATGGATATATATGTAATATATCTATTGTTAATGAAACTTACCCTTTCCCCTTGATCACCCCTTCTCCCCTGGGCACCTTTAAAACCTTGGTAACCCTACAACAAAATAAATTCATTTAGGGTTTGCTTCAAACATGTATATATAGGTGGCATTTCCCTCATTTGAGTGAGCTCATGGAGAAGACCGTACTTGCGAATAGCATAACACTAAGCCACAGAAACCATAAGGTTGGATTCCTTGCACTGTGCTGAAGTGCCTGATCTAACCAGCTCTGATGCCCATTCCCATTTTCCAGTGCTACTTGCTGGAAAATAGATGCAAAAGAATAGAAATTGGATTATTTGCAAGAAATTGGATTATATTCAATTCCACAGAACCATCAACAGATGGACTTTCAGCTATTCTGCTCTGGCTCTCGCTAGTCTTGCCCCCTCTCTCCCCTTTTTCTAGTCCCGCCTGAAAACCTTCCTCTTCGACCATGCATACGGCCACCTCCCCCCCCCAACCCCCATGCCCCACCTCTCCCCCCGGCTCAGAGTCAGGCTCCACCACTGTTAAGTGCTCTGAGATGCTACCCTGCGTCAAGGGCGCTATATAAGTGTAACTTTTTGTTGTAGAAACAGGAGTAGGCCTTCAGCCCCTGGAACCCATTCCACCATTTTATAAGATCTTGGCTGGTCAGTACACCAAGTCCAATTACCTGCCCTTACCCCTTATCCCTTAATACTCTGACCTAACATGATGTGGTTTTACATACCTTTCTGCCCTGAGGTCCAGGAAATCCATTGGTACCTTCCTCACCTTCATAACCCTATAACAAAGACATATACCTCAATACGTCAGACAAAAGCATTATTGATTTGTGCATACCAACTCCGGAAAGATTCTTCAAGTGGTGGAAGTATATTACCTTTGAACCAGGGAAACCGGGGAAACCAGACATAGCAGCCACACAGTCACATTCTGCTGAGGCGGTTTCAATTCCTAGAGCGTCACACTGCATTGAATAACAATTAATGAATCAAACGATCCAAAACGAAACAAAAGCAAATTGCATTTATATAGTGCCTTTCATGTCAGGAGCACATCCCAAGGTGCTGAATTATAGAATTTTTTTTTCAAGATTTTTATTTCTGTGAAAGTTCAAAAACAATTATGAAATGTAAAAGAACATTTCGCCATGAAATATATAATAGGGTTAGCAACAATTAGCAACAAGCGGAATTAATAGCAACTCCATGTCCCAAACTAGGGTACCCTGCTGGTATAATGAAGTGTATCACAGTCAGAGCAGATTATCCGTCAGTGGGCACGACACACTTACATTTATCAGCCAGATCCTTCATTTATTACTTGTGGCTGCAATATTAACAATTCCTGTTATGAATTGCCATAATAGAACCCAATCCCTCTGTACTACTATGTGTTCCAACGTTGTTATGGAGAGTCATGCAATGATGTGTGCAGGTCTGATTCCAGCCTTCTCCCCTCTACACTGAGTTCTTGATCTCAACTAGACTGGTGCAAAAGGCACCTTGCAAAGGCTATGATACACATCTTGCACAGGTGAGAAATAATCTGATCGATGCTCTTTTCTGGGTGAATCTCGCATGCCTCCTAGTAGTTGTTCAAGAGCATGCTTGGCAGTAGCAGGAGAACAGCAGTCAGTCTTAGATGCTACAACAACAATAACTTGCACAATATAGTGCCCTCCAAGACGGCTGGGGTCTCAGAGAGCTTAGCGATGGTGGAGCCCAAGGCTGAGCCTGGGGGAAGGGGACCGAAGGTGCAGTCAAAAAGGAAGGTCTTCAGGTGCGACCTGAAGATGGGGAAGGAAGGGGCAAGGCAAAGGGGTTGAGGGGGGGAGTTCCAAGGTTTCGGGGCGTAGTAGCTGAAGGCATGGCCACCGATGGTGGAGCGGAGGATTCGGGGAACTCGGAGGAGACGTGGAGTTTGGCAAGGACTGGAGTAATCGGGCTACGAAGTTGGTGCGAATGAAAATGCGGGCGGCAGAGTTTTGAATGAGCTGGATTTTGTGAATAGTGGAGGAGAGGAGACCAGCGAGGAGGGCATTAGAGTAGTCCATCCAAGAGGTGAAAAAGGCGGGTGGACAAGGGTTTCGGCAGCTTTTGGGGTAAGGTATTGTCAGAGATGGGCAATGTGGCGGAGGTGGAAGAAAGCAGTGCTGGTCAGGGACCAGATGTGGGGGAGGAAGGATAACTGTGGATCGAACCTGATGCCTAAGTTGCGCAGAGGTTCAGAGAGTATTAAAGATAGGTCGGGTAGGTTGAGGAGGTCGGAACCATGGGACGGAAGACGTCGGCGGGAGCCAAAGAGTATGGCTTCCGTCTTGTTGACGTTCAACTGCAGGAAATTTGCGCTCATCCAGTTCCTGATGTCCGACAGACAAGCTCATGACAGAAACTAATTCAGGTAAAAAGAGAGCAGTAAATCCTCCAAAAAAAAGGTGCAATTCATGAAGAAATTAAAAGAAAATTAAAGCAAATGTTAGTCTCTTATTCTAATAAATAATAACTTGCATTGATATAAGGAAACACAACAAATGGGAAAGAAAATATATAATAGGAAGATTTTCCTTTCTCAGGCATTTTGCACAGTACTTACAATTCCTGGAATTTCACAGCACCTTTCATCAGCTGCTTTATTTGGATTACTATAAATCTTGAACTGTTGTAGATCCACCTGAAGCAGAAACAATATTGTAGGGTGAATGGAGGTACATTTCAGTGGGTTAGTGAACTATTGCTTCAAATCAAGGTTTCATATCCAGACCAAACTGATGGCATGAAAATCTCCTCTCCCAGACATCTGTGAATCAAATGGTTATGGCCAGTCTCAATCTGGCTCTTTGTGAGTGTGAAAACTAAAGAAGAAGCTGTTTTATTGATTCATTGCACTGTTATTATCATTAAATTTGTCATTTCACACATTTCCTCCAATGCCACTCAGCTCTCTAGGATGTTACCCTGATGGAGGTTGTGAGCTAAAATAATGTCACCTCTACATTTACATTATATTACTGCAGACCCACCTGATTTTCTGAGGCATCTCCCCCAAGCAGACCCTGCTTACTTCTCCTCAAGAGGGGGCATTTTTGATATGATACAAATTTTGTCAGGCTCCAAAGAATAAAGGGTTGAGTGGAAACAGTAAGAATCCTACCCCTTGCTGAACCAACCGAGCTACCAGAATAGCTCTCCTATATATTTAACAGTTAATAAAATGAATAGACTTCATATACGGAAAAAGACTTACTAGTAGTGTAGAATCAGCCTTTGCTGCTGTAGCTAGAGAGGTAAATCCATCAGTAGTAATAGATCCATACTGTCTAATGGGGGCTGTGCCAACCTGCTGACAGTCAACAAGCAAAGTTAACTGGTTCCTTTTGGCGCTTAATGACAGCTTGTGCCAGGCCCCATCAAACAGCTGTCCTATGTTCTCAAAGATGGTGATCTCCTCTCCCACAGCTGCCACATTGTAGACTTCAACTGCATTCGTCTCTCCATACAGGCGAAGTCGGAGCTGCTCATCCCCGTTTCTATCGGTCACTTCCCATAGATTCCACACCATCTCAGGAGTGTCTTCTCTCATTCTGAAGGTCGAGACCAATGAGAATTCTTTGGGGAATCCATATGGATGAACAAATCTGTAAAATGTAAATAATATTTTTGCTGAACAATTGAAAACATATTTTAAAGGTGAATGTGAAGCTTTTTCAAACTTGTCAATGAAATAATAAATTCCATTCTGGTGGCACACTGATATGGCACTATACAAATGTAATTTGTTGTTGTCTCATACCTCCCACTCCTCCCCTCTTCCTGTCACTCTACGTACTGCCTCATACCTGGTCCCATTGCTCTACCCGCTGCCTCATACCTCCCGTTCTGCCTCTCTTTATGTTGCTCTTCACGTTGCTTCATGCCTCATACCAATCTCTTGAGAGGCAGCATGGAGAGCGACAGGAAGAGAGCCAGAGTGGGAAGCATGAAGCAGCTTAGAGAGCAACAAGAAAGTGGCTTCACTAATGACATCCCGCCCAGCAACCACAATTGTAAACCCTGGCTTGGCCCCTGGATGAGAATGCAGGATTTGGTGCGGGTGAGGGTACAGCCAGTGGAGTTTTGTATTAGCTGGATTTAGGAATATATTTAAAAAGTCTAGTCAGGAGATAACAAAGACATGAATGAGGGTTTCTACAGATTTGATGTGAGATAGGATAAAGATGGATAATGCAGAGGTTGAAGAAATGTAGTATTGGTTTGGGAATGAATGTCAGCTGAAGATCAAACTGAATATCAATGTTGCACACTCGTTTGTTGAGTTTGAAGGAAGCCAAGGAGGTCAAACCTGGAGGTGAGAAGGCAAATGATGGAAATACAGAGATCTGTTCTCTTTTTTGTGGAAATTACAGTCCAACTGTAGTTGCTAAGTCGATGTTTCCAGTTTCATTATACATTTTCTCAACAGCACCAAGCATTGTACCATCATTGTTCTCATGGCAGTAATAAAATGAGCTCAACGTTTTTGCTTCTAGTTAAAAAGGTGTGTGTTCAAACTCTATGTTGAAGCTTGATGGCTCCTAATGCTGATAGGCACTCCAGTGCAATGTTGGTGCAACACAATAGTGTAAGCGGTGCCATCCTTTCGATAAGATGTTAAACCAGGGTCACATCTGTTGTTCAAGTGTATGTTAAAAATCCCAGAATATTATTCAAAATGAGAAGGATGTTTCTCCCAATGTTCTGGTCGACAATCCTTCAGATAAATTGTTCATTCCCTTCACAGGGACCTTGCTTTGTTTAAAATGGCTCCTGGATTATCTACAAACACATGGTAACTACATTTCACAGGAATTCACCATGGAGTGTGATGTCTTGCCAGGCTGTATAAAATACAAGAATTATTAAAATGTTGCTCCTGATTTCTTGTAAGCAATGTATGCATTTTAAGTAGGTAATTGGGAAACACTCATCTTAAAAACTGGTAAATAAAATAATGTTAGTGAATGTTGGAAACTAAACATTGGAGAATGTGCTGTGCACTAAATCCTGTGAAGTCTTTCTGATATAAGAGGTCCTATGCTAAATAGAAGGGAATGAATAAAAAAAGCAAACACACTATATTACAAATCTCTCAACCTTTAAATGATAGCCCTTTCATACATCACATACCTTGTTTCTTTCCCAATCTGTATACTTCTTTCTAGGCGATAGGCTGTTAGGCCTATTTTGGATCCTTCCACTACATTAATTCCTGGTATGCTCAATATTTTTAATGTATCTAGCACATCAGTAACTGGAACAGAGGGTAAATGTGTCTATTAACAAAATCACGATTCTCTTTTAAATTCCATCAACCAGTATTTTAATGTAAACAAAATTGACAGATGGATATTATTTAGTACTCTGAGTATATCACTGTGCGCAATTGCCTACCGCACTTCATCCACAAAATGTGCAGTTAATTCACTTTACAGTATATTCTGTGAAGCGCTTTGATACACCTCAAACATTATATGCCGCTACATCAAATGCAAGGATAATTATTATTATTATATTGAAATATCAGGCAGAACACAGCTTATAGTTAGGAAATGCACAATTGTTATGGAAGGTCTTGATTTTGGATGTCTAAATCCTTTGATGGCTGCAAGGTTATTTCAGTTTTTAAAGACAGTCTTAAAATATAACATAATAACATCTATTATAAATAACAAAAAAAATCTTAATATAGTCTGTTCTGGGAATAAAAGATAATTCAATATTTTAAATGCATCATTCACTGTTCTAATCAGCATTTTCTGGTACTGAACAGTGAACAATGTCTGCAATGAGCAATGGGCAGTACTTACAGGCTGTGAGCAAGAAGCTGTTGCAAATTCAAATGAAAACTAACAAAAAAAAGCAACAATCATAATGATCAGTTAAAAATATGATATATGAGTGACGATGATGCAATGAGCTAAGTGTTAATGGTGAGTATGAATGAATGATAATACAGTGTATCGCTTTTAAGGTGAAAGTGAACTCGGTTTTCTTTTACTGTAAACTTTAAATAGTTTACTCACAAATACAATCCTCTGGCAAGTGTTCTGAACCACATGTTGCTGTGCTATGAAGAAATCCAGCTTGGAACATTGCACCTGGACAGCTCCAATCCTGCAGTGTATTTTAGGTAAGGTGATATCTCAGTGAACTGACTGCACATGGATCAGTTTTCGCTTTGTAATGTTTGACAGAATTGTGCCTCACAATACGTGTTTTTATATATAAATATATGGAAATATTATAATATATAGAAATAAACGGTTCTAATTTTGAAATTCCATATTTATGTATTTTTTAGGTTAGAAATGTGTTTGCTTTTCCTGAGTACTGTGAATGTTCAGTTTCAAGTCCTTTGGGGCTTATTTAACTTTCTGATTATCAATAAATTACTACCTCTTCCCATCTAATGTTGGCATTTAAAAACACATTTTGTGTTTTTTTTCATATTTTGACATTATTCCATCCAAAACAAGAGTTCAGTTGTCCTTAGGGATTTTCCACAGCAGTTTGTCAGGACCAACAGGAGAATGTATCAGATTCATCACCTATTCCTGCAATATTCACAAGTCTTTTGTAATCCTAGGAACTTCAGAATGTTTGAACATTGTTGTTAGAGTTGAAACTGTCAGAAATAATTTGTGATCGAACTGATTGTGGCAATGTGCCCTTCAATGTGAATCCTGGGTTTTAGTAAAGTAGTTCAAATCAATGTGTAAAGGCATATTGTTCCAAATTTTTCAAAGAACAAAAAATTATAGGTTCAAAGGTTTTTAAAATCAGGTGTAAATGTTTATGTTTCCACACAAGCAAGTATAGAGCATCACTGGCAATTTAAAATGAACATTAGTCTTAATTGATGAGAAAAATCAAAGGGTTGAAATTCAACCATTAAGTCTCTACTACAATTATTTAATCAGTTTAACATTCCAGATGTTGTTCAATGGTGGTCATCTATTCTGAATTGGTCTTAAATAAGTTTCAATGTTAGCTCAAGAATAGTTTAAATATGAAGTGCATTTTCTTTTCGATGTGCCAAACAGATTTGAGCATTAAGAAATATATCTTCACTCCTCCTGAAGAGTAGCAAAGAGAAGATGGTGTAGAAGAGCAATGTGTTGATGGTCATGTATGTTGAACTGCATAATGATGAGGGGCCCATGGGTTCCTAAACCAAGTCATATTATCACAAGGCAAGGTGAGCATTGGTGAAGTGTCAAAATTTGGTGGGTGGGTTTGTCTTGGGCTTTTCTTGATAGGCCTAGCAATTGGATCAAGAGGCAACTGGTAGTGCACGACTCACAGATTATCCATCTGTCTCTTAATGAGAATGGTGTGTGGCACAAGACACAAAGTCAAATAAAATTACCAAAGGGAGAACAGAAGAGAAACATGGGATCATTGAAATTATGCCTTTCTCCTGCTCCTTGTCCCTCCATATCTAAAAGCTGTTGATTACAGAACACATTAAAATATTAGGCGACTGAATTATTTTCGGCTGCAAGGTGTGTTTGGTTTGAAGACCAAGGTTCATTCCAACGCTTCCTTCTTCATTTTACTAACGCAAACACATATTTTCTGTTTTATTGCATGCACTGGTGGCAGCCCCTGTCAGCCTTGTCACGTACCTTCCTTCTGTCCCACATCAGGGACTGGCAGCAACTCCTCCTCCACCTGCGGCATTTCTCTGGAATAGCTGAATGGGAATATTCTTGTGCTGGTGATGACCTCTTTGGCAGTAGTATAAGAAACTGTCGGGGTAGTGTAAGGATAGCCTTTATTTGTGCTCATCTCTACCGCGGGCCCAGTGGAACCAGTTTCTGAAATGTCTGGATATCCAGAAGCGATGGCGTAAACGTCATCAGGATCTGGTACTAACATTTCAGGATAAAGTCCTGATCCACTTTCAGTAATATCTGGGATATGTGTTGCTGTGATTACAAAGTCATCGCCAGACATTTCTTCCTCAAAGGGAACGCTTCCTGACTCGATGAATTCTGATGGCTCTCTGTGTAAGTCTCCAGCTACTGACCCTTCAAAGGCATGCTTGTCACCATCTCCTAAAGGAAAAATAGTTAACTTCAGCAGCAACCTTGAGTAAAGCTGGGTTTGAGGAGTTACAGGGCATTTAATGAGGATATTTAAAATGGAGTTCAACCAGAGGCAACTGTATTGAGGCCGGAAGTCTCAGGAACTTCACCCCGATGGTTTGTTAAAGTGTGAAAGGCCAAGAGAGTTCATGCTGGCCACTGTTCACTCCAACAATACAAATTAAGCAGATAGTGATTATAACTGAATTAGCCTAGTACTCTACATACAAAGGTGACGATTTGGGTGGCAACATTGCCTGCCAGGGGAAGCGCTGTGTAAAGCTTCACTGCCGATATGCAGTAGTGATTTTCAATTGATGCAACAGGCTGGGATTCAAATGCAATAGCTCTTGTGTTCCTAGTAGCGGTCTAGCATAAGTGCTAGCAACTCATGCGATGTTACTCCAATCTGTGAGTCCTGTAAAAGGCTGGCAGGCCGGATTCCAGGATTACAGAATATAGGCTCTGGTAATGAGTAGGTTAATCTTATCCAATCCAATGGTCTTTATGGTTTTGGATTGACTGCACGTAGTCCAGAAGCAAGAGATGAGGCTTCTCTGCAGTCCAAACAGCAATGTAATATTCCATTACAGAATAATCTTTGTACAACATTGATGCCAAAGGAGACCAGCAACATTAAGGTTTCTCAAAATCTCCAACTTTTCTGTCTGTTTTTCCAGTTGTCATTTTCAATAAACGTTTAACATATTCACACAGCCTCTAATGGTTTACCAATTGTCCACATTTTGATTTAGATACTTGTTTTTACTCCAAGTTTGAATATT
The DNA here is from genome assembly GCF_018977255.1 of Callorhinchus milii. Taxonomy (NCBI): domain Eukaryota; kingdom Metazoa; phylum Chordata; class Chondrichthyes; order Chimaeriformes; family Callorhinchidae; genus Callorhinchus; species Callorhinchus milii. The sequence goes on from NW_024704743.1 coordinate 78,411,190, forward strand.
ATGAATATTACATTGGTCATTATATTAAAGATTTCAGTACCAAACTATACCTCATATTTTTATAGTAATCTCAAAGAAAAATAACTGCATGATGACCTACTACTGTGACAATAAATCCCTTCAGCTATCAATCTAAACCTGCAGGACACAAATCTAATGATATTTGGCATTAGAAAAATCCCCTTTTTATCCTTACCACATTCCACTCCCATCTGTATGATTTTGCTCAAACGTTTTAAAAATATATTTTAAAAATAGAAAACATACTCAGTAATATGTTTTTGATAGGAAAAATGTTAATGAAGGATCTAATTATTCATAAGATCTACACATCACTTTCAAAATATATTACATCTTCTGTCATTTCTCTAACTTCTATTACGCAGGAAGCTGTTTGATATAGACAAACAGAATAAATGTTTCCCTTGAAATTCACATGTATTATCAGGATGTTTGCACTGTGGACTGGTTAGTTATGAGAAGCCCAGCCAACCCAAGACAGCAATCTAAAATGAGCGTAAAAGCATTTCTGAATTATACTGTACAGGATATGTGGGTGTACTTGTGAATTTTTCACAAGTTCAGCTCAATGGAAAGAAATGAGAAAATGAGATGTTGAAAAATAAATGAACACAGACAACCTCAGTACTGTACCACAAAAATCTTCAACATTGACCATCTACCAGAGAATGCCTTCAGGCAGACTGCAAGTATTTTTCCACCATCTGTCTTCCAGTTTCTTAATGGACCAATATGATGCAACAGTCTTGATGTTAAGCAATATGTGTGTTTGATATAGACTGAGCTAGAAACTTAATAAAATTATAAAACAATATCTCCTACAATAAACTGCAAAACATCAGAAAAATATCATTAAATATAATGCAAAACACTTTCTATGCATTTAACATGCTCTATATTATCTCCACGTGATCATAAAACAAATATCAATACATTTGTTATAGCTTTACCTGATTTAGCAAAATAGAAAACATTTAGAGAAAATCTGGAAATTGGGCTGTTAGTTGCATGCTGCAGGCATTAAATTGAACACAGTTAAATTTAAGTACTTAAAATCTTTAGGCTTAATATTTAAATCAATTGTTTTGTAACCACCTAATTGTGACATTAGCAGAAAGATAAATTCCGTCATTCGCCTCCACATGCATTTGAGTGGAAAACAAAGGTATCATTGATATTAGGAAGACAGGGTTGTCAAAAGTAGCCACATTTCTGCAAAATAGATCACCAAAATAGTGTGTTAATGCTTTATATGTGTTAGATAATAAAAATCTTTCAGGTTTCAGACATGGAAAAGTTGCCCCAGTAATGATTGGGTATGTGCTCAGGTGATCAATCTCAAGTGATTTCGAATTACTATATTTTAATAGAAATAAAATGTAATTCCAGGGAACAATAAAAACAAATAGGACACATAAGAGAAACAACGAACTTTAAATTAATTGATAATAAATGTAAGCTGTTCAATCTTTACTCACCAGAAACATAGCCGGAATACTCTTCACAACTAACATGAAGTGAATGCAGAACAATGAGGAAATAAATAATTAGACACAGTTCACGTATCCTCCCAGGTATGGTAAAAATCTGCAAGTTTGGGTTAAAAACGATATAAGAATTAGATAATTGGTTTGACACACTAAATTATAATATTGTGCTTCCATCTCTGGGACATGGTTGCATTTTGTAATTTGCCCAACTTCCACAAGCCTGGTCAGTGAATCATCCAGCCTTTCTTTCAATCTAGCATGACTACATTCAATTATAATATTGAAATCAACTGATCAATAATATATCTTAGTTAATGACAACGAATCAAACAGCTTCTTTGAAGGGTGTCTGGATAATATGGATGAAATAATAACCATTGGCAATCAACAAGGCGCTGAACAAACAGTTGGTTCAAAAACATCCATAATTTACGTGTTCAGCACATATATCTTTTGTGTGTAATTGAATGGATTGGCATAATTGATCACAATTACAGGTGTTTTGTATTGTTTTAAGATAAAGGAAGAGCTAGGTTTGAGATTGATTCTTGCACAAATTTTCTTTTAAAGAGCAAAGTGCTCTTCCATCCTCAAGTCATTTGTGAACTAATCATTTTCTCTATTGACGAGAGATATTTTAATTATACATTTCTTGATGCCAGATTGAGAATTATTACAGTTGTAAATTATTTATCATCATAAAAACCTTTTTTTAAACCTATGAATAATATGAAATCCTACATTACTGAGTTTCTTAAGGGATGCAACAGAAAGAAAATTGTGAAATTCTTCCTGACTATGAATGCAATCAAGTGAAGCTGAGGACAGCAATCTAACATTATTCAATCTATTGCATTTGACAGGTAGCATTCCTTTGCTCAGCAGTGGATCAAAGTGTAGTGTTTTCTTACAAACATCCCTAAACTTTCCATCTGTTTTATGACTTGGAATCACAAGCTCCTTTTTTTAAAATAGTCACCAAGGAACAACATTACTGTAATGGTGGAGCATATCTTCCATATTATACTGGAGTTACTGAACTCAAATGTACTCTAATGGGAAGAAACCAAGTGAATGCCCAGCACTCACAAAAGGGTGAGAAAAGTACTACCACCAGCTGTTCTTCCATATCTCCTAGCTGCCAGTTACAGTGGCAGTCTGATGGGAGGAACTTGTCTGCCCTCCCATTTAGCTATAGATAGTGCAGAACATAGGGAGACGCAGGAGTTTCTATTAGGTGTAAAACAAAACATTTAAAATGTGTGAATCTGAACAGCTTGCTGGAGACAGGCCGGAAAATAACCATCCTGATACAGCAGCAGTGATATCTTAAAATTAATGTGTTAACATTAATAATATTGTTTTTATTCTCTTACAGCTAACTAACTCCGTGCCTGGAATCCACCTTGACTGGGCTGCAGCGAGGCAAGCAGCTGTTGCTTAAACTCCGCACCTACAATTGGTGGAACCATTTCTCAATGGGAAGGCATGGGTGCCCGAGTTGCAGACATGAAGATAGTGGCAATGCTCATTTCATGCTGAGCTGTGTTGCTCACTGGGAAGCTCGCAGGGAGTTCCTTGTACCTACCACCCACCTAGTGAGGGCTCAAACCCACGCTTGTCAGATGTCGAATGACCAACGGGGTCTCCTTGGAACTGAATTCGCTCCAAGGTGACATTCTTGGCAATGGGATGTTAGATTCGAGCCAGCCCTCTGTGGCTGGCTTGGTAGTCCAGTTCCTGAGTCAGGCGGGTTCACAGTACAGCCAGCCTGGCTCATCAGCAGGACCTGGAAGGGCAGACCAGTCAAGGTAGGGAGTCATCCTCAGCTCCTATTAACCCTGCAAGCCAAAGCCCTAATGTGTAGGGTGGTCCTAGCTAGACAAGCAGCAGGAAAGCTTGCCAGACAGCAGTATCAATGGCAAACTATGCAGTTTAGCTGGTTAGATTCCAATGCACGCTCTGGTGTCCCCAGGTCTTGGCTCTTGTCAACCTGCGCCCAATACTTTCTGAATTAGGTTAGCAGGATGCGTCCCTCCAGGGAGAGATTGCGCATTCCATTCCAACAATCTATCTCTGGAATTTCCTTGTGTAGGTGGGATATATGGAAATCTCAGTTTGGTTTGGATACTCTTAAGCATGATGATAGGTTTCTGCATGTGCCAGATACCCGGCTGACCAAACAAAAATCATCCAAAGGAAATTTTGGGTGTTTACACTTGTTTACATACCATCTTAAAAGTTGAAAATAGGAAATTCTCTCAATTGTATATAATTTTGCTAATTCGGCTGAAATTTTCATTTTTGACACATTTCACTGAGTTTTAATTTTTTTTAAATATTTCTAGATGCCCTTTTTGTATAAAACAAAATTAGACTGTCAAAGAGGGAATTTTTTTTGTGTTCACAAGGAAGACCTTTTAAAGTCAGTGATGACAATATGGGACAGTTTACCACTCTATTAATTCTGGATAGAGCTTGCATTTTATAGGTATTATCATGTTGAAACATCTTTAGTACTTAACAAATCATTACGATTTTTACAGGTTAACATGATAGGAATTTGTTCCAGAATGATCCAACAACAGGAATGAGATGAATAGCCAATTAATTTGATTGCCAGGACACCAAATGATATTCCCTTCTCTTTTGACAGTATGCTATCACATAGTGACCTGGGATCTTTAGTGTCTACTTGAACAGATAGAACAGTGTTTAGTTTGAAGTCTCATCCAAAATAAGCCACCTCCAACACACAGGTCCAATACTTCTATATTGTAGTGTTCTTCTGGGGGATTTCTCACAGAATTGAAAGAACATGGCAGTGAATAAGATATTCTGGGAGGAAATAGTTTTGTATAAATTGACATTAAATCCTATAGGGAAAACAAACCTCCTTTTTTTGGTTTGGGGATTTTTATTCCCACTCAGCAAAATAGATGTGACAATATTACAATCTGGATGTACATTCTACATATCTTTTCATTGGCATGCAGGGTCCATTCACCTGAATAAAAAAAATAACTTTCTTTCAGTATATGTAATCGATTACAAGACTTTTTAAAAAACATTTCTGCTGTTTGGCAACAATATAAGTATTTGTGTTAATCATAAGTAAAATTGCTATTCAGATGCTTACCCAGCAATATCAATCATAGCATTTGATATAGGCTTTTCATGCCATCCGAACTCTTCACAGGATTTACTGTGAAATATGTGGCCATGTATTTTAGGCAAACATGGCAACCAATTTGCACACAGCAATGTCCCACATACAGCCACAAAGTGATTGTCGAATATTTTTTCTCTGAATACTTGTCAGCACAATGGGAGAAATTCCCTTCTGTTTTGAATTGTGCCATGGCTAAATGTCCACAGGAACAGGCAGATGCAAACTTGGTTTAACATCTTATCCGACAGACAGCACCTCCAACAACTTGCAGGGTAGTGTCTCAGAGCGCTTAACAGTGGCGGAGCCTGACTCTGAGCCGGGGAGAGGTGGCCGTAAGCACGGATGAAGGAGAACGTTTTCAGGCAGGACTTGAAAGAGGGGAGAGGGGGCAAGGCGGAGGGATTGAGGGTGAGTGTTCCAGTGTTTCGTGGTGTAATGGCTGAAAGCATGACTTCCAATGGTGGGGCCGTGGGTGCGAGGGACGAGCAGGAGACCAGTGCCAGTCAAGTGATTGGTGCCAGTTGAGGGGAGTGAGGAGGTTGAAGAGGTAGGGAGGTGCCAGGGAGTGAATGGATTTGAACATGAAAACAATGCAGCACACCCGGAATGTCAGTCTAGAAAAAGTCATTGTCTTCAAATACTATAGTTATTCATTCAACTATTTTCATATCTATACTTTTTATTGTAACTGTACAATGCATGTACTTCTCTTTCTATGTTGCTACTAAATTACTATGCATTTTACATGATTCCAAATGATTCAATTGAAAGCACCATGCAGATGTGCCATGGCGTCATTTGTATAGCTCCTTTCACTTTGTGAAGTCCTAAAGCGCTGGACAGTCAGTGTTTTGGACCTGACCTCGGGGTCGAGAATAGGGAGGATCGGGGGGGGGGGGGGGGGGGGGTAAGGAGGGTGACTGAAGGCATGGCCGAAGAGGAGGGTCTTGAGATGGTTCTTGAAGGAGGCAAGGTAGGAGTCGATGCGGAGGGACTGCGGGATGGAGTTCCAGAGTTGGGCAAGTGGCAGAAGGCCCACTCGCCAATGGTGGGGCAGGCAAGGTGGGGGACGTGACGCAGGCTGGAGCTCACTGAGCAGAGGATGCCAATGGTTTGGGGTTAGGAGGTCGCAGGGGTAGGTGGGAGCAAGGCCATGGAGGTCTTTGAAGGTGAAAACCAGGATCTGGAAGTGTATTTTCTGTGTGATGGGAAGCCAGTGGAGTCGGGCGGGGATGGGGGTTCCAGATTGGCTTAGTAAGGTGGAGTGTGCAACCAAGGATAATGATGCTGTCAGCGCCTAAGGTGAGGAGGCGCTGACAGGAGCCAATCAGGAGAGCCTCGGTCTTGTTGACGTTCAACTGAAGAAAGTTGGCTCTCGGGACAACAGTGGTCCTGGAGTCGAGGATGGAGGCGGAGAGGTAAGTTGGGTGTCATCCGCATACATGTGGAAATTGATCCCATGTCTGCGGATAATGTCACCAAGAGGGAGCATAGAGATATTGAAAAGGAGGGGACCAAGGACAGAGCCCTGAGGAACTCCACATGAGACAGTGTGGTGGCTATAGGAGAAGTACATTTTTAAATTCTCAAAACCGACCAAATACATGCTAGAAGGGCAAACAACTACTTAAATCACAGCCATAGGGAGTGATATTGTATGAGTTCAAGATTGCAAACCCACTGCAATACATTGTGTTGATGTCAAACCAAAATGAAAAATGATCACTTCCACTGACAGTTCTTAATGCTCCTTCTTACAGCTTTTAAAACTAGAGAAACCTCAATCAATATTCCTTCATGAAAACAAATGCTGTATAACTTAACTAGATGAATGAAAGATTTTAGGTATTTGTAAATGTTTGCAGGTGACTTGGGTGGAAAGCTGCAAATGGAATTCTTTATCATTCAGTTTAAGCAATAATGGCAAAACTTGTACCACTGGAAACATTTCACATGCAGGATTAACATTTCACACTTAACAAAAATTGACCTTCATCGATGAGGACCAAAGAAGCTGTTTCAGCATTGCTTTGACTGTTTAGGTTAAAGTTTGCTCACTCCACCTTGTGAAACAAACAAAGCCTCTATTAGTTCCAATATAGACAGGTCTTTCTTCTATGGACTCCACACCCAATTTAAAATTGTGGTTAAATGTCACAAAGCACATTCTTTGTTAGGGTAACGGTCTAACTTTCCCTATATTAACATAAATTTCCATGCATGTATTCAAATAACACTGTCCATCAAGATATCCTGAATATATGACAATAGAAACTGGAAAAACTTATTTACAAACTCAATACCTAAATACAAAATCTCTAATTTGACTCAGATATTACCAATAAACCTCCTTAGGATTTTTTAAAGTTAAATAGCTTATATAAAGATCTTATATATATTATAGCTTTTTTGAAAGTTATAAATAATATAAACCTAGACTCATTATAGAAAAATATTCATAAACTTTTAGTACAAAAAAAAAGAAACATGTTTGTCGCTGAATGAAGACCAAATTGTTCGCTTTGCTTCTTAACATCTCTCCTGTACTAAAACACTTTGGTTTTCAATAAACCAACAATCTGACAAACATCCTTAAGATTTTAACAATACAGACAGGAAGATTTGTGAAACGAGAATATTCAAGCTCTTCTCTTCCAATTTCATTCATTTTTATTAAAATTTCATAATGGTGAAAGTACTCTATATATATATATACAATAGATATATATATACACATAGATATATATATATATACACACACACACATACATAGTATATATTTTTAAAAATCACTCCCCCCAAGAAATTGACTGCTAGAAATAGTATTATAAAAACCTACAAATTCATACTATGCTCAATATCAGTCACAAAGAACATTTTGATCGTCCTAAATAGTTAAAAGCCTTTTATTTTCACATCATTACGAGCTTCAAAGTAAACAAAAGATTTTAAAACTTTTATCTTCTCATTTGATATTCAACAAAATATTTATGGTTTTAAAATATCAATGCTAATATTAACCAAAACTGCTGAGACGTAAACATATTCTTCTAAATAGAGCTATATAAGTTGACTTTACTGGAAAGATTTTAGCCATGGAATACATAAATATACATGTACACATATTGTTCAATTAATTTGGAGCTATGCTTGGATACTGTTAAGTATGGTGATGGGTATCAGTGTATCAAGACATCTGGCTTCCCAAAAACAAATGCATTCATATTTTTTGTGATATATTCTATATATTTTAATAAGATACATTAACATTCATAATATGCCACAATACATTACCAAACTCCCACTTGTAATTTTATAAAGAATATAATATGGGTCTCTTCACCAAAGTGATTGGGTGAGCTCAGACAATCTGGAATCTTTTCTTCCATATGTAGTTTTCTGCATTTGGAAATTGTAGGTTCTATCACTAAAAATTGTGCTCATCTCAATTCATTTACTTTAATTCATTGTACTGTCAAATAATGGAAAAAAAGCTTAACTCTATTCCACATCGCTATGTTGCGGGCCAGCCTTGGCTGTTATGTACAACAATTGATCTAGGACCTATGATGATATTGTTTATTGCATTTAATGCCAAGTACATATAATACAAGCTGTGGTGTTCTTCATAAGCTAAACATACTCTTGTCCATAAACACAAACAGGCACTTTAAAGGAAACAAGTATTTTAATTGTCAGGAAGGTGGTCTTAATCCAACATTTTAACTAAGAAATCTCAAGACTTGGCACTGTTAAATATCAGTAAATGTCATTCTTACCTTTGCTTTTGAAGCTGCCATTATTTCAAATGTGCAGGATACGTTTGTCGACACAAAAAACACTGACTTCCACGTTAAAAGTTTAAAAGTTCTCTTTCATAATTAATCAAAATCTTCTTTCTGTCAAACCTCCATTCAAGACCAACCATCAGCCAGGTTTCTGGTGTGCCAGTGATTCAATGCAAGTTTTATCTGCCTTTTACTATGTCATTCCACACAGACTCATTTCAGAGGGCCATCGATCAAGACGTGTGAAATACTTCAGCTCTTAAATGCAAACATTCAGCTTGCGTCATTTTTAACTTCCAATGTTTAAAGTCATGATTTATAGGTTCACTACCACATAAGCGTTTAAAAATTCCAAACCATTCCTTCGATTCAAAAGGATAAAACTTTCAAACTTGGTTTAAGAAAATTCTAGCTGCTTCTTCTAGTTATATTTAGATAATCTTGAATTCACAAACATTAATTATTTTGTTTGGTCAATTAGTATTTTGTGTCCTTCACAACCAATTATATTCATTTTAATTTGGATTCAAGTATCTTTATGTATGTTTGGACATTAATTCGAATAATTAGAAACTAAATAATTTATAAACTCATTTTATAATTTATATTAATGGATATAGTACATAGGTAGTTTGGGATATATGTGCATGCAAACACCAGGAAGGTGGAAGGTGAACTAGATGGACCTTGTCTTTTTTCATTTGGCATTTCTTTTGTTCTTACAAACCAAAAATGTAAAATGTGAGAAGTATGTTCTGAAGGTTTTTTTTGTTTCTTTAATTAATCTATTTTGTGGTCAGGCAAGTGTCTGACACATGCATAAACCTAGCGCCAAGCTTAGGAGCATTCAAACCAAGTATGAGTTCTACGCATGCCACCTACAGATGGAAATCCCCGGGTTTGGAGTGGAATATTCCCCAGAAGACTCACCCTGCTTACCCAGTTCTGGAGAGTATTTGGTTCAGGTTGGCAAGAGCCAAGGCTTGGGGACCCCAGTGTGGTTGGGGTCTGCTGCAGTTTAACCAGCTAAAACTGTATAGCTTGCCATTGAAAACAATGTCCTGCTTGGCCAGCTGGGATACCTGTTAGGGCTTTGGCTTGCAGGGTTAACAGGAAGAGTTGAAAAAATCCCTGCCCCAAATCCCTCTCCAGGTCCTGCCAATGTCCAGCAATGGCTGGTCTGCCTTCAACAAAAACAAAATTACATTTATACAGCACCTTTCATGTCAGAAAGATGTCCCAAGGAGCTGACATTCAGCGGTGCCCTGGAATACTGCAGACCCCACTGACTCAAGAACCAGATTACTAAGATTGCCACAGAGGACTGATCCAATTCCAATGCCAAACACATTATCTTGGAGCTAGTTCAGCGCAGTTTGACCTCTCACTAGGTGAGAGGCAAATACCAGGAATTCCCTGAGAGCATAAAGGTGAACAGGAAAACTCAGCATGAAATGCATTGGAGTGTTCCATTATTTTCCTGCCCACAGCTCAGATACGCATCCCTACCTATTAAGCAAGTTGCACCAGTTAGAAGTACAGCAACTCCACACACCAATCAAGGTGGATTCCAAGCCCTAGATATAAACTTGTAAACCCATAATAATAATAATAATCCTTGCAGTTGATATAGCGCTTTTCACGTCTTCTAGACGTCTCAAAGTGCTTCACAGAATACACTGTAAAGTGAATTGACTGTACATTTGTGGGCGAACGCAGCAGCCAATTGCGCACAGCAGTGTCCCACAAACAGTCGTAGATTGAAAATGACCAATTTATTATTGTTTTTTGGAGGGATTATTATTAGGCTCTGTGTGGAGTAAGGATACTTGCCCACAGTTTCGCCCTCTGCCTGGAATTGAACTCAGGTCTCTCACTTGCAAAGCGAGTGCTCTAACCACTGAGCTACAGGACTCCACAATATATGAAATATAGTGAAGATTCTTAAATCAAAATAGATAGTTGGTTCAAACCGAGGCAGTCAAATATTGGAAGGTAAAAACAAAGGCGAGTGCAGCAAAAAGTAGGGATAGAAAAATACTGTAATTATCCCTCTAACATAATAGTGTGTTTAATGCAAGAGCAGCTTATCTTAATAATAATCCTTGCATTTGATATGACACTTTTCACATCTGCTCGACTTCTCAAAGCACTTCACAGAATAGACTGTAAAGTGAATTGACTGTATATTTGTGAGCAAAATGCAGCAACCAATTGCGCACAGCAGTGTCCCACAAACAGTCATGGATTGAAATGACCAATTTATTATGTTTGCTTTTTGAGATTACAGTACATATGTAGTTAAAAGGTCAATCTCTGAATGGAATGCAATACATCTACAAGCTACTGCAATGCAGATAATGAACATTCATGTTCATCTCAAATGAAGACACAATTTCCTTTTTTCGGGTCACAAACTTAACATTTATGTTTTCTGCTAATGCTCGTGTTTAAACCAAACCATTCAAAATCTGTGTCAGTTTTTATCCTCATGCAAAATTTATGGTTCAACTAGTGGCTCAGGGAGAGGGGAGGCAATGACAAAACCACAAACCAGTAGAAATACTATTAAGAACTAAAGGAATTACAATATGATAGCCAGAAGCAATAATATCAAGGTCCTCAGATGAGGCAACAGAGAATAAGAATGATAATAATAATAATCCTTGCATTTGATACAGCGCTTTTCACGTCGGGAGGACGTCCCAAAGCGCTTCACAGAACACACTGTAAAGTGAATTGACTGTATATTTGTGGGCGAACGCAGCAGCCAATTGCACACAGCAATGTCCCACAAACAGTCGTAGATTGAAAATGACCAATTTATTATTGTTTTGGTTTTTGGAGGGATTATTATTAGGCGTGTGGAGTAAGGAAACTTGTCCAAGGTTTCGCCCTGCCTGGAATTGAACTCGGGTCTCTCGCTTGCAAAGCGAGTGCTCTAACCACTGAGCTGCAGGACTCCGTAATTGCAAGTGTCAGAGGAACATCCAGTCTACTCTGCAGTAATGCTCAAGTCAGTGCTAAGACTGAGGATTCCGAGGCTCAGACAGAGACTGTTGGTGCGTTAGTTATTGTAAAGCATATGATAGAGGCAACAGAGAATAAGAATGATACAGGCAGATTGTATACATTATTTGAAGCCCAAGATAAGATTACTGCCTTAGAATTGTGCCATGTATTCCAGTTGATGCTTGACAAGTTAATAGCCAGGTTTAAATACTACAAATTTAAAGAATACTTGTTTGAGACAGTCATCACATTATATGCAAAACACTTTTTTCCATAACTTTTACTTCAGTTATCCATTCCATTGTACTTCATTTCCGTCGTTTATGACTGTGATTCCGATCTTCATCTCGAGAGTGATGCTTCCTGAAATTGCGCATGAAAAATACTTTACTGTTTTTAATTGAATGAGAATTCCATTGTTAGAAAAAATTTAAAGTAATCCAAAAGCTAAGTGATTCCTCCATTAAATATACCTCTCTCGTTTTTTTCGTCCATCTCTTTCTCTCCCCCGTTCTGGATTTCTCTGATCATGTGGACTTCTGCTTCGATTTTTTCTGCGGGTGACACGATCTACAGCTTTACTGCTCCCAGTAGACAGTCGAGATTCCACTGACGGCGACCTTCGATCGTCAGATCTTTTTCTAGAAAAAAGAAAAATATTTCCAGAAAAACATTGCAAAATAATGGCTATTCTCCTATCAGGCCAATTTGTGGGCTTGTGTAGCAGAGTAGCCCATCTCTTCAATCCACAGCTACCATTTAAGATTCCAATTTATATATTAAGCAAGTTACATTACTCTTATACTGCATTACTGGTATCAGTGTGGTGCCCTTGAGCACACACATCACCAAAAATACAATAAAAAAACAATAATTTGGTCACTCAATCCACGACTGTTTGTGGGACACTGCTGTGCGCAATTGGCTGCCGCATTTCCAACTGTACTAATGCTCACAATTTAATGAATGAAGAAAGTGTTTTTTTGTTCAATATTGGATTGGCAATGAGTGGGTTGCTCAGTAAAAAGCGCTTTGTATGTGCAAGGTGCTGTTTTAGTCAACTTCACTAAGCTTCCAGTCACTTTAAATGTCAATTTTGACTGGAGCAAAACAGAAAACCTTAAAAGGTTAGAGCGGCCAAATGTCTCAATTTCCTTCTACTCTGAAATTTACCGTAAACTACCTGGATTTCACCTGCGATTTCTCGGCCAAATCCAGATAGTGATATTAGTAGCATGCCTACCGTCGAGAAGTTGAAGTTTTTGATGATATGGAAGGGCTGGGTTCTTCATGTTCTTCAGAGTGATCAGATTCATTCTGGTTTTTCCAGTATTTGGAGAGTTCGTCCATATGTACATTAATAACATCCCTAATAATCTGTAAATTATTTGGGCACAGTAAAACAGGGCATAATTTAAAAAGAACACTATACCTATACAATTCTAAAATGTAAACCACAAATCAAAAAATAATTTAAATCACATCAAGTACTGGAAGGGAACAAGGTTCCTTATAGAGATCAGTTTTTATGAAGACAAGGAAAAGGCAACTGATTTTTTTTAAATAGTGCATAGTAGAACTCTGTTACTGTACTTAATTGTAAGAAAATTTCTTATATTGAATAGAATCAGAAAGTGCAAATTCATTCAAGACAAAAATAGAAGAACTATAGAAAACAAATTAAAGAATTTGATGTAAAGACAAGTAAAAGAAATGGGTGCTCTATTCCCACCTAAATCTTGTGCAACTCCATTCTGACCTAATCCACTGGTGTGGCTAAAATTCCCATTTATGACTCAAACCCATTTTAGTAAAAAGGCTCTACTGGAGTAGTGTAGAGTGAATCAGTTTACACCACACCTATTTACAGGTTTCTGCTTGTTTTTTGCAGGCTACACTAATTATCTACTGAAACCAAGTGAACTGCTCATTCAATGAATAACCCACAATAGCTCAGTTAAATTTAGGTTAGTGGTATTTTCGTTACTTAGTAGAAATTTGGAACTCTCTCCCCCAAAAGGCTGTGGATGCTGGATCTATTCACATTTAAAGAGTGAGGTGGATAGATATTTGTTAAGTCAGGGTATCAAGGGATAAGGGTTATGGGCAGGTAATTGGAGTTAATCAGCCATGATCTTATAGAATGGTGGAATAAGCTCGAGGGGCTGAACAGCCTACTCCTGTTTGTATACAGTGGCTGAAAGTGCAGCCGCCAATAATGGAGCAGAGGAGGCAAAGGACAAACAGGCGGCCAGATCCAGCTGGGAGGAGGCAGTGGGTAGTGCAGTGGGGAGAAAGCAGGTCAGAAAGGTAGGGAGGTGACAGGGCACAAAGGGATTGGTAGATGAGTGAGTGGATCTTGAAATCGATCCGTTCAGTGATAGGGAGCCTGTGGCGAGGTCTGCTGTGATGGGGGAACAAGGTTTAGTATCGGTGAGAATACAGCTGGTGGAATTCTGAATCATTTGTAGATTGTGGGCACTGGGCCTGGAATGACTGGTGAGGAAGGTATTAAAGTAGCATCAATTAAAGGTATTGCATAATAGTCTATGTAGAGAAAAAGGCTATGATCAGAGATGTTCATTTGCTGGAGAGAATACTGTGTAGCAGATCCCTAAAATATACATTTATAAGCTTCCACATAGGAGGGTATGAAGTTGGGATGAAAGTACATCATGAAGGAAGACTTATCCTGTATACAACCCATGCTACACCAGACTTGAAAGCACTTGTACATTTACAAGCTTGGCCAAACACATCAATATACAGCTTTACGAAAGAAAGAATAATGAAAGTTTGGGGAGGGGCTCCTGCCAAAATATTTCTATCAAACTGGGCACAATATTCAAAACAAATAAAGCACAGCAGTTTTAAACAGTGCAGTATCACAATATAACTTGGTTGAATTAATCACCTCTGTGTACGATTTCTTTGTTATATGAACATTTTTGGCTCTGTAAGATTGGCGACGACGTTTGTAATCTCTCATTTCAGCAAGAATTTCCAGGTGAGACTTAGGCTCCTTCTGTTCTTCATCTGCAGGTTACGGTGAGAAAAGAGAGATAATGGTCAGAATGTTGGAAATATGATGAGATTAAGGGTTATATTTCACTAGTATAGAGATTGCTAATGCTCTCAAAATCTTTCACCGAATATTATTAATAACAATCCTTGCATTTGATATAGCATCTTAACATGTCGTTGAGATATCTTAAAGCACTTTGCAGAATATATTGTAAAGTGAATTGACTGTATATTTTGTGGGCGAAACATGGCAGCCAACTGTCCACAGCAGTGTCCCACAAACAGTCGTGGATTCAGTGACCAAATAATTTTATGTATTCATTTATTTGAAAGGATTATTACCCCCGGAAAGCGATCCACCAATCAACTACTTACTGCTATGTAGAGGCGTGTGGAGTAAGGAAACTTTACTAAAAGTTCGCCCTGCCTGGAAATCAAACCTAGGTCCTCTCGCTTGCGAGGCGAGTGCTCTAATTTATACTCTACAGGACTCAATATTAAAGTTGTAACACACTAACATGTGGTGCAGTGATCCAAACAATTTTGTCCCAAGTAAAACACAAATTTCAATACAAACCTCGACTGAGTTTTGCAGCTAGGTCCACGTACAAATCACTGTCATTTTCAACAGAGCAAGCTCGAGTTTTCTGCTGATTGGTTTCTTGCACAACATATTCATAGATAGCGAGACGATCCGCTGGAGTTAGGTCACAGACGAAACGCTTATGATTCTGAGGAACCTCACAAGGTGCTGATGAATAATCACCTAAATATATTAACAGTTTGTTCAGTTATTTGTGAATAATTTAAAATCGTAGTGCAATGGTCCTATTCCCAGTTAAGTATAGGAAAATGAACCATCATATGCATTTTCTCCAAGAAAATAAAAAGCATTCATGCCTGTTTTCTTTCTCAATGCATTTCTTCATAAGGAAAGACTGGACAGTTTAGTTTGTGCACACCAACCAGTAACACATTTTCAAATAAGAGTTCAACAGATTTGCATGTTAGCACTTGTAAGCAGTTCATTGTTATAACTATACGAGTAGTGAATTCACAATCCACACAGCACTGTTCCAATCTGCCAGCCTTGATGATGAAGGTTGTCATTTATTTGCCAGACCACTCGGTGAAGCTCTTGTGATACTGTACCTTCTCGAACACTGTTACTGAAGCCTCTTCTACCTTACTCCACAACAAATGTCTTACATTACATACTGACACACTGAAATGCTTGTGAAGTCAGCAGTGTTTACTGATCTATCCCACCAACTGGCGGAATGGGCTAACGGCAAGGGGAAATTATGGAGAACAACGTGATTGTTTGCAAACCATATACCAAGCTTTCCTCTAACAAAAATAAACTTCTTTTGATTTATAGATCACAAAAGTGTATTATACAGAGTTAAAAAAACTCAATTAATTGTTTCAGTCTGAAAAAACAGGAACATGAGAATTTCTTGAGGATATTCATATTGCAGGTTCGGTTATAGCACTAAGCAGAAGAGCAGCAAACAAAGTAAATCACCCAAAATAGGAGGTATTTTCATCTCAATTAATAATTCTCCCCCTCTTCCTCACCCAAAAAAAGTCGCAGAACACCTTTAGCTGAAGCAACCATACCAGCCAGAGGTTGTACACCATATGCAGCAGCTGACAATGTGTTACAAATAAGACAAGTGAAGATTTACATCTTACACCAGGTGCTGAATTTACAGCACCAATAAACCAGTAAAAATTAAACAAAGACAGGAAGGAATTCCTCTAATTTACAATTCCTTTTGATGTTTTCATGACTAGTTAAATAGGATAATGTTCTCTTCATTACTATCGCATTTCTTCCCAGAATGCAAATGAGTTTTTAGACATTAATCCAAAATCTATATTTGTAGTTTTGATTAATGCTGCATTTATGCATTAGTCTCAGCCATAAAGCATTACGGAGTTGGAACTTAAGTTTATTCAGTAGAGCCTCATAACAGGGTTGCTAAAATCTCATACTGTATAGTGAGGCGTGATAGCTGGTTTCAATGTGCATGTAGTCAGCTGGCTGGACAGTTGCCTTGTTCCCTGCCGGCTTGTTCCCACACTAAAAAAAACCTCACTCCAGGTCATAAGATCCCTAGGAAGTAATGTCAAGGGTGATCTAATGATGTAGAATGTGGTCATTTTAGCGCAAAAGATGGCTGGCAAGTAGGAAACGGCCAGCTATGCAAATTCACAGTGAATAGGGTCCACAGTGCAGTGCAACCCTGTAATAACTAAATCAAATAGATGCACATTATAACATAGCTACACTGTTCAGTGTTGAATCGGAGTAGTATAAACACAAACTATTTCAGAATTCTGCACCTCAGATATTAATTTTTCAATAACATTAAGGAATCAATCTCCCATCCGGCTCTTTAATCGCATTAGAAATCAGCCTGTTGAAGGTTATTAGGGCAGCCATTAGGTCCAAACTCCGTCCAGTGTATATCCACCATCTACAAATTGCAGTAGGTGAGAATCAACACTCCCGAATGCCCTCCTTCAGGTGTCAGGAAGTAACCACTACCTATATTGAATATTTGTGCATATCACTTCCTAAGGTGTCATATAAATGCAGCACAAGTGGGTAAATGTAATTGTCAGAGACATCTGCTACCCCAGAAAATAAAACCTCAATTATATTTCAGACCCGCAAGTAACTGTCCATATATTAATCTGGCAATAGGTCTACTTAGTAGAAATCAAGCACAGATCTTCAATTTCAGAATTGAAAGGAATTTTATTAAGATAGTTAACCATTCCATTATTTTGAGGTTCATATTTAAAGGATATAATTTTGAAAGGATACTGTATTTCAGACATCAAGTAAAAGTCTGTGCAAATCTGTACATGAGGAGAACATTCTTTCATGTTCATCATTCCTCTGTCAAATATACTCACCCCTGTTACTGAAAAAGAAAAACCAAAGTTTAAATTATCACATTCAAAAGAAATTTAATACTGAGTGAAATCTGCACCAACACAATTTAAATTATGTAAAGATTGATTGTTTCTGAAAATCTGTTCAAAAGCATCAGGTGAATTTACCTTTGTTAAGTAAGATTTCAGAAAGTACTCCAAAACAATCACAAGCTGATGATAAATAAGTAAAGTTCAGATCTTTTACATTCTATGTAGAAATACAAGATGAAATTACACCTGGAGTTTGTAGTAAATATCTATGGAAAATAATAATATGAATCACTTCTACTGAATTTCATTGGAACAATTCTCCCCTCCATCCAAACTGATTTCAGTGACAATACTATTTCCATTTAAGAAATAATTAAATGCACACACACAAAAATAGTTGATATCTAAACAAACAGAATGACCAGCTGCCTGTAAATAACAAGACTGCAGCCTTCAGAGTTTAGCTTGCTACATTTCACAAAGTCACCAACTTTATTTGACCAGGCAAAGTTATAATCTCATGTATTTCTTCTAAATAGCTTTTCTGATTTTTTTAAAATAGACCACCATGTCTAGTTGTGCAGCAATCTAGTAATGACAGGGATTAATTAGAATGAGGTAGCAATTCTCCTGTTCATTACCATCGCTGAACCACAAACAATATATATAACAATTATTTCCAAAATAATATCAGAAAATGTACACAAAGCCCCATTAAAATCTGAATGATAGTGTATGTGTGTGCGCACAAGAATGACAACGATTTTTTTTTCAGAATCTTGCTGGAGAGGTTCAAGAAAGAGCATTTCAAATGCAGGATCTATATTTCGCTTTCATATGCTGAATGACTTTCTGGGTACTTCAAGCATTCATATTTTTTTTCTCTCTCAACAATTATTGCCAGTTGTTTTAGCTATTTCTGTACTAGAAGGGCGTTTTCATCTGATACCTTTCAGGTACAACCACCTTTTTAATACTGCTCTTTCTACCTGTCCATCGGCTGTCTACCTCTACTACTGGGAAGCAAGAACAAAGTTCCACAATTGGACAAAAAGATAATTTGCACTGCATCACGAGGAAAACTGGTACCCAGAATATTTAACTCATGTCAAAGCTTTTTAATAGCAACACGGGGGTATAAAGTACTAAAGCTTTAAGAATCACTGTAATTAAAAAAAAGTAAATTCTAAACTTTCAATTCCAATTAGACTTTACATTTTAACTTTTGTGGTGAGTTGTCACTAAAACCACTCCCTAAGCAAGTAGGTGAATCATAGATCCAATTAGAGCACATCATTACTGGCACTGTATAAGCTTTTCAGCTACCTCATCAAAGAGGTAAACAGATATTGGGGTAGTAGAAGCTTTAAGGTATATTGGAAAATGAAGAGATATTGTGATTAAAAGTCTATCCAGATCTAATAAACAGGTGGAATAAGCTTCATTGGTTAAACAGCTTACTCCTGTTCTATGTAATTATAATAGTTTCATCTGTATTTATCTACCATGCTATTATTGTTATACATACGCTAACTTAAGTGGCTCTTACAGAACATATAGATGTTATAAAGATATAGTAAAGGTATAACCAATGCCTCAGATGTATTAATGAACACTGATAACATTGTTATTGTAAAATAGGAAACACAGATATGAATAGTCAGCCAATGTTAGCTCCTTGTATTAAATTCTATTTACACATATAATCCGACTTAAAAGTAATATAAATTCTAATTTGGATTTTACTCACTTTGGCAGAACAGCCTTTCCTCTTTTCCAACTGGAGCATCATTTCTAGCCTTCTGAATTATCTGAGCCTGTAGTTCTTTATCTAAACAAAATAAACTGTCAGTTTCAAATACTTCCAAATTAGTCTCATAATCTTAAACAATAGTACACAACCTGTGGCTCTTGTCTCAGCAACATGTAGTTGTGACATGATGGGTCACTGGGACAAAAATATTAAAAGTTTTAAGGAATGCTGTACAAAAAACAACTTAATTAGTTTCAACAAGCAATCACTGTATTCATCATTGAGAAATAAGCATGATAAATTATAATACACACATGTGAGCTGGAAAATGTATTCAAAATAATTCAAGTTTTAAGTTTTGGGCAATTTAGTTGTAACACAGTGACACTTAATAACAGGGTCACCTTCCAATATATTTAGTGCTAATAGAACATTTACTGTGTTTTGCTATTAAAACAGTTATTGTCATAAGTTAATGGCCTTGGAAAAATAATACATTTGACTCATTGGGTATTTTGGGGGATCCGTTTGAGAAATTACTCGATGTGATTGATTGGTTTAAAATAGTAATTTGCTTCATACTTCAAATTGTTACTCACACTAAACAAATGTCAATAATCTCTAATGTTAAACTAATTTAGGAAAATATGAAATGTCCCTTTCCAAAGCTGTAATTTCAGTGAATGGTTCAGATACAATGAACTTACCAACTTTCAGAGTGGGCAGCAGAAATTTCTCGTAGAAAAATGAGGAATCGTACATTTTATCCTAAAAGGGCATGAAAATGTATGATAATTATTTTAAAAAATCTATTAACATTTCTTTTAAAAACCCTTCCCTACTACCCAGAATTTACATTTCAAATTTTTTTTAAAAAAATGTATTGAGCTTCTTCACAGATCACTAAATGCTATCAATTTCATAATATTTTGCATGCACGGAGAGAGAACTAAAATATAAGATTTTGGGGGGGATTAAACAAACATTTCACTATAACATCAATATTATGCAATTCAAATGCTCCAAGTGTCTGAATATTAGTCAGCATACTATACCAGAACCATGAAAGTATGATTTTCAAATGCACAATTATAAACTAAAATATATTTGGATAATCAATGGGTAAATATTTACATGCTCAAGAATTTTTTCCCTCTTGGCATATTGAGATATGCTTTACTTATGACCTACGTGATATTCATCAAGAAGCCTGAGCCATATTAAATGAACTTCAACAAAATAATATAAATTGCTATTGTCCCAAAATAGAAATAGGTCTTTGAAAAGCACACTAAGGTTTGTCACGAGGGAGAGAGAAATAGATGGTGTGAAGGAATAAGGAGGAATGGAGGCTTATGTGGAATATGAACATAGGTTCAGACTAATTGGGCTGAATAGCCTGTTTTCGTGTTATATCATTCTACGTAATTCTTTGTAAGACTGAGTCTCAATTTTTGTGTGAGGTGCTCCGAGACATCTTGCCAATGTGATAAGGCGCTATATCAAATGCAAAGATTGTCTTTGTCATATATCTACATTCTTTTTCTCAGAAAGTGAACACATGTCTAACTGTGTACATCAGAATAGCCGTTTGTGGTCATGATACAGAAACTGATCTTAAGTCAAATATCTTACAATGACTTCCTGGGCCAGTAGCTCAGTTAAATGAACGCCTCGCACTTGTATACAAACCTCCTCTTCTTTGGAATATCCCAGTTTTCTTAGTCTGCAGGACGTAACGTGTTTTTCTAGAGATGATTTAGGAACTCTATGACCTGCATCAAGTGGGCAAATAGCCATTGGCTCAAGCTGGGAAAGTTCAAAAAATAGTTACACAACTATTCAGTTTAATGAATAATAATAATAATAATAATATCGTCATGTTAACATGTGTCACTCTCGGGCTGCTCTCTGCAGTCACTCGGCCGGTGCTCCAGCCTGGGAGTTTGTTCAATCATCAGCTGTGTTTCAGGCTGTG
This sequence comes from Callorhinchus milii, assembly GCF_018977255.1. Classification (NCBI taxonomy): domain Eukaryota; kingdom Metazoa; phylum Chordata; class Chondrichthyes; order Chimaeriformes; family Callorhinchidae; genus Callorhinchus; species Callorhinchus milii. The sequence goes on from NW_024704743.1 coordinate 78,432,371, forward strand.
TTCCAGGCTGTCCCCCCCCCTGTCTGTACCTGCAGGTGTGCTGCATGGCCAGGCCCGGCCTCCATCCCCGGCCCTCACCCCAACCGCGGCCTCGTCACCTCGGCACTGGATTTCTCTTGGCCCTGCCCTCCTCGGCCATCTCCCTCCCTCCCTCCCCCCACAGCTTCCAGCTCACTGGGTGAGTGAGGAATATCCTCTCGTGCTGTGGTGTCCACCATCCCTCCCTCCCTCCCTCCCTTCCCTCCTCCCAGACTTTCGTCTGTGCGACTCTCTGCCCGAACCCCTCCATCTTGACCCCCCGCTTTGCCCCGTCTCCAATCCGGGCCTGTGCCCCCTCCCCCAACTCGGTGTTGAAACACACCGCTGTTTAAGCGAGTTGTCGTGTAGCTCTCACCGGGCCCCCGGCCGGCGGCTCGGGGTTGCTGGGGTCCAGGTCCAGGCCCAGGCCCAGGCTCCAGCCCAGCCGAGTGAGGAGATCCTGGACCGAGGCCGCGCAGCGCTCGGTGAACTCCGCCAACTCCGTAACCCGCTCCCAGCGGCTCTGCAACTGTCTGGAATATTCTATGTTGGCTTCCATCGCCGCCATCTGTCCCGGGCACAAACCGCACAGCCCCGGCCTCGGGTTACACTCACACCCCCCGGCCCCACACCAGAACTTTCCCGGGGCCCGGCGGCGGGGACAGACGCTCACAGTGGGCGAGCGGGTTTATACTGGAGCTGAGGGTTTGGGGCCCGGGGTCCAGGGCCCGTCACTGTGTATAACACTGTCAGCCCCGCCCTCACCCCGAGACACCAGGCCTCAGCCTCAGCCCCGCCCTCACCCCGAGACACCAGGCCTCAGCCACAGCCCCGCCCTCACCCCGAGACACCAGGCCTCAGCCACAGCCCCGCCCTCACCCCGAGACACCAGGCCTCAGCCACAGCCCCGCCCTCACCCCGAGACACCAGGCCTCAGCCACAGCCCCGCCCTCACCCCGAGACACCAGGCCTCAGCCACAGCCCCCCCCCCCCGAGACACCAGGCCTCAGCCACAGCCTCACCCCGAGACACCAGGCCTCAGCCACAGCCTCGGCCTCACCAGCCGGGAAAGGCAGACTGAACACAACAGCTTCCGGGTCACAGCCACAGAGAGAGCGTGAGCCCCCCCCCCCGAGAGAGAGACAGACCCCCCCCCCCCAGAGTGACAGAACACCCCCCGCCCCGAGAGAGACAGAACACCCCCCGCCCCGAGAGACAGACACCCCCCCGAGAGAGACAGAACACCCCCCCCGAGAGAGACAGAACACCCCCCCCCGAGAGAGACAGAACACCCCCCCCCCCGAGAGAGACAGAACACCCCCCCCCGAGAGACAGACCCCCCCCCCCGAGAGAGACAGAACACCCCCCCCCCGAGAGACAGACCCCCCCCCCCCCCGAGAGAGACAGAACACCCCCCCCCCCGAGAGAGACAGAACACCCCCCCCCCCCGAGAGAGACAGAACACCCCCCCCCCGAGAGACAGACCCCCCCCCCGAGAGAGACAGAACACCCCCCCCCGAGAGACAGACCCCCCCCCCAGAGAGACAGAACACCCCCCCCCGAGAGAGACAGACCCCCCCCCCCGAGAGAGACAGACCCCCCCCCCCCGAGAGAGACAGACCCCCCCCCCCCGAGAGAGACAGACCCCCCCCGAGAGAGACAGAACACCCCCCCCCCGAGAGAGACAGACCCCCCCCCCGAGAGAGACAGACCCCCCCCCCCGAGAGAGACAGACCCCCCCCCCGAGAGAGACAGAACACCCCCCCGAGAGAGACAGACCCCCCCCCCCGAGAGAGAGACAGACCCCCCCCCCGAGAGAGACAGACCCCCCCCCCCGAGAGAGACAGACCCCCCCCCGAGAGAGACAAACCCCCCCCCGAGAGAGAGACAGACCCCCCCCCGAGAGAGAGACAGACCCCCCCCCGAGAGAGAGACAGTACCCCCCCGAGAGAGAGACAGTACCCCCCCGAGAGAGAGACAACCCCCCCCCCCCCCCGAGAGAGAGACAGACCCCCCCGAGAGAGAGACAACCCCCCCCCCGAGAGAGAGACAGACCGCCCCCCCCGAGAGAGAGACAGTACCCCCCGAGAGAGAGACAGCACCCCCCCGAGAGAGAGACAGACCCCCCCCCCCAAGAGAGACAGACCAACAGACTCACCCACCCCCACCGAGAGAGCAAGAGAGACCACCCCCCAGAGAGAGAGACCAACAGACCCCCACCCCGAGAGAAAGAGAGACCACCCCCCCCGAGAAAGAGAGATAGACAGACCACTCCCCCCCCCCCCCAAGAGAGAGACTCCCGCTCAGAGAGAGGGAGACCCCCCCTATGAGAGAGAGACAGAACCCCCCCCCCCCGAGAGACAGACCCCCCCCCCCCGAGAGAGAGACAGACCAACAGACTCACCCACCCCCACCGAGAGAGCAAGAGAGACCACCCCCCAGAGAGAGAGACCAACAGACCCCCACCCCGAGTGAAAGAAAGACAACCCCCCCCCGAGAAAGAGAGATAGACAGACCACTCCCCCCCCCCCCAAGAGAGAGACCCCTCCTTGAGAGAGAGAGAACCCGCCTGAGGGAGAGACCCCCCTTGAGAGAGACCCCTCCCAGAGAAAGAGACCCCCCTCCCCCCTGGAGAGAGACCCCCCCCCAGAGAGAACTTCCTAGAGAAAGAGACCACCCCCCAGAGAGAGAGAACACCCCAGAGAGACCCCCCCGAGAGTGAGCCCCCAGAGAGAGAGCCCCGCCAGAGAGAAAGACCCCCCTAGAGAGAGAGAGCCCCCCCAGAGAGAGACCTCCCTCCCAGACTCGAGAGACCCCCCACCTTCCCGAGAGAACCCTTCCCCAGAGAGAACCCCCACCCCCAGGTAGAGTGAGACCCCGCCACTCCCCGAGAGAGAAAGAGAGAGACACCACAGAGAGAGTATTGCTGACAACTCGCTGGTGAAAGTTAGAACTCATCGAGGACTCGGCAATGAGCAGAACAGCAGTGATCACGGAATAATAATAATCTTTGCATTTGATATAGCGCTTTTCACATCTTCTGGACGTCTCAAAGCACTTCACAGAATATACTGTAAAGTGAATTGACCGTATATTTGTGGGCAAAATGTAGCAGCCAATTGCGCACAGCAGTGTCCCACAAACAGTTGTGGATTGCAGTGACCAATTTATTGTTTTTGTGGAGGCGTGTGGAGTAAGGAAATTTGCCCAAGGTTTCACCCTGCTGGGAATCAAACTCAGGTCTCTTGCTTGCGAGGCGAGTGCTCTAAGCTACAGGACTCCTCAGGAATTGGGTAGGGGCAGAGAAATAGAGTCATGTGTTATCTGTAAATGTGGAATCGAGCCCCGTTTCTACAGATGATGCGAGGGGAGCATATAAATGATGAAAAAGAGGGAATTTACAATAGAGCTCTGAGGAACACTGATTTGGGACGTCCTCCCGACGTGAAAGGCGCTATACAAATGTATTGTTGTTGTTGACTCTTGTTGACTGGGAGGAGGAGAAGCAATTAAAATAGCCAAAGTGAAGAGGAAGGTTGAGATCTGTTTTGAAGAAGGCAAGGGAGGGAGCAAGACGGAAGGACTGTGATGGAGTTCCAAACAGTGGGGGCAGAAGAGCTGAATGATATCAATTTTAACTGCAGATTACTAAGGATTTTTACATAATGCCTTAAACCACAAAGTAGATTAAATATAGTAGCAAAGGGGTTTCACATCAGTTTTAATGCACAGCCAGATTTTACTGTTACTAAATAAAAATTACATGTTAACGGATGCTGAAACTGAATTTTTACATACACATAAATAAGTTATCAAAGAGTATACTTGTGTAGAAGTATATGGCGACAACGGCTACGCAAATTTTGATTGATGATCTCTTAATACCATTCAGTCCAAGAGCAATTTGTAGGATCTATTGTTCCATTTTAATTCCATTCCTGGTAATCAAAGGACTAATATTCCCATTCCATTTAGCCATTGATCAATTGCTTTAATAAAAATAATTGATGTCAATTTTCTTTATCACTAAGATTTGTTATTTGGTTGCAAGAAAGAAAAACAGCTTTTAGGTCAAACGTATTTCACCCACAAAATACACAGTCACTACACTTTACAGTATTATATTCTGTGAAGCGCTTTAGACATCTCAACGATGTAATAAGGCGCTACATCAAATGAAAGAATAATTATTATAATAAGTTTATGACAAACATGCAGTAAGTTTCTTGAGTTCCAGATAATAGGAATGAATGTCACCAAATACGTACACATCCTTTGTGTCTCTGTTTTTAAATTGTTTTCACATTGAACAGAAAAGCGTCTCTAAGCTTGCAGGAAAAAATACATGAACATCAAAATACATCCATCCATAGAGTGTCATGAAGGCAAATTCATAACACGCATAAATCAGATACCAATATCGTGCCTTTCACAAGAGAGGACATTTCAGTGTGCTTCCCACACAGGATTGGGAACTCGAACAGGGGTTATGCGGAAATCAGATTGGAGTGACTTGAGGGAGAACTGAGAGAAGGAGAGAAACTGGGAAGTAAGATTCATTCCAGAATCTTGTAAAAGGTCATAGACCTGAAACATTAACTCATTTGCCTCTCTCCGTAGATGCTGCCTGATCTGCTGCATGTTACCAGCAACTTCTGTTTTTACTTCAGATTTGCAGCATCTGCAGTATTTTTCATCTTGGAAAAGAAGGGCAGGTTAGAAGTGGGTCAGTACCTGGAGAGCATGGTAGGGTCAAGTAAGGGCTTCCTGAGGAGATGGGTGGTAACGGTAGTTATGAAAGTGGGTGGTACTAGGCAGTATTGTGGCGGTTGAAGAGGTTGGCCAGCAGGAAAGCAAGGTTCTGGTTTGCCAGAAACTGGGGAGAGGTCAAGGGAGAAAGTGGTGGGTTTCGTAAGGAAGAAGAGGGATGAGGGGACAACGGGGTTGAAGGTGTGGAAAGAGGGGTGAGTCGTGTTTTGAGGGAAGATTTGGAGAAGGGGTGGTGGTGGCAGAGGCAGCTGAGTGAATCTGCTTGATTGTAGACCCAAGGAAGTACATCATCTCGTATTTGGAGTTGGAGGCGAGGATGGAGAGAACACATTGGCTTGATTAGCTGGAGTGAGTAGCCAGAGAGACGAACAGAGTTCAAACCAAAGGAAAGAAGGCACTGTCAAGAGCTAAAAAAAAAGATTGTTTCAGTTTTGATAGCATTCAGTTGAAGAAAATTAACACACATCAAGGGCTTGGTGTCTTGACAAGCAGTCAGTCAGAATAGCAATGTGAAACCCATGCATGATCCATGCCAGTGATAATGGCCTTTTAGTATGAATAACAGTTTTGGGAGTCTAGCAAGTGAAAAGAAGAGGGAACTAAGTTATTTTTTCAGTGTTTATGCAAATTATAACTGGTGTTTGTTCTGACCTTTAAAAGAAAAAGAGAGTATTTATTGTTCAAAGTATTCTCAATTTTATAGAAAGTACAAGTCTCGGAAACACTTTTTTTAAAAATGCCTATTTTCTCAACCTCATGTAATCTTGAGTTGGGTCTTCATTGCTATTTAGATACAGCATCTATCTTTGTTTCTTCTATAACTTATTGCTGGGGGACAGGGAAGAAGTGGAGTCTGGCAAGGATGGAGGTATGAAAACCAGGAGAGAAGATTGTGTATGGAATTCTGGATGAATTGTAGTTTATGAAATGTAAAGCTAAGGAGGGCAGTGAGGAAACCATTTGAAAAATCAAGTCTATGTGTGACAAAGTAGTGAGTGAGGATTTCAGCACTGGGAGTAAAATTGGGACAGAGATGGTTAATATTCAAGAGAAAGTGAAATCCGAAAGGTCTCGGGAATGTGGTAGTGTAACTGGGAGCTCTAGGACACTATCCTGAAGGGCTGCTGGGAGGCAATAACACTTTCCAGCACTTGGATATATTTTACTGCCAACCTACATTTTTTCACTTTATTGATAAAAATTAAACATGAGGAAATAATATATCAGATTGCTGCAAAAAAATAAAAAAAAATTCTTTGACAAAAACTGGGTGGCCCATGGTGGGGTGCACACATCAAAGGGCCTGGAGATCGCTGAAAAAAGACATTGAGGAAACTGCTGGGCTATAGGAGCTCACCACCTCCTGCCTCTCAAGGTCTGGCACCATACACAGACACAGATCCAGAGAGAGACACACACACACTCACAGACAGATAGAGACACACATTCTCAGAGAGAGACACACACTCATAAACACAAAGAGACATACACACAGAGAGCAACTATTACAACAACAACAAAATAATAATAATAATAATAATCCTTGCATTTGATATAGCGCTTTTCACGTCGGGAGGACGTCCCAAAGCGCTTCACAGAACACACTGTAAAGTGAATTGACTGTATATTTGTGGGCGAACGCGGCAGCCAATTGCGCACAGCAATGTCCCACAAACAGTCGTAGATTGAAAATGACCAATTTAATTATTGTTTTTAGTTTTGGAGGGATTATTATTAGGCGTGTGGAGTAAGGAAACTTGCCCAAGGTTTCGCCCTGCCTGGAATTGAACTCAGGTCTCTCACTTGCAAAGCGAGTGCTCTAACCACTGAGCTACAGGACTCCACGCATTACATTTATTAAAAATTACATTTATAGAGCGCCTTTCACGTCGGGAGAACGTCCCAAAATCCCCAAACATCCCAGAGAGAGACACACATACATTCACACAGACACCTCATAAACACACATATAGAGGAGACACACTCAGCCACACTCACAAACAAACACACACATACATACAAAAGAACGAGAGACACAGATACACTCACATAGAGACACTCACACAGACACTAACAATAGCATACAGAGGAGACACACTCACATAGACAGTCAAACACATAGAGAGAGAGACACAGACAATCATAACAGTGGGGTCTCCGAGTGAAGCGAAGCCCGTTTCCCTCATCCACGCCTTCGGCACCTCCCGCCTCAACTACTTAAACGCCCTCCTTGCTGGTCTCCCCTGCTCCACTATCCACAAAATTCAACCAATTCAAAACTCCATCACCCACAATTTCACCCGTGCTAAACTCCGTACCTCCATTACCCCAGTCCTTGTCAAACTCCATTGGGTCGATTTCAAGATCCTCACTCTTGCATTTAAATCTCTTCATGCCCTGGCATCCCGCTATCTCTCCAACCTGCTCTCTCTCTGTACTACCCGCTGCCTCCACTCGACTGGCTCCGGCCTCCTCCTTATCCCCCAGACCCTCTGCCCCATTATCGGTGGCAGTGCTTTCAGCCACTGTGCCCCAAAGCTCCCTCAGTCCCTTTGCTTTGCCTCTTCTCTCCCCAATTTCATATCGCTCTTCAAGACCATCCTTTTTGACCATGACATTGACATTCACCTTCCCCCGGCTCGCATCGGGCTCCGCCACTGTTAAGCACTCCGGGATGCCTTCCGGCATGAAGGGCGCTATATAAATGCAAGTTGTTGGTATTGTGGTGTGAAACGCTTTGAGATTCTCCTGACGTATAAATTGTTGTTGTCATTAAGTGCTTGAAGATATTGTGACTTAAGCCATTATGCTTGATGAAAGTATTTATTATTTTAGAAACTTTGAAATCTATAACAACAACTTGATTTATATAACACCCCTCACCAGGGTAGCATCACAGCACATTTGACAGTGGCGGAGCCGGGAGGAGGTGGGAGATGACCGTAAGCACGGTCGAAGAGGAAGGTCTTCAGGTGCGATGTGAAGATGGGGAAAGAGGAGATAAGTACTTTTCTAAATTGAAAACTTCTTCTGATTTGATGATTATGTCATTACTGAGCTAAATTGCCAAATTTAATTATAACAAATGGAAGCAAAGGGGAGATTAGGAGAAATTGTTTTGCAAAGTTGTTTGGGTTTGCAGAAGTGTTGGTTGAGGCAGAATCCACATTAGTTTTCAGGAGGGAATATAATAGATATCTGAAAATGAGTGATTTGAGGGATAATGGGAAAAGGTAGATAAATGGGAAAATGGACTGAAGTAATATTTTAATTTTTGTGGTAATACAATTTAAGTATGACCTTGTTAGTTTATTTTTATTTATATAATTATTAACGATTTACTGTAATTGTTGGATTATGCGTCCGATAAAAAAAACGATGTAAAATGTTTTTTTATGAACAATTAAGAATCATAAAAATGTTAAAATAGGTTGAAGATCGAATGCAGTGAAGTAGATGGAGAATTGTATCAATTTTACATCAATTACAGTAATAAAATTGGGTTTAAGTTTGTAACCTTAACCCATTTCAGGGTGGACTGTAAGATTCTGTAATTAATGTGTTAAATAATATCTCAAATTATACTTGCGATGTTTATATATTTGAGATATATGATCAATCTCATATGATGGGAGCTGGTTGTGACTAGCTTTGCAGAAGAAACAAGACTGTTTATAAAGAACAAACTGTTTTCAGTCCTTATCAGTCATGTTCTCATGAAAAAAATGGTCTGCAGCTGGTGAAAGAGCTGTGCTGTACTTTTTTTTGCAAAGGAACCATCTTGCAAAAGACAATAGGTGAAAGGTCAAGAGAATCCGAAGAAAGAATTGAAGGGAAGAGATCGAATTGGACGTCCATAATATCTGGATACCAGTACCTTGGGACTTCCTCCCGACATGAAAGGTGCTTTACAAATGTCATTTTGTTGTTGTTGGATACTTTCGAGTGATGAAATTGAACAAACGATAATACCTGGGTACTTTTGAGTGATCGAACTGAGAAATGTAAAACAAACGTACATCCCACCTCCCTCGGCTCCCACCCCCAGCCCTGGCAGCTGTGTTGAGCGCTTTGAGACGTCCTTCCAACGTGAAAAAGGTGCTGTGTAAATTTCGTAATGTTTCTGGAAATAAAATATAAAATATTGCTTGTGCAATATTGCTTGACGTTTCTCAAATATTGCATCTAGCCTGCATCAGCCTGGTTCAGAGTGCATGAAACTATTCTGAAATTTCAACATGTGAAAATACAAATATAATTCAGCAGACGCAAACAATTTTGAAATGACAACTTTATTAATAAAGAGAAGCAAGAATGCACCATCTTAAAATTCAGCATGCTTATAGACTGATACAAAATCGATGTTCAAAACCCCCTTTCAATACTACATAAACTACTGCTCTTAAATTCAAAGTTCATTACATATTGCTCTGATGGCTATATATGTGAATAATCATATGCTAAACTATAAATTGCATTACACTTAGTATGATTTTTTTCTACCCTCCCCCAAAAAACTTGCAATTTCAAACCACCAAAAAGCTCATCTATACAGTGGAGCCCATTTAAGATCAATTTGTTTCTAGTAACAGAAACTATGTTCACTGCAATGTAAGGTATCAATCTGTACAATCAATTCCTATTCAACTCAATGATTTTTGAAGTGTTGTATTTTGTCTACAGCTGCTTGCTTCCTCCTTTTCATGCCACAAATTCATTGCTGCTAAAATTATATGAATTTCACAATGGCATGATTTTTTAAAAAAATCATAAGAATTATACAGCACAGAAGGAGGCCATTCGGCCTATCGTTTCTGTGCCAGCTCTTTGAAAAGAACTATCCAAATCAAAAAAGTACCATAGCTATTAATTCAGACCAGATGTCTTTTATTGAATTGAAACTGTAATAGGATTTAGTGTTTAGCTAATTGTTGAATTCTAATATTTTGAGGTAGAAAGAACCTTTGCACAACTTATTCATTTTCATTATTATAATGGATATCAGAGAGATCAATGTTAAAATCTTGCTCTAGATGAACTACATTTAAGCAAATAGATAATGATCTTAACAGGGCACCAGTGTATAATAAAATACATTTAAAACATTTGCAAAGACAAGTGAATATAATGAAGAGAACAATTTGGGCTTTTCATGAATTTTAAAAACAACCATTGTACAGTAAAACTCACATAAGTTGTATTGGAACTATAACATGTATTATGACTTATGCGAAGTATGAGTTATGGCAAACTTGGAGAAGTCATATATCATATATATGACTTATGTAAAGTTAGGTATAAGTCAGATTTGTTATAACTTACACATAACACATACATAAGTACTGTACTGACTGGGGACATTAAGGCAAGGATTCCGAACAATGTTTAACTCTTGCATATTAAAGCAATGGTAGCCCATTCTTTCCATGCAAAGATACTGTACCACATTGCGGAAAACATGTACTGTACAATGAATGACACAACCAAACAGGTTTGCCAAACCAACAGAACTGTTTTGATAGAATATAAACTTAATTTGTGTTTAGGTGGGGTATCTGCATTGCCTGATGCCACGATGACTGGTCAAAACCTTGTCTTCCATCCTTGTTCGATGTGTATCATTCCATCAGCTGAAGGCATTGCAGCCAGTAAGCGCGCATTAGGTGACGGGTCGGGACTTAGGTTCCCGTAATTGTTTCGCATGGAGCTACTTCAAGGCCGGTAAGTGCGCATGTCGTGTCGGGTTCCCCTCGCTTACCTGTGATCAGGTAATGCTCTTTCCTCTCCCTGCTCCTGTACGCGATGATGTTGATGTTACATCCCTGGGAGGAGGGCATGGAGAGCATTGGGGTGCGAATGTGTGGTGTTCTGTTTTAGGCAAGCGGGCAAAGTTTTGACCCACCAGTCAGTAAGTGTGGTAGTGGCAAGTGTGGGAGTTATGCAGTGATTAATATAACGAGTGCATAGGAATAAGTGAATTTAAAAAGAAATTGAATGGGTGATTGTATGATTTATACAGATAAGACTTATGCAAGTTTTACTGTATTTTGTTACTTGTTTAGGTTTTCATAGAGAATGGTTAGTTTACAGAAATATTGCTAACAAAAGTTGTCGAAGTACTAGTAGTCAGGGTAGACGAGGTAGCATCAAAACTTCCTCGTCTTGATCCCCCACGTGAACCTGAACGGGAGCCTGAACGAGAATTTGGTCCAGATGAACTCAAATTGTAAGGACTGTTGATTCCTTTAGAAGAGAAAGATGATGCCTCTAACATCCTTAAGCCAGTTTTCTCCTCAACCATAGAACGATCCATTGCTTCTTTGTATGAAATCTTCAACTTTGTTTTGGGGCAGGTCAGATTTTTTGAATAGCTGTTGAAGTCTTGAAGCTTCTGAGCTGTTTTGCCACTGATCAAGCCTTTTCTTATTGCTTCTTCCACAGGGATTCGCCCTGAAACATTTGGCAGGACCAGCCCACCTGTAATGAACTGATACTCAAGGAAGCGATTTCCAGCTTCATATGGCAGCCAATTCTCCTTAATTGCTTCTGCTGCAGAGAGCTTCTTTTTGTTTTTAACATCCTCAAAACCAACAAATGCTTTTTGTGCTGGTTTTAAACGCTTTCCCATATCTTCATCAATGATACCTTGAATTATAGAATCTTGGATAAGTAATTTTTGGTTAGTGCCAGGATTTATGATCCCTCCTGTGCAGGCCTGGGCTTCGAGCAATCTTTGCCCTGTAATGGAATCAACAATGTTGCGACGCACAGCTTCAGAAATTGTTATTTTTTCCAATGTTTCAATATCAAATATTGCAGCAATGGGACTGAACTCATCAGAAGAAACAAATAGTGTTTTTGTAAATTGTGGAGATGGACTGGGACTCCTGTTTGTTGAATGATGCAGTTTACTCACATTCCGTGTATCAACGTTGGTCTTGTCACTAAACAATTCTGCAAACTGCGTAAGTGACATAACTCCAGCGCGGTAGTCATCAAAACTCTTTTTGTCAATTAAACCTTTCTTCAAATAATCTTCAATGTCGTATTGGATGCCAGTTTTTCTATCAACCACCACTGTTTTTACACTCCCATCTGATCCTGAAATTGTTATTTCTTCCCACTCTGCCTCCTGTTCAGAAAGTTCCACAAAAGTTTCATAATCTATCAAGTCTTTGTGATATGCTTCACGTACTGACATTTCCCGGTTTGTATCAGGGTCTACAATGACAATTCTACGTTTTCTGACCGCTGATGTAGATGTCGTCGTTTTCTTCTTTTCGGTCAGTTGCAATAAACAAAGGTTGGTAACTTTATCAGTAACGCATCGTTCCATCAGCTGAAGGTAGGTTAAATTTTCCTCTGTGTTGGGATCAAAGAAGCCCTTGGTATCATCACCTGGATCAATGAGAATTTGATTCATTTCTTCATCAAAGTAATTGCGTTTGTAAGCAGTGTGAACTGGCAAACGGTGGCTTTGGGTGGGATCTATAATTCCCCCGGTTGCTATTTGGGCTTCCAGTAGTCGAATGCCATGAGTTGGTTCAATTAATTCTTTCTTCATTGCCTGAAACAAGGAGATGAGTTTTCCTGTTTCGGGATCTTTGTAACCAGTAACAGCCTTTTCAGCTGAGAGAAGTTTATTTTTGAATTCTAGACCTATAAGCCCGCTTTGAGCAGCCTGTTCAACCGTCAACTTTAGGTTTTTGACTGGGTCAATCATATGGCCTGTGGCTGCTTGAGCTTCCAAAAGTTCAAGAGCAGTGCCACGTCTAATCAAGCCCTTTCTCATAGCTTGATAGACTGAAAGCTTCTCCCTTGTGGCTTCTACAAATATGCCTGCAATGCTACTTTTACCTTGGAGTAAGTCCTGGTACTTGTGGCTAACTTCCTCTGCTGTTATTCTCCCAGTTTCAATATCACTAGCTGTTTTTTCATCTATAACTTCAGAATTCACAAGTTCATGCAATGACACATGGTCTCTAATGCCTAGTAATTTTATTTCCTTCTTGGGCACCTCACTGAGTCTTTGAATTTCCATTTGTAATTGGATGCGCAGAGCTTCCAACTCAGATTGCTTTTCTCTATCAGCAGTTGCTAGTTTCCACTTGCACCTTTCCTCCAGCATCCTCAGTTCTTCTTCCAATCTGGTGATTTCAGCTTTCAAACGATCAAGCTCACTAGTTGCCTTTCCTTTATCTAGTTCTTGGTGTCTGATTGCCTGGTCTTTCATTTCAGCTTGGCTCTTCCAATAGGTTAGATCAGTTTTGACATGTTGAATCTCATCTTGCATATGCAACTTCGATCGGGATTCAGTTTCCAGGAGTGCTTTTATTCGACTCAATTCATCTTCATAATGTTGAAGTCTGGATTTGTCCTGCTCCAGAAGTCTGATCTTCAGTAGGAGAGATTCTTTTTCATGCAAGATTTCTTCTCGAGAAATCCGCGTGATTTCTATCTTATTAGTTGCCTAAATGTCAAAATAAACACATTTTTTTAATGTTTTAATCTCTTAAAATAATTAAAAGATATCCTAAATTGTATTAGAAATCATTAAAATCATGTTTCACCCACAAAATATACAGTCAATTCACTTTACAGTATATTCTGTGAAGTGCTTTGAGACTCGAAGACATGATAAGCTGCTACATCAAATGCAAGGATTATTATTATCAACTTCTTCAGGTAACCATTATTATACTATTATTATCAACTTCTTCAGAAGTACATTACACCAACACTACCAAGGTGTTTAAAATTATATATTTGCAGAGCTTGGGGAGTTCATAAACAAGGGATACAAGTATAGGATAGAAACTAGGGGATCTAAACAAGAATATAGGAAAAAAACACGTCATGCAGAGTGTAGTGAGATAGATTATGGAACTCGTTGCCTGAAATGGTGGTTGAATCAGATGGTGTGGATTCAAGAAGAAGCTGACTTTCACATAGGGAGAGGGGGAATAGAAGTGTATGGGAGGATTAAGGAACAAGTGAAGATTCATATGGAGTATTAACACTGAAACAGACTGCTTGGCCTGTTTCCATGCAGAACATTCTTTGTAATTATGCAGAACTCTACTCCAGTACAATTACTTCTGGAGCATAGTTCCTCACATTCAGTGTGGCAAACTTCTGGTTAACAGAAACTTTTATTTATGACTAGAACACTATTTTGTTATATATTTAAACTGGAAGCAATTATTTTCTTCTTGGTTTCATAACCATTTCCCATATCTATTGTATACCATAATCTATTAACAGTTCTAAAACAAAAAAATCCTATTAATTTGTATATAATTTATCCTATTATTTAGAATATTAGAAATCAGTTTCTCAAAGATCAGGTGAAAGCCAATAAATAACTTGAATGTGTAAATACATCTTATACTAATTATAATAATTATTATTATTCAAAGACATCTGAAGCTTTTCACTTCAACTAACCCACTGCCCACTGTCTTGTGATATTTCTGACAACATCTTTTCAGATCTGTATTTTACAATGCTTCTCATTTGATTTTTTCATAATTTTCTTAAACTTTTTTTCTTTGTTTTATTTTAATGTCAACCGGTATCAAAATTTAGCTTCAGAATCGGCCAGCCTTACTGTAATTTAACCTGAACTACATATACATTACAAGTTCTAGAATTCTTCACCTTATACTGTTCTTTCTAACATGAAAAACGGCTTCAGATGATGTAACCCAACTTCCACATATCCAGTAACCCATTCTACTACACAGTTTACATTTTTAATTCCTCTATTTCTTTTTGACTTTAAGAATTCAGGCTTCAAAATGTATAATTCTGTATTTGTCTTTTAAGCAAGAATGATCTTAAAATGCCTTATAGCATGACATTTATGAACAAAAATAATAAGATGTTAGATTTTCATGAATATTTTTTAGACTTCTTTCTCACAATTTTAGGGTTTCTGACAATTAAAAGCAGTTCATTATAAACTGGATGAGTTATTATGTTTAGATATGACTTACTTTATCAAAGAGTGTAGATTTCAGGGCAAATTCAAAGGCCTTCATTCTAAAATATTGTTATACTCATTTGAGCCATTAGTTGTTACAAAATAATACTTTCCAAACTATGCCATGATCCTTTGGATTTTTTTGCCATTATATTTCTGATTCAGGAAACTTGAATGGCGTAGACCATGGGTATCTTCAAAGCTTCCAATCAACTGCACTTAGTCTTTGATCTGTTTTGCAGCATCGTAGACAGTTAACTTAATTTCTGTTATCCAAGTTAGACCACATCAAATCTATGTACCTTTGAGTCGCCTGAATGGTTTGTCTAAAAATTCAGCAAGCTCAAGTGTACAGTGACCTTAGCATAAACTCAAACCTTTCAGAGTAAGGAGCAGTTATTCAATAGCTAAAGCTATTTTTAAAATGTATGATTAGGTTGAAACTAAGACAAAGGGCTATGGAAAATATGATTACCTACTTGAGGAATAGAATAATCTGTTAATTTAATAGGAATCAATTGCCACATATCACTGGAATAAACTCAGAATATCAATAGGGAGAATCACAAGTGATATCCTTTAAGATTTGTTTTTAAGATCTGTGACACAGAGTCATTGGTCCTACATCAATTCTAGCTAAGGTATTAGTTTTTTTTTTGCATGACAAATCATCCATAGTTCAACAAAGAACTGTAGTCAGAAATAACCTAAAAACAAATAAGTCCAAGGAAAATCCCTTGGTAAATATGTGATTTACATTTGTTTTAATTTAGCCTTCCAGATTATTTCCACATAACGATCTTAAACTTGGCCCGTGTTATGGCTGCGCATCAAGTTGAATAACATTTAATCAATAACAATGATGTTATTACCAATGGAGTTTTTCTTCCCAATGGTTTCCATGAAGTTGAAGGCAACTCTTACCAGTAGCCAAAACCAAAGAGCAAAGGAATGTGCTAGGAAATGGAGGGTCAGATTTTTAGGCCTTCCAGAATGACTTCAACCTAATCACCAAAACGTAACTGATTCAGATATTTCCAAATGTTTGGTTTGTAACAATTGTTACAGAAAGGGTACCTAATACAAATCTTTTCAATCCATTTCACCCACAAAAGTCAATTCACTTCATAGCATATTCTGTGAAGCGCTTTGAGACGTCTTGAAGACATGATAAACTGCTATATCAAATACAAGGATTATTATTGTTAGACAGTTCCTTGTTGGGTAGAAGGATGTCACAATCGGATTCAATGCCAACATTTAGTTAATCCTCTGTGTGTGTGGGGGGGGAGAGGGGGACGCAGAGGAAGATGAAAGGACCTCATATAATGGCCTGAAAAATGCTATTCATTTTACATAAAGCATTTGGTATAATTTGTTTGTCTTGAATCAGAATGTTTTCATTCCCTAATGGGAGAAACTATCATTTCACTAATAGGAAGATTTCCCCAAGTATTTTTTGCATTTATAATTGATGAATTATCAAAAGATCTTACATTGTTTTAATGCTTCTTTTGGATAAAAATCTCAAATGTAAAGGAAATTTTGGAAATACCTAGGTCGGTCATTGAAAACTAAACACTGAATGGCATTGTCAGTTTGAACCATAATCTCAGTATAAGACAAGTCATTGCTGGAGCCTTTTAATCAATCCATGGACATGGATTTACTGTGGCAAAGCACAAGAGTTAGATACAATGAAGGCTTACCTAATTCCAGAAAATACTGGACCCAGATTGGCAGCGTAAATAGAATCACAAAAGTAGAATCTACTGCAATGAAACAGGCCATTCGGTCCAACTGGTCCATATCAGTGTATACACTCCACATGAGCCTCCACCCCTCCTAATCCCACCTCCCTAACATTTCTATACACTCCTCAATTCTCCTCTCTCTCTCTCTCCTCTCTCTCTCGTGTACAGCCAAGGCTTAGAGTCCCCAAATTGTGTGAGATGGGGTATTGCTTGAGTTCAACCAGCTAAAGCTAAATAGGTTATTATTCTAAGCATTATTAATGCCAAGACAAATGATGCTGACTTTGCTTCAAAGAGGACCTTCTGGATGGTGTTCAAGTTTGGTTGAGGCTAATTCCTTGGTCTGTATTTATGTTGTCAGTATGGTTTAATGACCCATGTATAACAATACAATGCTACATTAATGTTTATCACCTGTCCATACCACGAGTTGCAGATCTAAAACATACTGATCTTACAGACAGTCTTTTAGAGCTTTTCCTGGTTCTCAAGAGACCTACTACCTGGAATGGGACCAGTGGACCATCGACTCCACCTTTTCACCTCATTGCTTACTAGACTTCATCAGATGAGATGCCTCCCTAATGCTCAAATATAGAGTAAGGCATAATGGCATCCAGGAGTACATTTTTATAGTGGCTGGGACAGAAGTCACAATATCTCAACATCACAGATATAGAAAACATCTTAAAGGGTGTCACTTATGCATGGCATGAGCTCTCCTTAAATGATATCTGCAGGATGCAAATGAAGAAGCAGTGTTATTTCCACAAATTGGTTTTAGAACTCATGAGATAGTTAGATGTTTCATGTAAATTAAGCATGTCGCAGACCTCTATGAAATATTCGGGTTGTAACACTTGCATTGAATGCTTTATTGAACTTATTCCTCATTGTTTAGATCAGCTTGTTTGATGTGAAAGACAGTTACCCTTATAGCATTTCCACTAATTCTTTTTGATCAAAGTATCCAGATGTGACTTATTTTCATAATTCTGGAAATCTTAAAATATCTTAAACATAATTTTGAAATAGTCGAGTGCTGCAGTGCATTAGTATTTATACTTTATACTTTTTCTACTCAACCAAAGATTGTGGATAAAAAAAATCTTACACAAAATATTTTCAGTGTAAAACAGTAAAACTTGTATATACCTCTAGAGCTTGCTTTTGGAATATCTCAACTTCCACTTTCAATTTTTCCCTCTCATTCTTTAACTCATTAATGAGTTTTTGCAGGTCAGCTGTTCTCTTGCTAGTCAGTTCAAGTTGGTACTTGAGTTCAGAGATCAATTTCCCCTTTTCACCTTCATTTTCATTTTGTTTATTCTGAAAATCATCCAGAGAAATCCTTATATTTCTGCATTCTTCTTCTAACCTCAGTCGTTCTTTTGTGAGTTTTTCCACGAGTGAACGAAGTCTTTCTATTTCGGTTATGCTTTCATTCAGACTCTTACTCTTATCTTCAATAGTTTTCTGACAATGTTCATTTCTCAGATGAGCCTGTCTTAAATTGTCTTGTTCCTGAGTTAACTGGTGACGCAGTTTCTCTATTTCAGCATACAGCCTATTGAGCTCCTCTGTACTGACCTTCTTCTCATTAAACTGATGTTCAAAAGATATCCTTTGCTCTTTCAGATCATCCTCAAGTTTTTTCTTTGTGAATGAAATCTGTTCAATCTGCTGTGTGAGCTGACTGATTGTAATTGTATATTCTTTACAACTTCTCCTAATGCATTCTAACTCTTCTTCAGCCTTCTTTCTCTTTGAAGACTCTTCAAGTACATATCTCTTTTGTTGAGCAATCTCCTCTTCTATCTTCACTTTAAAATGGTTTGCTTCTCTTATAGTGCTTTGGAGTCGTTCAATTTCTTGCAATGACCTATTCTTCTCATTAGATGCTCTCTCATAATCCATTTTGATACGCTTATACTCTTCCTCTACGGTATGAATTCTGGTAAATGAGTCTGTGGTCTTCTTCTGACTTTCCATGTTCAGTTGCTTCAGTTTGTCATTATCATTTTCTAGATTTTTCCGTTTATAAATTTCCTCTTCTAATAAAACTTTCACTCTTTCGAGTTCCCTTGTTTTGTCACTAATACACTTAGAAGTATCTTCCTGGAAAGCTTTATGCCTCAGTATTTCTTCTGATCTAATTTTGATTAGTTGTTGGTGTTCTCTTTCCAACTCCAATCTCTTCCTAGATTCATGAGTACCAGATGCTCTCTGCTGTGCAATATTCTCTTCTGCCTTTGTTCTATGCAATTCAGATTGTTTGATGGAAATTTTCAACCGTTCTATTTCTTCTTGGAGATTACTTTTCTCTCTTGAAATGTTGTCCAGCTTTATTTTTAGCCCTGAAGTATCATCCTTTTCGATAGAGAGCTGCTCAATTGTGGATTCACTTATCTTGATCTGTGTTTCATAGTGTGATTTCAACGTAGTCATTTCAAATCCATGTTTGTTCTTAATCTTAACTAGTTCACTTTCAATCTCTCTCCTAGTGTTAGACTCTTCCTCTAGCAGTTTTCTAAGCCTCTGTATCTCATGCTCTTTCTCCTTGAGTGTTTTTTCAATCTGCACCTTGAGCCAAATGACATCATCCAACTCCTTTTGTTTGATATGGAAAACACTGTCATGCTCATCTTTTTGCTCAATTTTCAGTTTCTCACTCGATATTCTCAGCCTTCTTTCCTCTTCAAGTTCAAATGTCAGTCTTGTAATCTTCTCGTTGATTTCTTTCATCTGACTAATATTTACCTCTAGGCTGTGCTTCGCATTATCACGTTCCATTTCAGCACTTCTCCTCTGCTCCTCCAGGATTACAACCTTTTTCCTCAGTTCTGTGATCTCAACTTGAATCTGACTTAAATGTTGATCAAAAAACTTCTTCTGTTGGCTACTATCAGCATTCTCACCCTTGGCATGCTTAAGTTCCTCTTCCAAAAGTTCTATTTTTGTGTTTTTTATCTGTATAATTAAAATTAATGGAAGTGGCCTGTAATATTTGTCTTTGTATCACCTACAATTTTTAAAATCCAACACTCATTTACAGATTGCGACCAGGGTTACATTCTAGAGCAAAACGCTCAGAGGCTGTCCTACTGGGCACACATTAGCACTGCATTACAAAGAGCAGAACATCATTACTTCCTACTTCAAAATTGCAAATTGCCACTACAGTAATATAGAGGACAACGATGATTTAAAGAAGTTGTTTCCAGGAAAGGGGTAAAAATTAAATTTACCTTTACTTCCTCCGTGTTCTTCAACATCTCACTGAGACACTTGTAATAGTCACCTGATCTTGTAAGAAGTTCAATGTATCGAGACTGCAGATCTGCAGACTGTAGGGGGGGGGAAACAATGAATTGCATCTTAAAAATGTGAATAAAGAAATACATTTAAACTTATGAACATTTGGATTCGTTTCTTAACTAAGAGAGGTGACTGGGTGGAAAAAGAAAATAAATTTTCTGGCGTATTGCTAGTTCTAGTCATAGACCATATATCATACACTACAACTAGCAGACATCCAATAGATGGCTTATCCATATACTTCCTGTAGGGGTAGATGGTTTTTGCCACTGCTAGAAATCTGTTTGATAAATTCTAAGAGGAAGAGCTTCGTAGAACTACTACTGTTAGGGTGCCAGGTCCAGAGGCAACACAATCACAGTATTTGACAGCAATTTATTTGTTGAGGTGGGTGTCTTGACACATGCGGAAACCTATCACCATGCTTGAAAGTATCCAAACGAAACTGAGATTTCCTCCTTTAAGCACTACATCAAGGATTGTTCACTTATTATTTAGTTAGTAGAGGAGAAAGGAGAATTTAAAACATGACAATAACACAAAACTACAAGCAACAGCTGCATTTAAGTCTTAAAAATAATTTAGAATTATTTTACAAAACAAACATTGCGGGACTTTTCTCGTTACTAGCTTTAACTGCAGAAGAAAATGGGCCAAAAACAGAAATGCAATTAAGCAAAGTTTTAGTTCAGAGGTCTATCAAAAGCATCTTGCTTATTTTCCTCAGTTGCATCACTGACTTATAATTATAGAGTGCCAGTATTGCTCAGTTGGTAGCACTTTGAGCCATGTCAGGTCTTCGAACTCCTATAGTCCAAGCTGACATGCCAATGCATTGCTGGAGATGTGCTGCATTGTTAGAGGTGCCGCACTTTAGATGAGATGGTAAGCTAAGTTTCCATGTTAAAGATCCTACAGCATTATTTGGAAAGAACAGGGTGTTTCTCCAGGTGTCCCAGCCAACAATCCCCAAATAAACAATTGGTTCTTCACTTCATGGCTGTTTGTTGAACATTGCTGGTGCAAATTAGGTACTGTATTTGGCTACAAAACGCACAGTCACTTTATATATTGTGAAGTGCTTTGAGACATTATTCTGTTGTGAAAGGTGCTACATCAAATGTAAGGATTATTTATGAGATAGGATACACAGATGTTACCGCGGACTTCAAATGTAATAATAATCATTCTTGCATTTAATAAAGCGTTTTTCATATCAGGTGGACATCTCAATCAGAATTTACTGTAAAGTGTAGTGATATTATGTAGACAAATACAGTAGTCAATATGTGCACAGCAATGGCCTACAAACATATGGGGAATTATTGGCCAATACATCAGAAGAAACTTCCTTCTCTTTTCAAATAGGGGATTCTTATTATCCTTCTGAACAGACAGACAGAACCTCAATTTAAAGTCTTATCCAGAGAATGGAACCTCCAACAATGCAGCACACCTCCAGGACTGCATTGGAGAGTCAGCGTAGACTATTTGATTTCAATGCTCTGACATGGTTCGTAAACCCATAATATCTGACTCAAAAGTGAGAATACTACCAACTGAGTCTGGCTAACATTTATAGGTTTAAGAAATGTATGGAAATCACAGGATCACAAGACTAATTTGGATAATGCAGGCCCTTCAGCTCACATGATCTCATACCTCCAGAATACCCACCCCAGCATCTTCAGTCATAACTTGGACTGTAATACTTGGTTGAACTGTGATGTTTGATGTTTTAATAATTCAGTCATTTAATTTAAGACAAAGTAGACTGCAGAACACTGAGCTCAAAGCAAAAGCACAAGAAAAAAACTACTTGAATTACCTCACGAAGAATGTTAGTGGAAGCTGACTGTGCCACTTGCCTCTTGATTGGAATTTTAAGTAGCGTCTCCAGACCAGCACTGAATGATGCTAACTGAAGCTCATAATCCTGTAAATATGAGAATATGTATGTATATGTCTCACAGTTCCATTTACAAACAATGAGGTTTTAAAGCATTCATCAGCAAATGTGCAGTTTAAAATGGTACATTGGAATGTACAATGCATCTTCTCCAGGGAACCCCATTTATGTCATGCCCGCCCGTGAGAAATTGGCTCAGATGAGATCTTATTTCAGAGCTATGTTCCTGCAATTGGCGTCATGTACACGTATTTCCCTGGAGGACACGTATTTTACACCCAATGATGCAAGACTTGGGAGTTTGGCGGTGGTTAACTGATGACTCAAAAGTTGGCCATTTTTAGCTCAGGAAGCTGGCTGTCACAAGGGAAATCAGCCAGCTTTCTGGTTACCTGCACAGCGAATGCAGAAGAGCTGACTGGTGCTCACACCCTTCTATTATTGTTGGTTGGGATTATATGGACTCCAATTACGTTACAATGGGGTTCTACTGTACTGAGCTTTTACCTTTATAGATGTTGCACACATGTCCGCGTCACTTTGATACTCTTCAACATTGACTCGTTTGTTCTTTATTTCTGAATGCAAGTTCTATTCAGTAACAAAAAAAGGATATTAGCACAATAATACCAGTTTGTTTTTAATACGGTGGAAGAAAGTTTAGCCAGGCTCAAGTTAACTTCAGACAACAGGTGAATTGGACCAAACGCCCAGCCCCGATTCATTTGTATTCTTACCCGTTTTAAATATACTTGTCAATTCGTACAACAATCCGGTTAATCTGGATACAATGCCTTGTTCCTCGCTGCTGACTGCAGTTGCTTGTGTGTTCTGTGTCTCAGGCGATGCCATTCAGCCACGAGGGGCTCCAGGCAGAAGATGGGACGAGTCAAATTGCGATTGATTGACAGCAGACTCCAGCCATTCACAAGCGGCTGGAATTGGGCTGTCAATCAGTGAAGGTGCGGAGGAACGGGAAAGAAACAAGGGAATAGGAGGAGTCAAATCACGATTGATTGACAGCTGGAGCTGTTTGTGAATGGGTGAAGTGCTCAACCATTCACAAGCGGCTCCAAAGGTGTCAATCACTTTGGAGCCACCGCTAGTTGGTCCCCTTCCCGTCCAGTGGAAACGGCAATGGGCGGGAGGAGGCGCCACCGCTACTCTGGTGGGCAGGAGGAGATAATGGAACTTCGGTTAACCTTTTTAACGATTAAAAAGCTAAATTCAGAAATGACATTTTTATGTAGGAGCTAAAATTGCAATATGTGATGTGTTAATAAATGTAGACATGGCAATTGTTATACTGTTGGTAAATGTGGTCACCGACGTCAGTCAGTATTAAAAGAGTGGCCACAGGTGATACCATTGTCTCCACCAGAATGTGTCCGACTTAACCATCTATTACAGGGTGAAAATTGCTACATATCATGTACGAATCATCACATTGGTCATAAAGGTGGTCAATGAGGTCATTCAATAACTAATGACTGGCCCTAGTTGTGACTGACCCTCCCCAGCCAACTCCACCACAATGTTTCAGTCCAAAGTCTCATTAGTGGCTATTGGAGATATCAGTCCCCAGGATATCAACAACAACTTGCAAACAAAAACAATAATAAATTGGTCATTTTCAATCCACGACTGTTTGTGGGACATTGCTGTACACAACTGGCTGCCGCGTTTCGCCTACAAATATACGGTCAATTCACTTTATAGTCTATTCTGTGAAGCGCTTTGAGACGTCGAAAAGACGTGAAAAGCGCTATATCAAATGCAAGGATTATTATTATTATTTATATAGCGCCCTTTAACTCGTTTCGAAGCGTTGAAATATCAGCTGATATGACTCTTTCTTGTTGATTTAAGATGTTACCTGTGACTGGCATTCTAATGATATGACCCATGGGCTGGCATGGCCAATGTGGTCATCACTAGAGCTTCATCTTTGTGATGCTTCATATATTTTTTTTAAATCATTCTGGTGGAGACTAGGTGTCACCTGTAGCCACTCTTTAATACTGACTGACATCGGTGACCACATTTACCAACACGATAACAATTTCCATATCACATATCGGAATTTTAGCTCCTACATAAAAATGTTATTTCTGAATTTTTTTTAAAATTCCAAGTGGAATGAGTGCTAATGGGCCTATTAGCATATATGCAGTGGTTAGCATCTGGCAAATACAGAAAAATCAAACGCATGGAAGGTCACAAATTGAATAAACCTTTTGCTCTTGTAGTTGAGCTATAATAGCTTCTGCATGCCCAAATTTATTGATTTGCAGTGCATCCTGTTTGCATTTGGTTACATCAATCCATCTGTTAAGCCCATCAAATAATTGTTTGTAATCATTCAGCTGCCGGTGATGTTTATCCAAGTCTAAATATCTGCATAAAGGAGGGGAATAAAAAAAAAGTAATAAACAAACCAATTCTGAATCCATAATTATTACAATTAATAAAATAAATTAGACTTTGTAAGAGCTCCTGGATTCCTTTTAAATATCATGCGACTGGATTGTTGCACTTAATGGAGGGCAACCCCATAATATCGCAGTCATCTGGGTCCATACTCTCAGGCTCTGCTTTATTAGCCGATAACTTTGGCTTTCTGACTATGTTTTGTACAGTCATTTGGGTAGTGGCGAGACCAAAACTCTTGACCACCACTTTCGATGTGTAAGAACAATAATTAATATCACATCTTTATAGGATAACTATCTGCATGATAACGACTCTGGATTTAAAGTTTTTTTTAAAACATGAAACATTTCTTTAAGCTGTAGTTTGGTTAGAAATTTCTATATTTAGAGTTACTTTAAAAAACAATTTCCAAAAGGTTGTCAAACAAACCTGGAATCAAGTTCTTTGTAAATTCTTTGCCAACGGTCCTTCAGTTGTGTGACCTTCTCATTATATTTGTCAATGTCAATGTCACACTTGTATGAAGATGTTATCCGCTCATTGATATTTAACACTTGGTTCAGATCGTCATCCATGTGCTTCAGCAAGTCCCTTTTCATATCCAGTTCACCTCTCATTGTCTATAGGCAAGTGGAAATGATTTAGTTCAAAAGTTAGCCCTTGAACATTGAATCACCATGAATCAAATGGCTGTTTCACAGGCTGTGCGGTAACCAGAAATTGACATGCAATGTATATTTACACCAAAATGTCATTCATGCATTGGACCATTTAAAAGGCCGTTTAATTCTCATGCGAATTATGAATTTGAAACATTCTTTATTCTCTGCATAGTGCAGAGAGAAAACCCAGCAGTCTAGAAACTCAAGATTTGAATTACCTTCAGATAGAATCTGTAAGGCTCTATTTTATCCAGATCCAATGGAACACTTTCCTCTTCAGTTAGTCGAGCTTCATAAACTTTTACAATATCTTCCACCTCAAGAATACTTTGAATGAGTAAATTCAGTACTTTCATTCTAAACATAAAGAGTTGCAATAAATTGTAAATCATTCATATAAAATCCATTAACCCTCAGCCAGCTGGTAATATTCCAAAATACTTTCAATAAATTCAAGTTCACCATATAGTCAGAGTAGCCATCTGTCAGGTTAACCTTATCCATTGTTGGCAACTTACAAAAAAATAAGCAAATATATATTTTAAATGACCATATAATAATAAAAATAATACATAGGGCATGCCTAACATACGACACGCCTAATAAAAGTGACACCACTTTAGGT
Organism: Callorhinchus milii; assembly: GCF_018977255.1. Lineage (NCBI taxonomy): Eukaryota > Metazoa > Chordata > Chondrichthyes > Chimaeriformes > Callorhinchidae > Callorhinchus > Callorhinchus milii. Next base: position 78,457,845 of record NW_024704743.1, read on the forward strand.
AAATATGCATTGTTTTTTTTGTTCTGCTGAAACGATAAATTAATATTGACAATGAGCTGGGCCACAAGGTTAACATCTAAATCTGTAACCTCACAACCTCCTGATATTGGGTTATGTAATAAGAAAGAGATCCTGAGTGAAGACCATGTTCTTGCCCGTAAGAAGAGCCAGAGAAACAAAATCAGAAGTTTTACAAAAAGAACAACCTAGAACAGCCCAAAAGTGACGGGAGCTGTGGGTTTTGAGAACATTCAGTCGACCCAGTCTGATAAGGAAAATATAATAAAACTAATAATAATCCTTGCTTTTCACACGAGGATATCAAAAAGTGCTTCACAGGATTTAGTGTAAAATGTAGCTGCTGTATTTTGTAGCCAATAAAAAACAGCCAATTTGCACACAGCAATAACAATAATAATTCTTGCATTTGATATTGCGCTTTATCACATCTTCGAGACGTCTCAAAGTGCTTCACAGAATATATTGTAAAGTGAATTGACCTTGTATTTTGTGACCAAACCTACGGCAGCCAATATACCACAAACAGCCGTCAAGGGAATGGCCAATTATTTGGGGGATTGTCGGTCAGGACACTGGGAGAAACTCCTTTCTCTTTTTGAAAAGTACCATGGGTTCTTTAGTGTCCATCCGAACAGACAGATGGGACCTTGGATTAATGTCTCATCCAAAGAACAGCAGCTCTGACAATGTAGCATATCCCTGCATTAGAATGTCAGCCTAGACTATCTGAGTTCAAAGTACTGACATGGTACTTGAACACACAACCTTCTGACTCAGGGCCAAGAGCTTTCTTCAGCCTTGGCTGATGTCATGTGGCAGGAATAAATCTGACTTCTTGGTCCTGATCACCTTATTGCTGGAAGAGATACTGTATGACTTCCAGCATTACAAACAATCATTAGACTCTCATCAAAGCACACTCAGCTTTATTAACTATTGAATTACGCAAGTGGCCCAATAGCTCAAGGGATAGCATTCCTGATCATTCACATCAAAAATCGAACTCAGATTCCCTTGAACCGGTAAATGTTGCTGTTTATCAAGATCTCAAATTATGTCTTCGATAGAAGTAGAAGCATTCTATCTTTAAAAGGCATGAAAGTCTTTCAGGAAGCATTTGTACACAGCATTTTGCACACCAGCACAAATGTAGCAATTGTCCACCTCATTGCAAGTGTGAGAAACCAAATGAAACAGCAATTCTGTCATAGCAGCTCTGCTATCACAGCTGTGCTGACATTTATGGCCCAAAATGAGCCACTCATACATAACTGGCTGTGTGTGTGTGTGTGTGTATGTGTGTGTGCGCACGCGGAGGGGGATTTTAAAAAACAAGTATCAAACATGGAAAAACAATGGGTTGACATAAGATCATGACAGTTGTATTTTGAAATAATGTATATTGTACAATATACAATCTCTTCTGTACAATAATAATAATAATAATAATCCTTGCATTTGATATAGCGCTTTTCACGTCAGGAGGACGTCCCAAAGCGCTTCACAGAACACACTGTAAAGTGAATTGACTGTATATTTGTGGGCGAACGCGGCAGCCAATTGCGCACAGCAATGTCCCACAATCTAACAGTCGTAGATTGAAAATGACCAATTTATTATTGTTTTGTTTTTTTGGAGGGATTATTATTAGGCGTGTGGAGTAAGGAAACTTGCCCAAGGTTTCGCCCTCTGCCTGGAATTGAACTCAGGTCTCTCACTTGCAAAGCGAGTGCTCTAACCACTGAGCTACAGGACTCTGCTGTCATTGCAAAACATTCGCCAGTTCAAAATAAAATGAAGTAATAATCATCTGCACCTCTTACCTTTCTAAATAATCTGTGGAGTATCTGCTGGCGGACTTCAGCCGCTGAGCTATAAAGAGAAACTCTTTTTCAAAGAATAATTTAGACTCCAATGATGGATTTGATAAGTGCCACTTCTTCTGCAGTTTGACAAAGTCATTATCAATTGCATCTAGGTCATCTAGTGTAAGCTAGATAAAAATAAAAGAACGTATATCAGAATGGGAGCAAAGCACCCAGTAAATCCACTTGAGTTTTTCAAAATAAAATCTGAACAGTTCCCAAATTAGAATACAGAAAACAAAATAAAAAGGGCAAGTTTTAATAAATGAGAATATTTTGAAGTAAAAGCAGGAAAATGTCAGACTATTACTGTTTTACGCTCACCTCCAATTCAGCTGTCCTTCGTGTGTTGTTGAAAGTTGATGCAGAATCGATAAGGAGGTGTATCTTTTGCAGCAATAACTGTTCATTCTCTTCCAAACGGTGGCGTATCGTTTGGAGCGCAAGATGGAAATTACTGTCTGACTGTGGTGGGCCTTGCCCTAGAACCTTAACTGAAACTGTGAAGAAATGGCATTAAAACACTAATCACCTTCTATTGCCAGATATGCCCTGTGTATATACATATATGTAACACACACATGTATATACATAGCTAACTCTACTCAGCCCACTTAACCTTCTGAAACAGGGAAACACAGTTAAGCTCCAGAATAAAGTGTGAAACCTTTGTTCAAACTCCCAATGGTGAAGAAAGAAAACCGTAAAATATCAATCCACTCTTACACCCCAAACAGTCCGATGACCATCTAGAGTCTTAGCATCACATGTACCATTGTGTTCTACTGAGTATTTGACTGTTGGTGCCTGTCCATAAACTATCATCTTTGAACTGGAAACAAAAATCACATTGTTCCATGTTCAGTGAGCATTTTGTCTCTGGAAGCTTTGTTCTACCTTTTCAGCCACAAAAACACACAGCCACTACACTTTACAGTATATCCTGTGATGTTCAATGTGAAAGGTACTATACCAAATGTAAGATTATCTCCTTTCATTCACATAGAATTAAAAGTGAAAACGATTTACAACATCTCGCACTTTCACACAATGAACAGCTCATGAGAAAAAAATTGGAGAACACTGAGCATGGAAGAGAGGAATAATTTAAGACACTATCAAAGCTGTAAAATTTTGAAAGGGTTTTGAAGGCAAGGAGAGAAGGTGCGAGGCAAAAGGATTTGGAAAGAGAGTTCCAAAGTTGGGACTCTTTGGACTAAAAAGATTCTAGCTCAAATTGCAGTGTTGAATACTCTTTGTAATACGTTTCCCCTTTTACAAATCTTGACCATAACTATACTAATCCTTGCATTTGATATAATATTTTTCATATCTTCTAGACATCTCAAAGCGCATTGCAGAATATGATGTAAAGTGAATTGACTATATTTGTGGGCGAAACGCAGCAGTCAATTGAGCACAGCAGTGTCCCACAAACAGTGGTGGATTGAGTGACCAAATTATTATATATTTTTTGAAGGATTATTATCTCCAGAAAAGCGATCCGCCAATTGACTAACAACTGGGTTCCTACTTACTGCTAGGTAAACAGAGGCGTGTGGAGGAAGGAAACTAGATTTTTTAAAAATTAAACCAAGGTGAGTATCAAACACAATTGAAGAACATGATTACTTGATTTAAACAGAAATAACAATAGGTTTTATTGCTAAACGATATCACATCAATCAATCAGTTGATTTGTTCTACATATTTTACTGGCCATTTTATTTCTAACAGGCATTCGCGTACAAAACACACAGTCACTACACTTTACTTTATGGTAAAATCCTGCCAAGTGTTTTGAACGTCCTAATGTAAAAGGTACTATATAAATGCAGGAATTATTATTATTTTTACAAGGGCAGAATCATTGAAGATAAAATCTGTAGCTAAGCACAATAGGGTTCTAATTTGGGTATTCGTTAAGATGTTTCCAAGATTTGTCAGATCCACAGAAAAATGTATTTAGAGGTAGATTGTTCAGAGTTTCCATGGGTTGACTTGTTATATTCGTGGTAGGAGACCCATTTCAATGACTCAGATTTCTTAGTAAAGATTCTTATTAAGTACTGTCGCAAAGCAAACCGAGTATGAATATTACTAACTTTGTCGATCAGGTGGTCCGTCCTCCAAAGAAGTTACTAGTTTGCTGAAGTGGGTCTGGCTATGGCTGTAGTCTTTCTGCAATTCTGTTCGGTCTGCTTCTGTAAAGAACTGGGAAGTCTTACTGTACTTCAGGAAAGCCTGGAAATTCAGCTCCAGGTTTTTGGTCACCGTCTCGTAATCTTCACGAGACATTTGTTTCAGCTTTAAATTAGAAGGTAGAGCATTACTTGGAGCTACAAATAAAGAGTCATCACAAAATATAAACTGTTGCCTGTGTTGCTTCACACTCATGTCTGTTTATATTGATTTCTCATTACACTCGCCGCTCCTAGAACAAACACCAAAATGGTGGAGGTAATGATGAATTACAGTGCTGCTTATACAAAATAGTTACAAATGTAAACACTTGAGAGGGAATTCCAGTTTGATCTTCTGCTGATACTAAAACCGAGGAAGGAGAGGGTGGAGGGGGTAAATTATGAAAGGTATGCAGACTGCACATTGAACTTGAAACGAGGCTAGTTTTGAGTGTGTGAGGAGCAAAATTGAGGAGCAAATCATTTCCCCATGTCTTTTGGTCACAGCAATTCACAAACCTTCACAGGACCTGTGCGTCCAGACACATGTGTATAGACCAATGTGTACAGACCAATTTTTTGCCCCCAACAATTTTGCTCCTCACACACTCAAAACTAGCCTCGTTTGTTCATTTTTAAAACACTACATTTATCCTGCATGGGCTAACTAGTGATAAGCATGTATTGCACTGATGGCCTTGAGACGTCCTCCCGACGTGAAAGGCACTTTACAAGTGTAATTTTGTTGTTGTTGTACAGTGAACTCCAGTTACCAAACTGAACTTGACTGAAATAAATGGTCAAGTAGACAAAACACTCCTGCCTAAACCAACTGCTTTAAAATGCAAGATTATTTGGTTTCTTCCTGCAGGATTTTCTGAACAAGTCAAAGCCCGAGCCCATGGCATGACCCCCAGGCGTTAGTTATCCTGTTGCTCAGTGCAGCTTTTCCTACTCAGGAACATGGTTCGATTGCATGATCTCTCCAGTTACCCTTTTCAATGTATTTTAAACAACAACAAATTACATTTGTATATTACATTTGGATGTCCCAAGGCGCTGGTCAGGGTACAGCATTTCAGACTCGAGCTGGAGTCTGGGTGGGGGAGAAGGGAGGGGAGGAGAAGGGGGGTGGCTGATGGCATGGTCGAAGAGGAGAGTTTTGAGGTGGGACTTGAAGGAGGCTAAGGAGGGGGCGAGGTGGAGTGACTGGGGGATGGAATTCCAGAGATTGGGGGCAGAGTAGCTGAAAGCCCTCCCGCCAATGGTGGGTCGGGGGACGTGGAGCAGGCCAGAGCTGACTGAGCGGAGGGAACGGGCGGGTTGGTAGGGGGTTAGGAGGTCGCAGAGGTAGGGTGGGGCGATGGCTTTGTAGGTGAGGATCAGGATCTAGAACTGAATCCTCTGAAGGATAGGGAGCCAATGGAGTCGGGCGAGAATGGGGGAGGTGGGGTCACGGAGTTTGGTGCGGGAGAGGACACAGGCTGCAGAGGTTCTGGATTATCTGCAGCCTGTGGAGGGAGGAGTTAGGAGGGCCGACAAGCAGGGCGTTTGCATAGTCTGGAGCCTGGAGGTGATGAAGGCATGAACAGGAGTTTCACCGGCCTGAGGGATGAGGTAGTGGCGGAGTCGAGCGATGTTACGGAGGTGAGGGATGGCAGAGCGCGTCATGGCTTGGATGTGGGGAAGAAAAGACAGTTGAGGGTCGAACAAGACACCGAGGTTCCTGACTGGCTTGGTGAGTTGAAATGTGCAACCATGGAGGTTGATGTTGCCAGAGCCTGAGGTGCTGAGGTGCTGGCGTGAGCCAATCAGGAGGGCCTCAGTCTTGTTCACATTCAACTGTAGGAACTTTGCCCTCATCCAGGACTTGATGTCCGACAGGCAGTCTGTCAGGACAGCAGTGGTCCTGGAGTTGAAGGTGGAGACAGAAAGATAAGAGTTGGGTTCATCTGCACACATATGGAAGTTGACCCCATGTCTGCGGATGATGTCACCAAGGGGGAGCATGTAGATTTTAAAGAGGAGATGGCCAAGGACAGAGCCCTGGGGGACGCCAGATGTGACAGTGCGGGGGCTGGAGGAGAAACTGTTAGAGGCAATAAAGTGGAGACGGTGAGAGAGATAGGAATCGAACCAGGCAAGGGCAGATCCGCGAAGGTTAAGTAAAGAGAGGTAGTGTATGAGGATGAAGTGGTCGACAGTGTCCAAGGCGGCAGAGAGGTCAAGGAGGACAAGGAGGCACAGGGAGCTCTGATCACAGATGTTCAGAATGTCATTAGTGACTTGACCAGGGCTGTTTCCGTGCTGTGGGCAGCGTGGAAGTTGGATTGGAGGGTTTCAAAGAGGGAATGGCGAGAGAGAAAGGAGCGGAGCTGGGACACAGCGACTTGTTCCAGGACCTTGGAGAGGAATGGGAGGTTCAAGATGGGGCAGTAATTGGAGAGCAGGAATGGGTCCAGGGAAGGTTTTTCAAGATGGAGGTGATGACAGCTGTTTTTAGGGGGGTGGGAACTGAACCGGTGGACAAGGAGAGGTTGATGACGTCGGACAGGAGAGGGACCAGAAGATGGAGTTGGGAGATGAGGAGAGAGGTGGGGATGGGATCGAGGGAGCAGGTGGTGGGTTTGACTTTGCAAACGATGGCAGTGAGGGAGGAGGGAGAGATAGGGTCAAAGGAGTATAGGGGGGGCTGGGTGCGGGGGTGGGTCATGAGCGAGAGGTGATGTGGGGGTGGTGGTGGACAGGGGTGGCGGAGGTGGCTGAACGTATTTCCTCGATTTTGGATTCAAGTAAGTCCAGCATCTCCTCACAACATCAAACATCAACTTGGCAATCTATTTGTGGTTCATACCAGACAAAGTGGTTCTTTGTACTAACGTGTATTATAAGTGGCATAATTAATGCAAGGAATTAGTTAACACTTATTTTGCTTCAAGACATTTTCCACCACTTACCATTAATAAAGTCCAACTGCGAATTTTTTGCATGTCCATGACGCAGTACTGCCAAGACATCAAGCTCTTCATATTAATGTACAATTGATTCCACAGAGAGAGAATTGCCTCATAGTATTGTTCAATTCTAATTGTAAAAAAAAGAGGAACAATTTCAATATTCGTAATAAAGCGCCCATACATTTTTCACTGTTTCAGTTGTAGAAATTGAAGGAAATTGTTTCATACTTGTTTGCAAGATCATTTGCAGCATGGTTGGGAGGTGGGATGAGGAGACAAACAGATGGAACCATCATTTCTATTCCACCAGGGCCAATCACCTTCCACTTGCTGCGTTGCGAGTTGTCCAATAAAATACATTTATCGTCTTTATGCACCGCTTTCTGAAAATGCACATTGCAAGGAAGTGAGATTGTAGTCAAAATGCAAAATATGCAGATGCTGGAAATCTCAAACAAAAAAAACAGAACCCAGAACTTCAGTTCTGACGAAAGGTTGTGGACCTGAAACATTAACTCACTTTCCTTTCTCCATAGATACTGCCTGACCTGCTGAGTGTTCCCAGCGACTTGTTTTTGAGTGAGATTATAGTCGTTGCATGCCATTGTTATTTGAAAAGAGAAATGGTATTCCCTCATTACCAACAACAACAAGATTACATTAAGTACAATGAAGTATTGTTGCATATCAACGTCTTAACTCCCACCTCAATAGGAAGAGTCCATAAGAAGTGGTCAATTCCGACAGCAAACTAAGAATTCAAACTCAGTGTTCCATAAGGCGACTGCCTCCTAAAATGCTCACTTGAAGTCTGTCCCAAAGAGGTTGTTACAGACAAAGTTCAATGCAATTGTATTAGAAACGCTACACTGATCCTAAACTCTGGCTGATTATCAGGTGTGACTTGCACCAGGATTTATTTCTCTTTCAACTGTGAAAACACAGCTTGCCAGTAAGAATTTGATGTGTTGGTTTAAATAGTTCCCTCCCCTCCCCTCATCCTGACCATTTCTCCCCTGCTCGGGTCCTGACCCAACTGTCCAGCACCTTGGGACGTCCTCCCGACGTGAAAGGCGCACTATAAATGAAATCTTGTTGTTGTAGTTGTAATTTGCAGCCTGGGTTCAGGACCCAATTAACTTCAAATATATAACAAAACAATATTGGTTCACAATTTCTTACTTTTATGTAATTTTAACCTCAGAATACAGGTAGACAAACCCAGATCCCCATAACAACCTCCAACACTACTTTGTAACCGGTGTTTTAAATATGACTCCATTGAGCCATCTGATCTCAGCAGCTTGCTCTTACAAGTGGAACTCAGATGGTGATATCAACCGAGGATAGGTATGCAGAATAGCTTGGTTTACTCGCACAGCAAACAAGTGATTTTCCCTGCAATTCAGATCTGTCCCGTCCAATGAAAAAAGAGCCCAATAACTCAGCTGATGAGAATATTTTATCTTAATTTTTTTAAGATTGTGCAGAACTATGAAAAATCTTTAAATTCAATCTACATTTGATAGTTTTTTTTGTGCAGTTTGTAAAAAGCAACTGGTTTCCAAATTGAGATTGAATGTAAGAAATTTCAACAATTCCACAAAATCTTAAAAGTTAAGACAAAATAATCTCATTGGCTAAGAGTAGATGGAGTCCTGTATCATATTGGTTAGAGCATTGCCTCGCAAGCGAGAGGACGCGGTTTTGATTCCCGGGTGGGGCGAAAACGTAGGCCAGTTTCCTTACTCCACATATAATGATAATCCTTGCATTTGATATAGCGCTTTTCACGTCGGGAGGACGTCCCAAAGCGCTTTACAGAATATATTGTAAAGTGAATTGACTGTATATTTGTGGGCGAACACGGCAGCCAATTGCGCACAGCAATGTCCCACAAACAGTCATGGATTGAAAATGACCAATTTATTATTGTTTTTGGTTTTTTGGAGGGATTATTATTAGGCGTGTGGAGTAAGGAAACTTGCCCAAGGTTTCACCCTGCCTGGAATTGAACTCAGGTCTCTTACTTGCAAAGCGAATGCTCTAACCACTGAGCTGCAGGACTCCACATACCTCTGTTTACCGAGCAGCCAGAATCTGGTTGTTAGTCGATTGGCGGATTGTGTTCTGGGAGTAATAATCCTTTCAAAAAAAAAATTTAGTCACTGAATCCATGACTGGGACACTGCTGTGCAATTGGCTGCCAGTTAATTCACTTTACAGTATATTCTGTGATGCACTTTGAGATGTTTCAACAACATGATGAGGTACTAAATCAAATGCAAGGCTTATTATAATTATTATTATTAATTCTGGGCTTGAAATTATTGATTACTGGCCATTTCACATAGCTCTATTGAAAGATTGAACTGAAGAGGGTAGGAAGTGAAATTCAATCCAGAAATTATACCTGATCTTGTTTGTAGTCGCAGAGAGCCTTGAGAATGATTTTGTTCCCGGACCGTTGATCAGCATTGGTAAGTGGGTTACGTGGTTTTAGCTGGACTATATTCTTCGATTTGTTTACCAAGTTCGTCATCTGTCTCTTGTACTCCAGGATTTTATCTTTATCTTTCTGTGGAAAAGAAAACCAAAGATAGCTTGGATGAAACATAAAACTCAAAAAACGATAATAGGTCTCTACGAGGACTGTGTTTTGCTGGAAATACTGTAATGGTTCCATATTGTTATATTACAACAATATTATTAGAAAATTAGTGGTCAAAATTATATATGTAATTAGATACGTATGTCTATAAATCATTGAAAGGGTCTATCACACGCTTTTAGCTAAAACAGTGACAAAAATTTTTTACAAAGGTGTTTCCATTCATGAAGATACAATGAGGAATTCAGCTTTCAACATTGAAATGATTACCTCGGATTCTGTTATCATCTTTTCTAACTGCAGAGCCGGTGTAGACTTATCACAGATAAATTTCTTTCTGATAGAGTCCTGCATTTTCTTCAGGTCTTTTTCAACCATTTGAGCTTCCTCAAAAAACTACAGAACAAAATGTGAGAATGCCATTTACTGCAATAAGACAACATACTTGTCAAATTGGTTGCCACGTTTTGCCCACAAATATACAGTCAATTCACTTTACAGCATATTCTGTGAAGCACTTTGAGACGTCCAGAAGTTGTGAACAGCGCTATATTAAATGCAAGGAATATTATTATTATTAAATTCTCCCTCCTTTGCTCTCCTCAAGGTGAACCCTACTGAGGTAGGGTTTGATGGGCGCCAGGTTCCTCTTCTACCTTTCCCAAATGGCCATCATTCGAGTGCGACTCAAGAGAGTGAATGTGGCAGACTATTCCATGCTAGAGAGTATCACACCTGATATATCAACAGCATTTATGTAGCGCCCTTCACACGGGGTAATGTCCCGGAGTGCTATATGGTGATATTGCAAGGAAACAGGCCATTGGCCCAATTACTCCATGCTGGTGTTTACATCCCACACAAACTCCGCCCCTCCTAAGTCATTCACGTACACATTAAGTCTCCTCTTAAAAATGTTGATGCTTTTTGCTTCAACCCCAGCTCCCCAGATGGAATTCGACATTTTCACCTCTGCATGAAGAAGTTCCTCCTAAACTCCCTTTGAGCTCTGCTACTGGCAGTCATGGCCCCCCCAGTTGGATCTCACCAACGTGGGAACAGCCTATCAATGTGCACCTCATTGAATCCTTTCATAGACAAACTCCTGTCCTCACCCCACACTGAAGAGTAGTCAGGAAGCAGGAATCCTGGCTGAGTTTCCAAGGACTCAGACCATTTGTAGGACCTCAACTGCTGCCCCAACTGAGATCAATTAAGTCACTGTAAATTCAAACCTGCGACCTTATGCTCGGTATGAACCCAAGCTCTACCACAGGGCAATGCCTTTACTCAGTCGACTACAGGGGAGCGCATATAAAAAACCTTTAGTCAAAAGTAAAGAAGTATCTGACCCTGCAGATTTCTTCACATGCCTGAGACTGATCTTCTGACCTCTGCTCAGATATCAATTAACTTCATGAAAGTCAAATTGAGATTGGCATAGGGATCCAGTGACAACCTGAGAACATAGCCAGTACCTACAGGATTACAGCGTTTTTGAAAATCTTGTTAATTAGATCTCAATGTAAGAGGTCTACACCATAGATAGTTGATATGACATAATCTGTATTATTTTTTAACCTGTTTCATTGGCAAATTGAACTGATCAGTGGTATACCTGAAAATAATTTGTGTTTTCTTTCAGATGAACTTCAATGCATTTGGTGAGCTGGAGAACCCAACTCCACTGGGTCTGCAGAGCATCAACATAAGCCTGCAATTAAATAAAAGTTGGTTTAAGTCAATTTTCACATTAACTTCTGTCAATGAAAGACTTGGGGTCAAGCTTTGCACTGCCTAACCAAATGGGTTAGTCGCCTCACCTCAATTCTGTTAGCTGCGGGATGCTGATTTGCCACTAGCTTGTCCCCTTCCTGTTTGAGTCTGTTTAATTGCTTTTCTTTGACTTCCAAATTGCTCATCAACATCTAGTGAAAAAAATAATTGAATTAATTGATTTGAAAAAAAGAAAAGATGTGCACTTTAAAAGTAGCAAAGTAAAATCGGTTAAGTTAAATAAAGACTTTTGTCCCCACAACAGAATGAGGTGTGTGTGTGTTCGTCCTCTTGTCTGTCAGTAGCATTCATGTATGAACAGCATCTGGAGATAAAAATGGAGTTCCTGCAGAACAAACACTTTGACCACTTAAAATAAAAGACCCAGTTTTTCTCCTGGCAAATAGCAGCCAGAGACAATAATGATATAAACACCAATTGATGCACTTAACTGAGAATGGAAACTTATGAAGCTGAGAAATCTACACATTTATATTTTCTGCCGTGGCTCACTGAATGTCTGGTCTATTTAATCCTGCAAGTCTGATCCTGCATGGGAGAGTTTCTTTTTAAAATTTGCGAAAAAAAAGGCTTCCATATTAAGTGTGTATTTGAATTCAATTCTATGCAATCTGAAATTTAAAAAACACCACCACCACAACAACAACTTGCATTTATATAAGGCCCTTCATGTGGGGTGGCTTTCCAGAGCACTTGATCTTAAAGGCCAAGAAGTGGTGAAATTTCAGGCCTGCAGTCACTGATGCATGTCAGGTATCTCCCAATTTAATATCAGTTTACTTACATTTCAACCAGATAATCAGCAAGGGCGGCAACGTGCAAAAGATAGTCTCCAGAAAGGATCACAAAATTCATCGTAGATTTGAGAGCTTTAGTTGCTTGTTGTGGTTAAGAAAGCATTTGTTTTAAACCTACATTTTGACATTTTTGCCAGTTCATCACTTCTCTGCACTCATCGCAGGAGTGATAGCAGGAGATTTGATACACACACACACATACACAACACACACACACAGCTTTCAAAACCATTAGCTCAGTCTAATGACTCCGACTTACCGAGAATCTTTCTTGCTTCTCAGCAATGTTGGTGTTTTTATCACTCCAATCATAAACTAGTTCTTCCTCCTCACGATCATTGATCCACATAATCTCATTAGATGCGACTTTAATTATGTCTTGAAACCTGATCAGCTGATCAATTCTTTCATTTGAACCTTTCTAATTGTTTAGAAAAAAAGAGAGATTAAGAAACTATCTCCTTTTTTGTTGAATAAAATCACGTACCCCGCACTCGCTGAAAATAAAATCATGGATCGAGACTCATCGAAGGATTTTTGCTTACCAAAAGGCCTTCGTATTGGTCTTCAACTTCACTTATAGCCAGTCTGTAGTTCTCAGAATAGTTTTCATTCTATAGGTAAAAGCAAAACAAAAAAAAATCACACTTCAAACCAGCTTCAAAATTAAGCCTGAAATTAAGAATTTGCCAAATTGGGAAATGCTAAGTAAATAGAGTAAATCTAGAACCTGATGGCATTTCTATCCAAATGGATCTAACCTGTGGATTTTATTTTTTCAAAACAGGATTCCTTAATAAGGAATTCCAACAAGAATGCCCATTGATCCATGGGAACTTCACTCCAGAATTAATTTCCCACAGGTCAGAAAAACATATTTATCACAAGAGTGGCAATCTGCAAGTTCCTCATTAAGAAAACAGAAATTAGCCCCTAATATTTCTGATTTGTATGCAAACATGTGTTAATGTCTGTTCATGGATAGATGGTGTGGAATCATGCGAAAAGAGAGGTAGCCATGACAAACTATATGGGATCGCTTACAATTTCCCTTTGGGTTGGCCAGGTGTCCGAATGTCAAATACAGAATATACATTTACATAGCGCCTTTCACGTTGAGAAGACACGTCAAATCGCTTATATTGGTAGCACAACTATCAAATGTCTGCTGATAAACCTACACAGAAATAAAAAAAGTAAGGAAAAGGCCAATGCCCTGAACTATAAAAACGTTATACCACTGGAAGCACAGCAACTTAGCTCCTAAGAGGAAAATGATGTGCAGAAATAAACCTGATTTATACTTTACATCACATGAGAGCATCAAAAAAATTGGGTCTTTGTTTTTATAATGCTGGTGAAGAGACAGTCATGGCATAAACTTCTTGATAACAATATAAAATGTGCTTCTAAAAGCTCCTGGGCCATGCAATGTTCACAGTCCACTTCATGTCACTAGAGTTACAGCTGTTAAAATGTTGCTCTGCGAAAGTGATTGCAGTAGCAGCTATAAAATCGGATCAGTCTAAATAATAATAATCCATGCATTTGATACAGCGCTTTTCACATCTTCTAGAATTCTCAAAGCGCTTCACAGAATATGCTGTAAAGTGAATTGACCGTATATTCGTGAGCCAAACACAGCAGTCAATTGCGTACAGCAGTGTCCCACACTCGTGGATTGAAAATGACCAATTTTTTTTTAAAATGAAAGAATGTTATCAACAGAGGGCATTCTAATATTTTGAGCACACAGCATTGATCAAGTCCCATTGATTTTCACAGGAACAGATGTAATGCTGTCCCTAGTTTTGTTGTATTAGTAGCCTCCTAAACATGTGTAGTTTAGGGATTGGTTTCAAAATAAAATTCCAGTTGTTACAATGCTGGCATTCCCAAGGAAATCTCCCACTCAAGTACACTTCCTGCCCATTTTTTCATCAATCAGTCACTGGATTTTGGACAATCCATTTGAATATTGAAATCTGATGGTCGACATTAGGCATGGAAAATAGGAATCGCCAGGTGACAAAATACTAAGGTCCATCTAGTTCGCCTTCTACCATCCTGGTCGTCGCATGGAAATAGGTCAACAATTTGCAGACACATTTTCCATTGGTATTAACTTGCTGAGTGATAAATCAAGGCCAACGTGTTTGAACTAATCTCCAAAAGTTATACGCCACTCATTGCCATTGTTATCACTCAGCTTTTAATGATTTGGTCTCATTGCACTATACGAATATTATTCTTAGACTAATGCAGCTCTAATAGTTTCTGAATATGCTACTTGTATAATACTCAATTGGTCGCACCACCTCTGTCATAGCAGAAAACATACATGAGGGAGAAGGGAATAGATAGGTACAGTAGAGGCAATTAGAAAGAAGGGAGGCTCATGCAGAGTATAAACAATGGCATGGACTAGTTGGGACACATTTAGTATCTTTCCGTGCTGTAAAGGGCAAACTGTATAATTGAATCACTGAGTGCTTTTCACAGTTCAACTGTACATGGAACAAAAAAAAATGCTTTTCTAAAGACATAGGCGATCCTAGAAGGACATAGATTTTATCTTTTGAATATTTGGGGTCATCATCCCTTGGAAAATAAGTCATTTTATTCTGGAGCTGTATAATGGGAAATCCTTTCATAAATAACAATAATAACCCTTGAATTTGATATAGCGTTTTGAAACATCTCAAATCACTTCCCAGGTTTATTCTGTAAGGTGGTGACGATTTTGAGGCAAATGATATAACAAACCTATTGCTAGATAAATGTAAGATGCACCTTATTGTATTCTTTAGACAACCATATTGGTTTGAAAACAACAGACTATAACATACTTATATTCATAATAGAAAGCAACACTTTCATAAAAACATGCCGGGATCTGCTTGAGACCATTACCTGTTCCACCTTGACTTTATTTATCTTCCAGCGAAAGTCCTCTATGATTTTGTGGTATCTTTTTTGTTCCTTTATTTGTTCCTCCACAGAGACTGCATCTAAAGCCCATTCTTGTACACCCATTACTTGCTGTTAGGGGAATGAAGAACATAGTGCAATTCGTTTAGTATTTGTTTTGTCTTCTAACGTTATTCGCTATGATGCCCCCTAGTGGGATTTAACAGGTCTTTGATTTCCTTAGCCCCATTTTGTTTTACATGATTTTCTCTTAAATACTGCATTAGCAGTAACAGTTCAAAATTTCATTGGAATTTTTTTTAATTTCATTTTTTAAAATTTCAAATTGTCCTATAACTTCCCCACTCAAGACTTACCTTTCCGATTGCACTTTCATGGCTTCAATTTTTNCTTCAAAAGCAATTCAAATAATGTATTGTTTAAGAATTATTTGATTTCTAATATTTACATATTACGTTCACATTAATAGTAATATAATTTAAAGCAGTAAGTTTTGGTCTAGCATTATTGCTAATATTCCACTTGCAAAAACTGGTCTTGGGAAGAGGAAATACATCAGATGATACTTGAAACATCCGACAATAAACAGAACGCAAAATGCAATCCTAAAATAAAATCCAACATGAATTGCACAATATTTTCCAGGGGCACAGCCACAGGTAGGGCTGGGTAGGCCATGTCCCACCAAATTAGCACCCAGGCCTACCTGTCACTCTCCGTGTTGCCTCATATTCCTGTTCCAACTCTCTTCCCATTGCTCTCCATGCAAAGGGATGACAGGAAGAGTGCCGGAGCCAGAAGTACGAGGCAGTGCAGAGAGCAATGGGAATAAAGCCGGAGCAGGAGTTATGATATGGTAGCGTGTAGCTAGGAATGGGAATATTGTCATTGCCTGTCCAACAATAAATTGGTGTCCACCAAATTTACAGTCCTAGCTGCATCACTGTTACTTGCCTGAGAGCCTGAGGACAACAGAGCCTGAGGAACGAGACTGGTTGACCATATCGGCCAGCAGGAGGGAGAGAAGGGGGAGTTGAGTGGCTAGAAGCAGGTGGTGAAATTCATCCGGGTGATTGTAGTTGAGAGGGAGGAGTGAGAAATGGGGGCAAAGGAGTGTAAAGAGTGGGGGAATGGCAGGAGCTGTGGCAGAGGGAGAAGGTGGTGTGGATGGTCTGGGTGGTGTGGAGGACGATGCAGCCAAGCAGATGTTTTAAATTTTTTGAGCCGAAGAAGTCTAGGACCTCTTCATACTTGGCATTACAAGAGCTCTAAGGAGTATTTAAAAAATCCATTTGTCCAGGAGTGATTAAATAGATACCTTACAGGTGAACACTATCCTAATTTACAAGGGAGTTCACTTGTTTCAACAGCGAGGGTCTGGGAGGGGCAATGCTGAATACAAAGGCCTCTCTCATTCAACATTACAGTCACCCACCTTGTTTTGACGACTGCAGAATTACAGTGCACTAAAACTGTAATGCATTTTAATTTAAAATGAATTTAAGTTATTTTATTAAATTAATTAGTGTTCAAGAATAAGTTTCAAAATCTTACTGAGAGCAGATTAGTGGTTAGTCTAAATCCACAATAAGCAACACATGATCCCATACACGAATGACCTATTTTTTGCCTCCACAACAATCTCATGTTACCTAATGTTTGCTAAGTCTCATGTTACTTCCTGTTCACGCTCTATTTGCATTAATGAAATATTACATATACCATCCCATGCTGTGCAACAGTGGGATTGACTTTAAATTAATAGCAAGAAATTGTTACTTTTTGCTGTGTCTTCATATTGGTAAAGTATAATTGGAAGCTTTGTTTAAACGTTAATTTTTGACTTTTTGAATTGTTATCAGAACAGCAATAAAGTGACAGTAAAGAACAATCTGAAGGTGTGTGGCATCATTAACTGATAACTCAGTAATTGGGAACTAAACTACATGGTGAATAATTTAGTGTTTAGTGCAGTGGTGCCCACTGTTGCCCTTCATATTTCATTGCACTTAACTACGAACGAATTTGTATATTTGACAGTGTGGAGAATTGTTGATACACATCAGTAATCGTTCACAGATGCACTGAAATCCGATTTATCACACCGACACTACTCACGCAACTGGCCTCACCCAAACCACTCATAAGAACAAAAAACAACAAAAAAGTGTATTTTGACGTTCCCCCCCCCCGATTCCAAGAAATCTTAGGAGCTGACATATGACCCAGTCAGCCTGGGAATCAACAGTTTATGAAGTGTAGGTTTCTGGTGCTCAGCCAACCTAAAGTGATTAAAACGCACATAGGTAATCACAAAGCATGTTGAAACTTCTCTCGTATTTTTTTTAATGAATTCTTGTAAAGGAGGACTGTTCTCTAGCTGCTAACTTTACTTCATAACAATCATAACATCCTGGCTTGACTACGCAAATTCCCTGCTTGTCGTCCTCCGCAACTCCTCCCTCAATAGGTTGCAGATCATCCAGAACTCTGCAGCCTGCTTCTTCTCCCGTACTAGGCTCCGTGACCCTATCACCCCCATCCTCACCCGACTCCACTGGCTTCCCATCACACAGAGGATACAGCTCAAGATCCTGGCCCTCACCTTCAAAGCCCTCCATGGTCTTGCTCCCCCCTACCTCTGTGACCTCCTAACCCCTTACCAACCTGTCCGCAACTCCGCTCAGCGGGCTCCGGCCTGCTTCATGTCCCCCGCCTCACTCGCCCCACTATTGGGGGTCAGGCCTTCAGCCACTCGGGCCCCACCCTCTGGAACTCCATCCCTTGGCTCCCTCCCTTGCCTCCTTCAAGACCCATCTCAAGACCCTCCTCTTCGACCGTGCCTTCAGTCACACTCATTCGCCGCCCCCTCCGCAGCCTCTACCCCCAGCTCGGGTCCAAAACACTGATTGTCTAGCGCCTTGGGACGTCCTCCCAACATGAAAGGCGCTATCCAAATGTAATTTTGTTGTTGTTGTCACATGTCGGTTGGTGATTAAGAAAGTGGGCACTTTGATAAGCAATTCAAAGGCAGTTAGCAATAAAGGGATGGCAGCAGGAGCTTCTAGATTAATTTGGTCTCAGCAGAGATATCAAAGTTCTGCCTTAAACTGAACTGTAGATTTGTTCAGCTTATTTACTGGGGGGGGGGCAGGGGGGGAGCCAGGTAAATTAAACTTGTGGTTATGCACAGCAAGCTTTACATAGGGCTGGAAAATAAACTACAGAAGAACCTCCATTATACCACATTGTTTTAGGTCCATTTATTTAAACATTGTGCCTGCAAGTGCAGCATTTCCTGAATAATGGTTGTCATTGATATAATTTCCTGTGGAGGACATCTCAAAGTGCTGGAATGTCAGAGATTTGGACCCGAGCAGAGGGTTGGAATGAGGGAGGGTGGACGGCCGGATGGTGGATGAAGTCGAAGAGGAAGGTCTTGAGACATGCCTTGCAAAGGAGAAAGCAAGGCGAAGGGAATGTAGGATGGCGTTCCAAATGGTGGAGGCAGAGAGACTGGAGAACCAATCTCAGGTGGTGGGGTGGGCCGGGCGGGGGACATGGAGATGGCCGGAACCTGCTGAGTGGAGAGGTTGATATGGGTTAACATTACACATGAATCAGCAGTGATAAATTAAGGAAGTAGTAAATGGCAGATGGATGACCATACAGTTCTGCAGCACATCTCCACAACTCATGTTTAACCAAGGACTTTGAAACCAAGATTGAAATGTAGTGACAAGTGGGATAAAATTATATTATGTTCAAGTTATACAATCACCCAATACAAGACCCATTATTCAGGAAATGCTGCACTTTCATGCACACTGCGTGTATATGTACATGCAATGCACCGGAAGTACATCACAGTGGCAATTGTGATTTTGTGCTTTCTTATAACAAAATTGTTGTTTTAAACTGTAACCCTTCTGTATGTTTTGTTTTGAAACTGAATTACAGAGCAAATCCTTCTTCCAACTTGCATTCTGTAAATACTTAAAAACTTTTTTGAAAATTATAAACAAGCAAAATATCAGATTTGGTTCACCTTTTGTTGGTTTATCCAGCTGACCAGCTCATGAGTTGACCTTGAGTATGATTCATCCCAGGAATTGTTACCGATCGATACTCTTTGGCCGGGTAACTTGACGTGTTCAATAACAACTTGTTCGCTGTATCGTTCATAGATAGCTTTGGAAATCACACGCAGCTGATCATAAAGTTGAACCACCCTACAAAAAAAGGTTCAAAGATTTAAATTGAAGGTCATTCATCTTAAACACAAGAGCAGAGGGCTTCTTTCCCCTTCATTTCTAGCTTAAATTCCTCCTGATACCCCATATTTTATGTTTACACAAATCTGTAAAGATCTGCTTCCAACACACTGCCAATGGCATTTTGTATGAAGGAGATGAGGCTTTGTAGGACAGTCACGTGGGCCTTTTACACCCACAAAAGAACTTAAGCAACTACATGCCAATGAAAAGATGCATCTCTAGGTTTTTGTTATTATTGAATATTTCATTGAAGTACCTGCTGTTTAATGAAAAGACCTTCCAGTTCTCATTTTTGTACAGAGTTTTCAATTTGAAAAGACTACAGACTGACTGATCGCAATTAGGGACTACTCTTTCTTGTTTTAACAAATATCCCTTCAAACTTTTATAATAAGTATTTTGTACCATAAAAGCACTCATATAGTGACATCTCGTACTTCACTCCAGGGTCCTTTTGACAAAAGACTTTGGTATGAAATACTTGAATACTTGCTAGATGCACTCAGGCAGATTATTTATGAAATGTAAATATTTTAGGTTAAAGGATAATCCTTACAAAATATCTTGACACGTGTTAATTTCTTTAAAACAATATGAATCCTGGAAACCAACTGATAAACTTGGAGATTTTAGAGATTAGTCATCAGATTCAAATGACATCCAAGACAATGTTTTAAATTTAGTTTCTTGTTACAAAATACATCAGAAAAAGCCAGGTCACTTCAGACTAAACTTAAATAGTTGAAATTTTGCTTACCTATTCTGGATAGGTTCAAAAGGCTGCCCAGAATATTTCAAGTCTTCAATGGCTTCCTCAATTTCCGAGATCATATCACCACACATTTTTAACAGATTATCGATCTCTATTCGATTTCTCCCAGGCTGCCCAACTTCAAAACCTTTCAAATCCTGGTATAAATAATGCAAAAATAAACTGTAGTTTACAAGGTATTATTATCATCTGAGAACAATTCTGTTGCTTTGCAAAGACAGTTTTGATGATATGTTTTGTGTAGAGCTCCAAAAATAATTATGACAGGCAAGTCACTTGTACAATTATATTCCTGGTCAATTACAGTTTCATGTATTTCTTCCCTGTCATCTCACACATCTCCAAAATAAAAGTTGCCACAACTCAAAAGGATGTAAATCCCAGTCGTTGGTGGGACTTACTGTTCTCCATCCTTGGGAAATAATTGGAAATTGGAAAAAATTCAAGCAAATGTTTGCCATTGTTTTGTGCAGCTTCTTTTACTGGGAACAGTTTCTGGGAATTGGGGAACAGGAGGATGGATGACCATTCAACAGATCAAGCCTTTTCAGAAAATCATGGCACATCCAATTTCCCTGCCTTTTTTCGTGCCCTTTAATATCTTGTATCAGGATCTGCTATTCACTCTGAAAATTATCAGAGCAGTCATGAATTTTACTAAACAGCTGACTAGCCATTCCAGCTACAAAAGATTGCACTAACTTAATTAATTAATTTACAAGATTAAGTATAATACAAATACATATATGATAGCATTTAATCAGAGCTAAGCAAGTGTTTAGGACAACAAGTTAGGGCAGGTAACTGCGGCATGAATAATCTAGGACCCACTGTAAACCAAGTAAGTTGAAATTGAAGGTTTCTCTTCACACTAATTACAAAGAGGCAGTGTTTGTCCACAGCGCTTAGAGCAACTGAGATCTCATCAAACCTTATACCAGTAACTTGAGTATTCTGGACAACGTGGGTCATCACCACTGATGAAATTTCTCTTTATACACACGCTTCACCTATACCTAAGGAGCATGTTAATGCATTGCATTTTCTTTAAAAGTGGTAATTGACAAACATATTTGTGTCACTTCATTTGTAGGTGAGCTGATATTGCATAAAAACAATCTTAATCATATAATGGGGTCTAAAACCCGTTTATTTTTAGTGGGATTCCTTAATAATGACTCAAGAAATGACAGCTCTTTTGGGAAACTGAAAGCATGCCACATTGACCTGTGGAACATTGCTTCTACCAATATGTTTCTGGAGTGGCATTCCCAGCATGACGTACTTCAGATACCAATTGCACTTGGAGTCCTCATTAAAAAAAATCCCCACTAGAAATGTCTGTATGTTAGATCATATTATTTATTTCTCGCTTTTATATTTCTTCTAATTTTTCTTCTATTTTTCTAGGCCAGTCCGATATAGACGAAGCGGAAGGTCTTCAGGCGCAACCTGAAAATGGGGAAAGAGGGAGCAAGGCGAATGGGATTGAGGGAGGGAGTTCCATAGTTTTGGGGCGTAGTGGCTGAAGGCACAGACACTGATGATGAAGCGGAGGAAGTATTTCATTAACTAAAGGGTAATTAACAACTGAAATGGTGGAATAAGTTACAAAGAAGCGTGGCTGAGGCCAGGACACTGGACTTATTTAGAAAACAGTTTGAAGCTGTAATGGAAGATGGTGGCGTGGTATTCTAGAAGAATACAATCAAAAGGGGCTGAACAGCTGACTTCATCCAAACCTCCCGTGAACTTTTAGATTTTGAGCTACATCAGGGTTACTGTTCTCACACACAACAGGATCTAATAAGTAATCTATTCTAATAAAACAATGTGCGTGTGTGTGCCAATAACACCATAATCAATTGACGTAGAGATATAATTTACTTCCTCATCAGAAAGGTCTTGCATGCACGAGTGTCGCAGATATATTTTTTTCGGGGATTTCCTATCATTGATGAGTTATATTTAAAAAAATTTTTAATTAAGCCCTAAAATATGAAGTATGCCTACAACAAAGTAGCAACAGAGGAAATCATGCATGTTCTAGAGAGATACACCTGTATTACATATTCTGCAACAAAGTAGCGACAGAAAAAAACGTGGGTATATTTTTTGGGGGGTATCATCTATCATTATATAATGTATAATGTCTAATATAAAGTATAATAATATTATATAAAGTATAATAATACTGAAATCTACATTCCATATTGGGTAGCTGCAACGGGTACAGCTAGTGGTATTATAAACATATAAGGCCTGAAATTCAGCCAGAAAACAATTCTATCTTAAAAAGAATTAAGATCACATAAAATTATGGCAAATGCCTAAATCTAGCCTTCATTTGAAAACCATTTTGTTAAAAAATGGTTCCAAATGAAGGCTAAATTTAGGTACTTTCAATAATTCTCCATGCAGTTAAATGTTTTAAACCAAATAATAATAATAATCCTTGCATTTGATATAGCGCTTTTCACGTCGGGAGGACGTCCCAAAGCGCTTCACAGAACACACTGTAAAGTGAATTGACTGTTATTTGTGGTCGAACGCGGCAGCCAATTGCGCACAGCAGTGTCCCACAAACAGTCGTAGATTGAAAATGACCAATTTATTATTGTTTTTTTTGTTTTGGAGGGATTATTATTAGGCTCTGTGTGGAGTAAGGAAACTTGCCCAAGGTTTCGCTCTGCCTGGAATTGAACTCAGGTCTCTCGCTTGCAAAGCGAGTGCTCTAACCACTGAGTACAGGACTCCACGCTGTGACAAGGTGCAATCTCTGTCTTGCAGGGAAAAGGATTACTTATGATTTTTAGCAATCAGCATAAGTTATATTCCAAATCCCAACAACACAAAAGCAATCTTATCCACAACTGACAACTGTAACCTGTATCACAAAGAAACAATCAATTAATCAAGTAAAGAAAGAACCAAAACTTCCACAAATGAAAGACGTATGGTAGCAAACTCTGCTGGGGGTGCACTCTGCTAGGACACCAGAAGCTCCCCTCTCTTCTTGATTTGTGTCATAAGATATTTAATATTCCATCTGAATATTAAAACCAGACCTTAGTTTAATGTCTAATTCAGCACACCCCCAGCATTGCATTGCAGTGTCAACCAATGGCCGCAAAATGCCAACTCACAGCTTGAATCCGCAACCTTCGGACTCAGAGACGAGAGTGCTATCAACTGACCCAGGCTCACTCATAAAATGTCAAGACAAATGTCCCTAAGACTAAAACCATGTGAAATTTCAGACTCCACATCTTAAAAAAAAATGATTATTTATTTCCATGTAATTGCGTTTATCCTTTGATCTGAGCACAAACTTACGTTTTGGAGCAACACCTCTGCTTGTCTCAGTTTCAATTCACATTCGTCCACCCCTGCCCGGGCCGCAGCATAGCGTTTTGTCAGCGAATTACTTGAAAAGATACAAAAATATATAAATGTCTGCAGTATATGCATGTGACGTTATATTATCAAAATCTATGCATCCTGCACCACAATAGCGTACAAAACCTGAATTATGTTGTGCAGTATATGAAAAATACTGTAGCTGCATCTTAGTTTAATTGGACATTTAAGGAAAATCTCCCAAACTAAAACAGTGGCTCATTTCTATGGCATGTAAAAGCAACTATTCAAATGTTCTGCACTCCCAAGACATAAAGTAAATGGGCAAACACAGAAGATAGTCTCCGAAATAAAAAAAATCAAAAGCAATATAATAATCCTTACATTTGATACAGCATCTTTCATGTGGGAGCACGTCTCAAAGACCTATGGTACAGTTCGTTGTAAGGTGCAGTAACTATAGATATGCTGTGAGTAAATGCTGTTGAACACCTTAACAACACTGGATTTAAGAGAATCAAACAGTTTCCACCACATGCAGGAAAAGGGCAGCTGGAGAAGTTAATAAAAATATGTTCAAAGAGTTCCTTAAACTTGGGGATTTTCCATTCCTCAAATGTTATGCAATAAAAGGCAGACATTTTTGTTTACATAATAGATCATGTTTGTTTTAAAAAATGTACAAAAATAGGTTAAAACTATTAACCCTTGCATTCGATTCAGCGCTTTTCACGTCAGGAGGGCGTCTCAAAGGATTTCACGGTATTTACTGTGAAGTGTAGTGATTATTTTGTAGGCTTTCGATACAATCAAAATAGGCAAAAATTATCAAATAAAATGTAGCATTTATTTCAGGCTTTTTTGCCGCAATCGTTGAAATGAGATTGACTCAAAATATATCGACCTGCAAGCAGCTCATGATTGCTTAATTGTAAATGGATGAGAAGACAAACTTCATTCGACAGTAAACTCACCCAGACAGGTCACGACAGGCTTCCTGCTGAGAAACTACCTTGATCTTTGAGCGATGTCACATAACAAGCCAACTTTACCTTTCTCCCTCTCCCACCTTCCTCCCCCACAAAATAATAAGAGTAAGAATTCTTGCATTTGGTACAGCGCATTACCACATCACCGAGATTTCTCAAAGCGATTCAGAGGTTATCCTATAAAATGGAGTGCTGTAAAATATTGGTTAGAGCACTCGCCTCACAAGCGAGAGTCCCTGGGTTCGATTCCCAGCCACGGCAAAACATTAGGCAATTTTCCTAACTCCACATGCCTCAGTTTACCGAGCAGTAAGTAGGAACCCACTTGTTTGTCAATTGGAGGATCGATTTTCCGGGGGCAATAATCACTTCAAAAATAAATAAAATAGTGATAATTGAATCACTCAATCCACGACTGTTTGTGGGACACTGCTGTGCGCTATTGGCTGCCATGTTTCTCCCACAAAACATACAGCCAATTCACTTTACGGTATATCCTGTGAAGCGCTTGGAGGCGTCTCGAAGACGTGATAAGGAGCTATATCAAATGCAGGGATTATATTGTTATAAAGTGGATTTTGCAGGCGAAGGTGACAACCAGTTTGTGCACAGCGAGTGTCCCACAAACATTCATGGGAGTGAGTGACCTTT
Organism: Callorhinchus milii; assembly: GCF_018977255.1. Taxonomy (NCBI): domain Eukaryota; kingdom Metazoa; phylum Chordata; class Chondrichthyes; order Chimaeriformes; family Callorhinchidae; genus Callorhinchus; species Callorhinchus milii. The sequence continues at coordinate 78,483,056 of NW_024704743.1, forward strand.
TTTTTTGTTATTTGGGGGGGGATTGTTGGCCAGGACAGATCGCCAGCTTGAGTAACGTCAAAGGCGTTCACGCGACCGAATCCAGCTTTACGCCTTGTAAGAGTAAAGAACACGTTTGCCTGGATCGGATTCCGGTGGGGACAAAACGCGCGTCTCGAACGCCGGGTGAGAACCGGGCCAGCGAGCCGTCCCCTCCCCCGCCCCCGCCAGGAAAAACGAAACGCGGTCGCGTTTCAGCCCCACGGCCGGCGGGCGTCCCTAACCGACACGACCGGGGGCCCCGGGCGGGCGGGCGGGCGCGGTCGCTGGTGGAACGCGGTGCCGTCGTCTCTGGTCCGCTCGCAAAGCGTCGGCGGGAGAGCAACGAGGCACGGAAAGGAAGACCTTCAGTTGAGTTGGTTATCATCATCATTGATGATGAGGATGATGATGATGATGAGTCGGTTACCTGTTGTGGACGGTTTTAATGGTTTTGATGATCTCCACGTTCTTGGCTCCCGCTCCCGCTCCCCCTCCCGCTCCCCCTCCCGCTGCTCCGGGCTGTTGGAGTATGTAGGAGTCTCCTCTGTGGAAGGTCTCTCTCTGGTCGAAGCCGCTCTGCAGCTGTTTGAAGGATTGGCCTCTCATTCTGGTTGGAAACTGCTGTTCGCTCAGCAGAATCGTCTCCGGGTTTCCGCTGAACTCGGGAGCGCAGACCCCGGGCAGGTACATGTCCCCCGGGCCCGGCCCCGGCCCCGGGGCTCGGTGGTGGGTGTAGGCTTCCCCGCGCCCCTCGCTCCTCATGGTGAAGCTGCCCTGAGACAGCACCGGCTGCCGCTGCTCCACCTGAGAGCCCGCGCGTCTGCTCAGCGCGTTCAGCCGCGGCTGTGAACCTCTCCAAGTCATGTGCTCCATCACTGCCGCTCAGCAGCACCGACCCCAACACCGACCCCAACCCCAACCCCAGCACCAGCTCAGCCCCCGCACCTCCGCGCACTGACTGACTCCCTCAGCCACACACACACACACACACAGAGGCTCCTCTGCGCCGCTCCAGCAATAACCCCTCCTTTTGGCTCACAAACTCCTCCCTTTACCTGGGCGACACCAGGTTACACCCGCACCACCCGCCCCGCCCACACCTGCCCCGCCCACACCTGCCAGCCCCCTGCCCCGCCCACACCTGCCAGCCTCCTGCCCCGCCCACACCTGCCAGCCCCCTGCCCGCCCGCACCTGCCAGCCTCCTGCCCGCCCACACCTGCCAGCCTCCTGCCCGCCCACACCTGCCAGCCTCCTGCCCGCCCACACCTGCCCCGCCCACACCTGCCAGCCTCCTGCCCACCCACACTAACACCTGCATTTCTGTTGTGTTTTTGCCTTTAAGGTTTTTTTAAAAAAACAATAATAAATTGGTCATTTTCAATCCACGACTGTTTGTGGGACATTGCTGTGCGCAATTGGCTGCCGCGTTCGCCCACAAATATACAGTCAATTCACTTTACAGTGTGTTCTGTGAAGCGCTTTGGGACGTCCTCCCGACGTGAAAAGCGCTATATCAAATGCAAGGATTATTATTATTATTATTAATACAAAAAGGTTTCCACTTAACAGCGGAGCCAACAGCAATACACCATCTGGATTGTTCATCTGCATTCTTTTTCTTTGTTCCCCAATTTTAATGCCTTAAAAGTAATGCCTTTTATTTCCTTTTCAATGGTTGAAAAAGGCATGTGGAGTCCTGTAGGGTCGTGGTTAGAGTACTTGCCTCGCAAGCGAGAGGACCTGGGTTCGATTCCCAGGCAGGGCAAAATGTTGGGCAAGTTTCCTTACTCCGCATACTCTGTTTGCCTATCTGTAAGAAGGAACCCAGGTGTTAGTCGATTGTCGGATCGCTTTTCCAGGGGTAATAATTGTTTCAAAAAAATAAAAACAATTTAAAGAAATGTGGTCATTTAATCCATGACTGTTTGTGTGACACTGCTGTGCGCAACTGACTGCCGCATTTTGCCCCCAGTATATTCTGTGAAGCGCTTTGAGATATCTCGAAGATGTGATAAAGCGCTATACCAAATGCAAGGATTATTTTTACCACATCATCTGGGTCCCAGATATACCTTTTCTCTCTCTGGTCTGCCTATTTTGTTGCAATTCTCCCCCTCCTTTGTTTTGCATCAACACCTCTTTAACCCATCATCCCCTGTCCTCTACCCCGTTTTCTCCTTTGTCTTCCTTGCCCTGCCTCCCCCTCTCTGTTAGCCCTTAACAACAACAACAACAACAAGATTTCATTTATAGAGCGCCTTTCACGTCGGGAGGACGTCCCAAGGCGCTGGACAGTTGGGTCAGGACCCGAGCAGGGGGGAAATGGTCAGGGTGAGGGGAGGGAAGGGAGGGAGCGAGGAGGGGGTAGAGAGTCGAGAGGGGAGCTGAAGGCACGGTTTAAAAGCCTCTCCCTCCCAAAATGCCCCAGTTCTGACGAAGGGTCGTGGACCCAAAACGTTGACTCGCTTTCCTTTCTCCATAGATGCTGCCTGACCTGCTGAGTGTACCCAGCGACTTCTGTTTTCGTTTCAGATTTCCAGCATCTGCAGTATTTTGCAAGGATTATTATTATTACTATTAAAGTGGAAATCTCTTTGCCTTTTCAGGAAAAGATCATAATCTGAAATGTCCCTCAGCAGCATCGCTGCTCTGACAGTATATGAAAATCATATATTAAATATATACAGTAACATCGGGTAGGATGGAGGTGGGCTGTGAGATCGTGGCCAGTCACTCGGAGTGAAGTGCATTCCACAGGGTAAGAAATGAAGTGGATGGGAAGCATCGCAACACCTGCTAGAGTACGCACACTGCGTGAGGGAAGCTATATAAATGCAAATTGTTGTTGTACGGGTTGTGAGTGGTTCAGGGAGCATGAAGCTGCAGCTTGGATCAGGGTGAATCATGTTTCACTTCCAACCTGTGTGGATCCTGGGATGTGAGAGCAGGTGAGTGTGCCCTCCTACCTCCAACCTAGGCTTCTGGTTTAACCTGAACAGCTGGTTTCACACACAGAATGCTGCTGCAGTATTTCAGTATTGGGTGTGGTTGAATAATTGCAGTTTGCCTCAACAATTTATCGCAACTATTTGCTACCTGGCTTCTCAGCTTTTAAGTTCAGGTAAAGATAAACTAAATGATCTGTCTTGTTAGGATGGTTTGTGGTGAAGCTCAGTTTTTTTGATACTAAAAATGTTATCTATAACACTGTTTGGGTTGTTAATTCTGGTAAGTACAGTATACTTTGAATACAACTCCCCCAAGGTCAAAGCTTTGTATTACTCAGGTGGGCGTATCCAAATTCTGGTGGAAAACTTAAAACAGCAGCAATATTTTTTCTTCAAGAAAAAATAAAGGAGCTTTCTCCACCACCCATTTACACCACCCCAACAGCAATTCATCCCACCCATAAAGTCATTTCTGGTTTTGTTGTATTTATGTCTGAAATTTTTTTTTGCGGGCAAAACGCAGCAGCCAATTGCACACAGCAGTGTCCCACAAACAGTCGTGGATTGAAGTGACCAATTTTATAATTTTTTTTTCATGAGGTATTATTAGGTGTAAGGTGCGGAGGAGGGAAACTTGTCCAGGGTTTCGCCCTGCCAGGAATCGAACGCTGGGTATCTCACTTGCAAGGCGAGTGCTCTAACCACTGAGCTATAGGACTCATACAGGACAATGAGTTACTTCAGCAAGTAATAACTGATGGGCGATGGCTAATGAATGTGTCAGCCTGGTTCAGTTGAATGGTTTCTGAGTCAGTCAGCTGTGGGGTTCAAGCTCCATTTCAAGCCTTTGAGCTCATAGTCTGGGCTGACAACCCAGTGCAGTGCTGGTTTAGTGTTGTCCTTTGAATGAAACATTAAACGGAGGTCTTCTCTGTTCATTGGATGTTAAAGATCCTAAAACACAATCTGAAAGGGATTTTCCTCTGAAATTGCAGTATGCAAATTGACTGCTGTATTTGCCTACAAATACACAGTGATTACGAATACAAAGACTTTGAATTGTGATCGGCCAAATACTAAATGCAATTATTGTTATTAAATAATCTAACCCTAGTGAACAAGGGAATGCTGCTTAATAAGCTAAACAAAATTCAAGGTTGTGTACGTTGAAAATGGATGTAATTCTCTCTCTTCCTTTCCATGTACTTCTTGTGTTTTATGATAGAGTGCCTAATAATAATAGTAATTATAATAATCCTTACATTTGACATAGCTCCTTCCATGTCAGGAGAATGTTTCAAAGCAATTTATAGGAATATACTGTAAAGTATAGTGTCTGAGTATTTTAGATTTGAATATTGATTCCTACTTGCAAGTCGTTTGGTATTTTTACATTTGAAATATAAATATTGGTTATGTTCCAAGCAGAAAGCTGGAATTCTTAATCAAAGACTAGGCTGTATGCTTGCCTCACTAAAAAACAGATGGGAAATCAACAATTAAAGGTCTTAAAGATTTAGACCGAGCAGAATTGTGAAAAAATCTTAAAATTCTGTTCTTAATTTAGATGCTCATTCTTTTTAAGATCTGCAGAAAACTGGTTTCCAAATTAGGATTAAATTTGAGAATTTTCCACAGATCTATCTGAAATATGAAGATGACGTGATCACACTGGCTGTGTGGGATTTATGGTCTTCAAAGAAAAAGTGTCTCTGGCAAATCTGGAACAATGACTAATGGGGCGTCAACTCTTCTCACAATGTGTTGAAATATAGATCAAGGTTTACATTTGCGAGCCTGGTTTTTGATGATAAGAACTAACACTGGCAGTTAGGGTATTGCTGCAACTGTATTTTCATGCTTTAAATTTATTGTTGCACCTACAGTCATCTATTAAAAAGTGAGCATGTTTTGTCTCACAGGTTTTTGGTTAGTACAGTAAGGCAAATGTGTTTGTGCCATATGTATAATTCAGATCATCCTGTGAGATGTCAAATATTAATTAAATATCTTCATGCTGTTAAATCACAAAATATACAGTCAATTCACTTTACAGTATATTCTGTGAAGCGCTTTGAGACTCTCAAAGATGTAATCAGGCGCTATATCAAATGCAAGGAGTATTATTATTATATTACCAGCTGTACCCGTTGCAGCTTCGCTTGCAACCAAAGGATCCAATGTGGAATGTAGATTGACACACAGACAGACATTTCATATTTATACTCATCTGGGAAGACTTCTTTTGGGAGGACTCAGTGGGAGGACTCAGCCCTTTAAAAATTTAATTTTGTTTTTGTTGTCGCGGCTTAGGTTCGTCTATGTATTTTTTTGTTGCTGACATTTAGCTACATGCGTGCTCTACGAAAAAAAAAAAACTGAAAATAATTCATGAACGATAGAAAATACCTGAAAACAAATATTCCCATATCACTCCCAGGTGCAAGACCTTTCCGATGAGGTATAAATCATGTCTCTATGTCAATCAGTTACTGAGATCCTTCTTGAAGAGCAGACAGACATTGTCATTTTATTAGTATACAGAAGATTATTATCACAAGCAACACATTTTAGTCAATCACTCCCAAAGGAGGCAAACATTGCTTTGGTAACGCATTTTTCTGTTAGGTAAGATAAACAATGCTGGAAGAATGACTGAGATTTAAGGACAATAACTGGCAAATATGAAGTATCAGCACTCTGAGATGCTATCCTGAACATAGGGTCCTATATAAACACAAGATTCACAGGATTTACTGTAAAGAGCATTGACTCTGTTTTATAGGTGATCGTGCATATATTGTAGCGTGACTGCAAGATGATTCAACATCTGGTGAGTATGCAGATACAGGCCAGAAAATTGTGGTTGGTTAAACTCAGGTAATAATGATAATGGCATTTGAAATAGCACCTTATATCGTCAAGACGTCTCAAGATAGTTTTATTACAAAGATTACAATAGCTGCACAGGGCCACATGTACCCGCAAAACCAATTTTTAGCAGGCAAAGACTGTTTCATATTACACTGCAGGTAAGCCAAAAATACAGTGGTTAACCACATGCGAAGCTATAATATCGCTACCTTCCATGAGCTGATTCTAACCACTTTATTAGCAGGTTTCTTCCAGGACCATAGGCAATGTGGAGCTAGCCTCTTGAAGTGGCTGTGTGGTTACTACGTGTGTGGTGGAGAGAGTGAGAGAGGCAAAGCCTTGCCCTGTAAGATATATTAGTTCCTCCTCCATTGGCTGCCTTTGCTCTGACTAGTAAGCAGAGCAACAGATTGCAATTATAGAGCACTTTTCTCAGGGTAAAGTCTCAGAACACTGTACAGTCAACGGGCTGGAAGCCAAGGGAGGGGAGAGGGGGAGTAGGGTCAGGAGAGTGGAGAGGTGATCAAAAGAACAATTGAAAAGGAGGGAGGAGGGTGTGGGAGGGAGTTCCATAGAGGGCGGGAAGGAGGATGCAGGTGGTAAAGTTTTAGACAAGTTGCAGTTTATAGATGATGGAGCTAGGAAAAGCAGTGAGGGGTGTTTTAGAAAGTCTAAGTGGGAGGTGAGAATAAGTATTTGGTGTTTCATAGAGGCACAGACAGGTGATGGGCCTGTTCCCCATCACACACCAAATACTTATTCTCACCTCCCTCTTAGACTTCTCATTTCACCCACAAAATATAGTCAATTTACTTTCCAGTATATTCTGTGAAGCGCTTTGAGGTGTCGAACACATGATAAGGCGTCATATCAAATGCAAGGATTAGTATTATTATGTGGTGGGGTGAAGGAAAGCAGGCTTGGTCAGGCACTGTGTGTGAGGGGAAAAAGGAGCTAAGGATCAAACCAGACTCAAAGATTGTGCACTGGTTCAGTTTGGGAGAAAAACTGAGGAAGTTAAGGATGTTAGAGTTGGAAGAGAGGAGACATTAGCAGGATAAACCTCATTGACCATTTTGATTATTTCCTTCCTGGCAACCAATTTTACGAACACCAAAAATATGGATAAAAGCAATCAATAGTTGTCACTGGCCTTAGGGTGGTGGTGGGTAGGGGTTTGGGGTCAACCATTTGGCTACTTTTTCCACATGTAAGCCCAAAATACTCTGGCATGATACAGTAAACCTTCACAGTGGAGTCTGTAGCTTAGTGATTAGAGCATTCGCCTCGCAAGCAAAAGACCTGGGTTCCATTCCCAGCAAGGCAAAATGTTAGTGAAGTTTCCTTACTCCACACAACTTTGTTTACCTAGCAGTAAAAATAGGAACCTGGTTGTTAAATAGTAATAATAATCCTTGAATTTGATATAGCGCTTTTCACGTCTTCTGGACATCTCAAAGCGCTTCACAGAATATACTGTAAAGTGAACTGACTGTATACAAAAAAATTACATTTGTATAGCACCTTCACATCATGAGGACGTCCCGAGGCAAAGGACAGTCAGTGTTTCGGACCCAAGCTGGGGGTCGGGATTGCGGATGGTGGAGGGCACGGGGGGAAGGAGGGTATTCGAAAGCACGGTCAAAGTGGAGGGTCTTGAGATGGTTCTTGAAGGCGGCAAGGGAGGGGGCGAGGCAGAGGAACTGTGGGATGGAGTTCCAAAGGGTGGGGCAGAGTGGCACAAGGCCCATCCGCCAATGGTGGGGCAGGCAAGGCGGGGGACGTGAAGCAGGCCGGAGCCCACTGAACGGAGGGAGCGAGCAGGATGGTAGGGGTTTAGGAGGTTACAGAGGTGGAGAGAGCAAGACCATGGAGGGATTTGAAGGTGAGGACCAGATCTTGAACTGTATCCTCTGTGTAATGGGAAGCTAGTGGAGTCGGGCGACTATGGGGTTAATAGGATTACGGAGCCTGGTGCGGGAGAGGGCACGGGCTGCAGAGTTCTGGATGATCAGGTTAGGGTTTTATTTGTGGATGAAACTCAGCAGCCAATTGCGCACAGAAGTGTCCCACAAACAGTCGTGGATTGAGTGACCAAATTATAGGGGGGTTTTGAGGGATTATTATCCCTGGAAAAGCGATCCAATCAACTAACAATCAGGTTCCTACTTACTCCTAGGTAAACAGAGGCGCGTGGAATAAGCAAACTTGCCCAACATTTCGCCCTGCCGGGAATCAAACCCAGGTCTCTCGCTCGCGAGGCGAGTGCTCTAACCATGAGCTACAGGACTCCAATAGTCAATTATCAAATGTACAGTCAATTCACTTTGCAGTATATTCTGTGAAGCGATTTGAGACGTCTAGAAGATGTGAAATGCGCTATATCAAATGCGAGGATTATTATTATTATTCACTTTCCCAGAGAATCTGCTTTAAGACCAACCTGAGAAGTGCACTCCTACATGATTTCCACACCAGCTCATTCTTGTGATATCCTTGAGTGAGGGTGTTAATCAGTGTACAGTTCTTCATGTGGACTCAGCCCCACTAAGCAGGGTGAGACTGACTAAAGATCATTTCACACACTTTAAAGACTTTCATCCCATCAGTCTGGGCTGGATTTAAGCTCAGGTGACAGAGGTGAAAGACCGAGCCCATACTCAGTTCTTTAGCTTTGTGGAAAGCTTGAAAGGTTCACTTTGTTTTCTGACAGTCTTACAGTTTTGTCTTGACATCATGTGAAAAGAGGCCAGCCCAGCCAGTGCTGATATAGCCTGTGAATACACCTTGAGATACAGACCTGATTTACTTCACAGTGATTGTGAACCAGCTGTTGTGTCTTACTGTTTATGTGATCAACAACAAGATTCCATTTATAGAGCGCCTTTCACGTCGGGAGGACATCCCAAGGCGCTAGTTAATTGGTAAGAAATTAAATGGATATTGCTGTTCTGTACACTAATCTTGCCAGACAGTTTTATAAACCACACCTTTTCCTGAGGCAAGGTGCAAAGCTGCACATCTGACTCTGTATGAATACAGGCTCTTGCTTGTTCACCTTGAGTCTGCTCCTCCCATTTTCCAGCATGGAGCTTTCAAACGCACTTACAAAAGGCCTCTGAATTTATACACAATTTACAATTTTCAACAGATGGAACTTGGGAACTAAGGCACAGGAAAACCTGAAAAAGATTTTAAGAACATAAGAATTAGGAGCAGGAGTAGGCCATTCGGCCCTCGAGCCTGCCCCGCCATTCAATAAGATCATGGCTGATCTTCAGACCTAACTCTAATTACCTGCTCTATCCCCATATCCCCTAATCCCTCTGTTTTTTAAAGATCTATCAGTCTCAGTCTTGACGATGTTCAAGGACTGAGCATCTACAGCCTTCTGGGGTTCACTACCCTCTGAGTGAAGAAATGTTTCCTCAACTCTGTTCTAAAAGGCTGATCCTTAATTTTAAGACTGTGACTCCTGGTTATAGATTCTCCTACCAGGGGAAACAGACCCTCAGTGTGTCTACTTTATCCAGCCCTTTAAGAATCTTATATGTTTCAATAAGATCTCCCCTAATTCTTCTGTAATTTGAACATTTTTGTATTTTATTTTGAACATATTTTATTTTATTTTGAACATAAGCAACAGCTGAGGTCTATAGAAACATTTTTGTTCAATTTTCTTCCCTCCTCCCAAAAGATGGTGGTTCATGCTGATTCCACAGGTTGCTGCAGGTCCTCTGAAACCCCACCCAAATACTGAAAGACAGAGACGCTGAGACAAAGAATCTGCAAATGCAGGCACAAAAAATGTGGGAATAGCTGACAGGGTCAAAGCAAGGAGCACACCTCATTGTAACATGATCTGTTGCACTTTTGACTAAGGTTTAATCCAGACATTCTTATGCGTCTTTACTCCTCCCTGACCACAGCCTTGGGTGTAACCGAACCAGCTTGTCAAAAGTTTGAGATCAATTTCGTTGGTGAGTGAGCAGCTTGACGTGATTCACCCTTTGGTGATTGTTAAACAAAGAAGAAAGCTCTCTCTCCCCCCTCCCCTCCAACCCCTTTTACTGCAGAGAAATACCTGAGACCAGGCTTTTGAGCGTCGATCTCTCTGCCGCCTTCGACACTGTCGACCACTCCATCCTCATACACTGCCTCTCCGCTTTACTCAATCTTCACAGACCTGCCCTTGCCTGGTTCGATTCCTATCTCTCTCACCGTCTCCCAATTCGTTGTCTCTAACGGTTTCTCCTCCAGCTCCCGCACTGTCACGCCTGGGGTCCCCCAGAGCTCTGTCCTTGGCTCTCTCCTCTTTAATATCTACATGCTCCCCCTTGGTGACATCATCCGCAGACATGGGGTCAACTTCCACATGTATGCGGATGACACCCAACTCTATCTTTCTGCCTCCACCCTCAACTCCAGGACCACTGCTGTCCTGACAGACTGCCTGTCGGACATCAAGTCCTGGATGAGGGCAAATTTCCTACAGTTGAGTGTGAGCAAGACTGAGGCCCTCCTGATTAGGCTCACGCCAGCGCCTCAGCACCTCAGGCTCTGGCAACATCAACCTCCATGGTTGCACAATACAACTCACCAAACCAGTCAGGAACCTCGGTGTCTTGTTCGACCCTCAAATGTTTTTTCTTCCCCACATTCAAGTCATGACGCACTCTGCCTTCCCTCACCTCCGTAACATCGCCCGTCTCCGCCACTACCTCACCCCTCAGGCCGCTGAAACTCTTGTTCATGCCTTCATCACCTCCAGGCTCGACTATACAAACGCCCTGCTTGTCGGCCTTCCCAACTCCTCCCTCCACAGGCTGCAGATAATCCAGAACTCTGAAACCCATGTCCTCTCCCGCACCAAACTCTGTGACCCCATCTCCCCCACTCTCGCCTGACTCCACTGGCTCCCTATCCTTCAGGGGATCCAGTTCAAGATCCTGGTCTTCACATACAAAGCCCTCCATGGCCTCGCCCCACCTTACCTCTGCGACCTCCTAAGCTCCTACCAACCCACCCGTTTCCTCCGCTCAGCCGACTCTGGCCTGCTCCACGTCCCCCAACCCACCCGCCCCACCATTGGCGGGAGAGCCTTCAGCCACTCTGCCCCCAATCTCTGGAATTCCATTCCCCAGTCACTCCACCTCGCCCCTCCTTAGCCTCCTTCAAGTCCCGTCTCAAGACCCTCCTCTTCGACCATGCCATCGGCCACCCCCCTTACCCTCCCCTCCCTTCCCCCCAACCCCAGCTGTACTCTGTCCAGCGCCTTGGGAAGTCTTCCTGACGTTAAAGGCGCTATACAAATGTAATCTTGTTTGTGTTGTTGTTGTTTGTGGGCTGGAAAGAGGAACCATTCTGCAGACATTGGAGGAGAGGGATGAAGGGGTGGGTCAGTGTTACACAAACAACCTCATATTCTGCCCTTGTGATAATTCTCACACTTAAGGGAAAGTAAAGTATTCAACTAATAATATTCCATATATTATAGCGGTCAAAACTTGAGCGTTTGACGACAAATTAAAATGCTTAGTACAAGAACAGCAACAGACTGATAAGTCAAGAGTAAAACAATAAAGATCTTTCAGATACACAATGGAAGCAGAACAAAATACACACTTTCAGAGTTGTGAAGGCCAATTAGAAGACAGACATTGCGAAGGATTTCTTTACCCACTGGACCCAGATACTAGGAAGGGTGTTTAGGGCGGGATGCCAGAATGATTTATGAAACAGCTTGATCATGTAACAACTTGATTTTTTATATAGCGCCCCGTCACGCAGGATAGCATCCCAGAGCCTTGACAGTGGCTGAGCATGACACCAAGCCAGGGTGAGGGGTGGGGTGGGTGACGTAATGGAAGGACAGTTGGGTGGGTATTCTGTAAGGATGAGGTCAGACGGATTTGAAAGGCTTTTTTCATCTGAACCTCTTTTGTGGTTTTCTGACTAATTTAACAAGTCCTTCTGTTTGCATGCTTGAAATCTTCACGTGTTTCTTTGCCAGATTAGATCACTCTGTTTGCTGCAGACCTACTTTAGACCAAACAACATGAGACTGTTTGATAAGCAAAATAATTCCTCAGGCGATGTTTATGGAAACCATTGTCAATAGGTTTCTGGATTTCTAACACTGGCAACTTTCACTAGTCAGAAGGTTTAAGATTTCTTAACTGATAATTGTCACATGACATCTGTCTCACCTGGCTCAGCTGGTAGCACTCTTGCCTCCGACTCAGAAGATTGTGGATTCAAGCCCCAAGTCATAACTTTCAGCTCACAGTGCAGGATAATCCAGTGCAGTGCCAGGAAAGCGATGCAACAACAACAAATTGTATTTATATGCAATAACAACTTGCATTTATGTAGCACCCCTCACACAGGGCAGTGTCCCAGAGCGCCTTAAACATTCGGAGGACCTCCTAAGGCCCTGGACAGCTAAGGATTTTGCACCCAAGCTGCAGGTTGGGATCAAGAGGGTTGGAGGGCCGCGGGACTGGGGTTGGGAAGATGATCATAGGCACAGTTGAAGAGGAAGGTCTTGAGATGGCACTTGAAGGAGGCAAGGGAGAGGGTGATGCTGAGGGGCTCCAGGATGTAGTTCCAGAGGGTGGAAGCAGAGAGGCTGAAGGCCATGAATTGTGGTGTGGGCAGGGCAGGAACATACAGGAAGCCAGTGCCCACTGAGCGGAGGGAATAGACAAGTTGCCAGAGGTAGGGAGGCACAAGATATGGAAGGCCCTAAAGGTGAGGATAAGGGTATGGAACTCGATCCTCTGGTGGATGGGGAGCCAGAGAAGCCACGCAAGGATGGGGATGATTGGGTCACAGAGCCTGGTGCAGGAGAGGGTATAAGCTGTAGACTTTTGAATAATCTGCAGCTTGTGGAGGGGAGAGTTGTGAAGTCTGGCGAGCAGGGGGTTAACATAGTCGAGTCTGAACATGATCAAGGCATGGATGAATGTCTCAGTTACATTGTCTGAGATTCCATTCTTCAGATGAGATGTTGAACTTAGCATTAAACACCCCATCACAAGTTTTGAAATTAGAAAGGAGTTTCTCCTGGTGTCCTGGTCAAAAATCTCCCAAATAAAATTGGTCGTTCATTTCATGGCTATTTGTGTGATATTGACGTGTGCAAAGTGGCTGCTGAGTACACCTACAGATATAGCTACGACACTTGAACAATCTTTGGAGAAGCAATGTTCTCCACATCATAAATATCAAATGCAAAGATTCTGATTTATTGTAATTTTCATCCCAATATTCTAGGATTTGTCAATGCTGTATAAGTAAACAAGCCAGAGCAATGATTTTTCATACTTTATCAACTGTTTTCAAACTGATTGAAAATCATTATCTGCACATTAAGCTAAATTACTATGAGCTATCTGATAGGTGCACTAAATGGCTTCTCCCAAGAGAGAGAGGGAAACAATATGACTATCAAAAGGAAGAGTGACTCACAATCCTCACACCCTCTACATTACAGATCAAGAGCGAAATTACAGATCAACAATGCACAACCTATTTGGTCACTACCCGCTGCATCCACTCGGCTGGTTCTGGCTTCCTGCTTGTCCCTCGCGCCTTGCTTCACCAATGTTTAGCTCTCCGAGACACTGCCCAACGTCAAGGCACTATATAAATGCTTGTTGTTGTTGTTCTACTGTCACTACGCTCAATCACGGACCACTCAAACATGGCAGATACTGAATGCACTGTCTTGGTTTACAAATCAAGTGGTTTATTGACAGAGTGGATAACATCTAACAGACCCGGAGGAGGGTAGGCCACGTGGGTTTGATGGCCAGTGTTCTGGAACCCCTCTTATAAATCGCTCTTACTTGCAGTTCGTACTCTGTTCAGGTGCTCACTTGACATGGTCTCCGAGGTAAAATACTGCAGATGCTGGAAATCTGAAATAAAAACAGAAGTCACTGGGAACACTCAACAGTTCAAGCAGTATCTCTGGAGAGAGGAAAATGAATTAATATTTCAGGTTGATGACCTTTCGTCAGAACTCCTAACAAAACAGAACTGAACAGTTTTGACAAAAGGTCATTGACCCGAAATGTTTACACACTTTCCTCTCTCTATAGATGCTGCCTGACCTGCTGAGTGTTCCGAGTCCCGGGCTCAGCAACCAAGGCACCTTCTGCAACAGGCCGCAGCTGCCATGCGGCTAGGCCTTAGGTTTCCTCTCTTCCCCTTGACCCAGGAGGGGGCCAGGGACCTCTTTCCCTGCAGTCACTCAAGCTCTGCCTCCCAGATCCATTGCAAAGCCCTCTGTGGAGTGACCTCATGGCTTGGCTGACTACCATATTGCTGGACAGTCCGATACAAGAACAGGGCAGTGTTATTTTATCAATAAAAGAACTTGTGAAAGTAGTTTGCCCATTTGAAAGTTCTGCTAAAAGCAAGGTGAAATAATCCTGTGCTAGAAATGTAATACCACCCACAAAATACATACAGTGACACCACTCCACAGTATATTCTGTAAAGTACTTTGAGATGTCTCGAAGAAGTGATGAGGTTCTATATCAAATGCAAGGATTATTACTATTATTCCCCAATTGAAGAAAGCAGGGTGGTGCTGCACAATAGAAAACATAAAAGCCACTGTGATGTTCTGCTCTGAATGTAAACTGGGAAACACAGGAAGTCATGTGCAAATTTGCCCTGTCACTGCCTGGTAACGTTTGGACTATGTGTGCACGAGGGCTGTATTTAATGTCCCAGATCTGCTAGTGACAAAGTCACATCCGAAGGGAGTAGCTTTACACTCTTTGTCCCTATTCTGCATATTTAAATGTTGAACCATACAAAGTATCCAGGAGGAGGTCTCCCCACTTCCCTCTCCTTTCCTTTCTCCCCTCTCTTCCCATTTCTCCCCCTCTTCCACTTCTCCCCTTCTCTTTCTCCCTCCTCTCCCCATTTTTCACCATTGTTTACTTACCAATGGTTTACTTCCAGTAAAATCTCAAACCACATAACAGGGGTATTCTTAAACACGTTCAATTCCTTAATTAAAAAACAAGATTAAACAAGGTTTTGAAAAGTACCCCGCCACACCTCAACTTCTGAATAATAACAGGTAAAGCTAACTGAAAAATGTAAACACAGTCAAGCTGGTATTCCATGCATACAACTACAAACTGCTGTGGGCAATTTGGCTGCAATGTTTGCCGACACAATACACACAGCATCACTTTACAGCATACCCTGTGAAGTGCTGAGAATTAAAAATTAAAATTGTGGCAGCTGGCCGTATTCTTATAGCTTTTGTTAGGCCAGTTTTAAATTTTTGTGTCTCAGTTGGGGGCCTTTCAATTATAACAAATTAAACACAATACTACACAAGTTTATATTTACATAGCAGCTTTCACATAAGGAGGATGTCCCAAGGTGCTTAATAATACTTGCTTGGCACCAATTAATAATTAATTAATTAATTAATATCCTGTAAAGAGGCTGCTTTCAGTGTCAACAGTGACCTCCCAAGTGCAATACAGAGGCTCACAACATTTTCCCAGTCACTTTGGGTGCTACTATTATTCAGAAACACAACCTTGTTCTTTAATTACTTAATAGGTGTGTTTAGGAATACCACAAACTAACTCTTGTACCTTTATAACAAAAATCAATTGTCCTTTTAAACTATTTAATTTTTAGAAAAATCTTATATTTTATTTTTTTTGTATGCAATGGGTGACGAGTTAGCAGTTTACTGTATATTCATGTATATATGAATGGCAATGCATGTTATCAAATAATAATTGTTGCATTTGATATATTGCCTTATCATGTCACCAAGACATCTCAAAGCACTTCACAGGATTTTACTGTGTTTGCAGCCAAATGTGGCAGCCAATGTACATACAAGAATATCCCACAAACAACCAAAAAGTGAATGACCAATTTTATCTGTGAATATTTCTTAACTTCTAATATTGTCCAGCATTGATGCATTTAACCTAAGGTTATTCTGAATGATTCAAGTATGTGAACATTTGAGTGTACTTTGACTTGTGTCTCTGACAGCTTATCTGTTACTGTGGCAACACTGATA
This sequence comes from Callorhinchus milii, assembly GCF_018977255.1. Taxonomy (NCBI): domain Eukaryota; kingdom Metazoa; phylum Chordata; class Chondrichthyes; order Chimaeriformes; family Callorhinchidae; genus Callorhinchus; species Callorhinchus milii. The sequence continues at coordinate 78,498,978 of NW_024704743.1, forward strand.
ACTTTCTGCCAATGATTACTTATTTACCCACAGCTGCAGTGTATTGTTTGCCTAGAAATTTGTGCTGCAAGGCAGTGGTAACTATCGTACCGTATTCTTTATCCCAAGATATTGAAGCAGACTAAATAACAGTGATAGTCCCTCTGCAGCCTCGTTGAAGTTAGGCCTTTTTCAGAATCGAGGGGGAAGGGTTTCAGTCCCAAACCGATCATTAAGGACAGAATAAACAGCCTTGTGACCTTGTCATAGGTATTAAATTCTCATGTCTCATTCCACTTACCTCCCTCATCTCTCTTGTGCAGCAATCATCCTAAAAAAGTAATAGATATTAAATAAAACATAAAGTAAAAGATCCAAATTTCCACCGAGTCTTGGCTTGTTGCCTTAAGATAAATTTAAGATTGTGCAGAATTGAGAAAAAATTGCTAACATTCAGTTTTAATACAGAGGCTGGTTCACTGTAAAAATAATCTACACTGTACTCTTGTCTCAATGGAACTAGATTATTTGCTGTCAAACCTTCTCATGATTAAGATTGATAAACTAGGGGACTTTCCTTGTGATTAAGCATGCAGTCTGCAGCCAATTTTTGCTCTAATCAAAGAATATGTTTACCCCAGTAGAGCATCTAGAAGTGGCACACACAACCTCAGTGTTAGTGGAATGAGCTACAAGCAACAATTATAGACGAGCTAGGGCTCTTCAGTCTTGAAAGGAAACATCATAGAGGGATCGAGAAAATAAATTCAGAAGAATACTTTTGAATATAACAAGAAAACAGGTTTGACAAGGACAAATTCAGTACAGATAACAGGAAGTATTTATTTATGTAGAGAATAATTATCGATTAGGATATATTGTCAGAAAAACTGGTTGACGGCCAGACTCTGGACTCACTGAAAATGTAGCTTGATGTGGAGGATGATAAGGTGGGCGTTGTGGAAAGATGAGATAAAATGAGCTGAAGAATCTTCTTCATTCAAAGTATTCTTGTGAGAAATGAAAGGCCTCAACAATTATGCAAGGCTTCAGAATAAGATTCTTTTACACTAATGTCAGGCTTTCAATAAGAACAGCTGTGTGTGTTTATAAAATAATCATTGAGCTATGTTTTTCACAGCAAGTGCTGTTTGGCATTGTATGCAATAAAGCACGGAAATGTCTGTTAATTTTTTTAAAATACTGTATTGCCAAAACTGACTTCTGCTTCTGCAATGATTGACTGAGTTTGCTAACGTAAGCAATCCTAGGGAATATTGGAATGGTCATTTGGGAGATAATGCTCAATGTGCAAGTCTATTGTCTAAATACTTCCCAGGTCCTTTGTTCTATCGATAGCTCTGAGTTCCAGCCCCTGTAAATCCTCACAAAACACAAAATACTGCAGATGCTGGAATCTGAACCAAAAACAGAGAGAGCTGGGAAAACTCAGGAGGTCAGGCAGCATCTATGGAGAAAGGAAAGTGAGTCAACATTTCAGATCCACAACCCTTCACCTGTAAACCCTCCCCAGGCCTGTTACAACATGACTCAAACCTCATAAAGCCATTAACTAGATAGTTAAAGGGTCATTGGCATGCCAGGCCGTGATTGGTTACACCCCTTCCCCCTTGCCGACCTTCTGTGTGAACGTATGCCCTAGTCTATGAGAATTCTAAATAAGTCACTCATTTGACTTTACTCTTTAACCTGGCAATTTGTTTCCTGTAATTTCAAGCCTGACTTGTTGCACAGAAATGAGAGAAACAAGTTAAATCAGAAGCACTTCCTATCACACGAAAGTAGAACGAGGTTGTATATGTAGCTTTATGGGACGTTGTTACAAAAGGTTTTATGTTAGTTGAACTGTCATATGTATTCCTCTTGGATGACACCCAACTCTACCTTTCCTCCTCTACTCTCAACTCCACGACCACCGATGTCCTGACAGCCTGCCTGTCCGACATCGAGTCCTGGACGAGAGACAACTTTCTTCAGCTCAACGTGCGAAAAACCGAGGCCCTCCTGATTGGCTCACGTCAGCGCCTCCGCACCTCAGGTGCCGACACCATCAGCATCCAAGGCTGCACTCTCCACCTCTCAAAGCCAGTCAGGAACCTCGGCGTTTTGTTCGACCCTGAGCTGTCCTTTCTCCCTCACATCCGCACCACAACTGGCACCGCCTTCCATCACCTCCGGAACATCGCCAGACTACGGCACTACCTCACCCCTCACGCTGCTGAAACCCTGGTCCACGCCTTTGTCACCTCAAGGCTGGACTATGGGAACTCTCTCCTCGTCGGCCTTCCCGCCACCTCCCTCCACAAGCTGCAGGTCATTCAGAACTCTGCAGCTCGTGTACTGTCCCGCACCAGGCTTCGGGACCACATCACTCCCACCCTCGCTCGCCTCCACTGGCTCCCCATCCCCCAGAGGATCGAATTCAAGATCCTCATCCTCACCTACAAGGCCATTCACGGCCTTGCTCCCTCTTACCTCTCCAACCTACTATCCCCCTACCTACCTGCCCGTACCTTCCGTTCCTCTGACTCCGGTCTGCTCCACGTCCCCCGCCCCAATCGCCCTACCATCGGTGGTCGGGCCTTCAGCCTCTCAGCCCCGAGGCTCTGGAACTCTATCCCCCAGTGCCTTCGCCGCTTCCTCCCTCTCCTCCTTCAAGGCCGGTCTCAAGACCTTTCTCTTTGACCGAGCCTTCAGCTCCCCTCTCGACTCTCTTCCCCCTCCTCGCTCCCTCCCTTCCCTCCCCTCACCCTGACCATTTCCCCCCTCCTCGCTCCCTCCCTTCCCTCCCCTCACCCTGACCATTTCCCCCCTCCTCGCTCCCTCCCTTCCCTCCCCTCACCCTGACCATTTCCCCCCTGCTCGGGTCATGACCCAACTGTGCAGCGCCTTGGGACGTCCTCTTGACGTGAAAGGCGTTTTATAAATGGAATCTTGTTGTTGTTGTTGTTGTTGTTGCATCTTCTTACTCAGACAATTATCAGTTCAGTCAAAGGCAGTTTTAGTCTAATGAGTCCAAAGCTCATATTTGATAAACAAGGGGACTTTCTTTATGCACAAAATACAAGTCTACAGCAGTTTTCTGCCTCTATATAATAATATCCCAATATCTATTTGTAAAGTTAGCAGCATCTGGGTTGAACAAGATAAAAATGATTATTTCATTATTTATCACACTCTTTCTTCCTGCACATTTTGCCCAGACAAACTTACCCCTGAGATACAACTGTTAGCAAAACAGGAAGACTCTCAGTTTAAACACTGAATGACACTTCAATATAATCACGAAATTTAATCCATAGACCTGGAACGTACATACTGAATTCACTTTGCATGGTGAAGATTAACCTCGCCCTCTATTCCAAGCATGCAATAAACAATATCAAATGCCCATCCTCTAAATGAATGAATGATAGATTGAGGAAAGTTTACAGTACAGGAGGAGGCTATTGGCCCATTATGTCTGTGCTGGGACTAACTTCCCCACTGGAACCATCAATTCTTATCCCATTGCATTATACTTTCCTGAATGGCCGTCAAGGTTATTTTCTAATAACTGTATCCAATTCCCTTCCAACTGCTGTAATGGCCCTGCCTGCAAATGTGGTAATGCATTCCTCAGTACATCACATCCAAATTTTATCATTTGTGAAATTGAACCCGACTCTATGAGGGTGGACAATTGAATTAAATATGATAATCAAGCACAAATCTGACACTAAGGAAAACAAACATAATTCATTTTGATATGTGTGAACAAGTTCTATTGATGGTAACTGAATATTTTGCTTTTATTCATTTCTTCACGTGTGTTAGCCTGGAGCATTCGTAGCATTCTCACTTCTGAGTCAGAAGGTTGTGGGTTGACTTGGAATCACATAGCCTAAGCTGACACTTCAATACAGTGCTGGGCGTATTGCATTGTGCGAGGTGCTGTCCTTTGGATGAGACATTAAACCAAGACATTTTTACATTTCAAGATCCTGCTTCTCACTTTCAAAACCCTCCGTGGTCTTGTTCCCACCTACCTCTGTGACCTCCTAATCCCCTACCAACCTGCCCACACCCTCCGCTCAGCGGGCTCCGGCCTATTTCACATCCCTTGACTTGCCCACCCCACAATTGGCGGGCGGGCCTTGAGGTGGGACTTGAAGGAGGCTAAGGAGGGGGCGAGGTGGAGTGACTGGGGGATGGATTTCCAGAGTTTGGGGGCAGAGTGGCTGAAGGCTCTCCCGTCAATGGTGGGGCGAGTGGGTCGGGGGGACGTGGAGCAGGCCAGAGCCGACTGAGCGGAGGGAGCAGGCAGGTTGGTAGGGACTTAGGAGGTCATAGAGGTAGGGTGGGACGAGGCCATGGAGGGCTTTGTATGTGAGGACCAGGATCTTGAACTGGATCCTCTGAAGGATACGGAGCCAATGGAGTCGGGCGAGAGTGGGGGAGATGGGGTCACGGAGTTTGGTGCGGGAGAGGACACGGGCTGCAGAGTTCTGGATTATCTGCAGCCTACAGAGGGAGGAGTTAGGAAGGCCAACAAGCAGTGCGTTTGCATAGTCGAGCCTGGAGGTGATGAAGGCATGAACAAGAGTTTCAGCGGCTTGAGGGCTGAGGTAGTGGCAGAGTCGGGTGATGTTACGGAGGTGAGGGATGGCAGGCGGGTCATGGCTTGGATGTGGAGAAGAAAAGACAGTTGAGGGTTGAACAAGACACCGAGGTTCCTGACTGACTTGGTGAGTTGAAATGTGCAACCATGGAGGTTGATGCTGCCAGAGTCTGCGGTGCTGAGGCATCCCACCTAATCATGGAAATCCCAGAGATAGATTGTTGTAATGGAGTGCAAACGCTTTCCCTCGAGGGACACATCCTACTTACCTGATTAGTGTATTGGGTGCAGGTTGGCAGGAGCCAAGGCTTGGGGACTCCGGAGTGTGCATTGGGGTCACTCAATCCACGACTGTTTATGGATCACTGCTGAGTGCAATTGGCTGTCACGTTTCGCGCACAAAATAATAATAATAATCCTTTCATTTGATATATCACATCTTCAAGACGCCTCAAAGCACTTCACAGAATATACTGTAAAGTGAATTGACTGTATATTTTTGTGGGTGAAACGTGACAGCCATTTGCACACAGCAGTGTCCCACAAACAGTCATAGATTGAAGTGACAAATTTCTTATTTTTTTTAAGGAATTATTACCCCCAGAAAAGCGATCCGCCAATTGACTAATAACCAGGTTCCTACTTACTGCTAGGTAAATAGAAGCGTGTGGAGTAAGGAAACTTGCCCAACATTTCGCCCTGCCGGGAATTGAACCTAGGTCTCTCACTTGCGAGGCAGAGGTACAGGACTCCACATTACAGTCAATTCACTTTACAGTATATTCTGTGAAGGGCTTTGAGGCGTCTCAAAGACGTGATAAGGCATCATATCAAATGCAAGGATTATATATATATTATTTTTATTATAAGACTACCCTACCCGTTAGAGCTTTGGCTTGCAGGGTTAACAGAAACTGAATTTTATGAACACTTTGCCTCCTGGTACAATACATGTATATACATAAATGATGCATTAAATGCTAGAAGCATTCAAACATCATCAAACTCTCCACCACACCTATTCTCCATAGCAACATTCCTCTGCCCTGTAGATAATAAACCTTAGTGTACATACATGAATGTTAAATGCAGTGAGCTAAACTTCATAGTAAATTCAAGCAGAGGTGTCCTAGCCAACAATCCTTCAGATAAAATCGGTCATTCATAGCTGTTTAATAATAATAAAAAATAATGCTTGCATTTGATATAGTGCCTTATCTTGTTGTTGAGACGTCTCAAAGCGCTTCACGGAATATACTGTAAAGTGAATTGATTGAATATTTTATACCTTTTGTTTTTGGGACATTGCTGTGTGCAAATTAGCTGCCACATTCACCTATAAAATGCATTATTCAGTAAATTCTGTGACCACACCCCCATCTTGCGTCATCCTTCCGGCATGAAAGATGCTGCATTAAATGCAAGGATTATTATCAATAATAATCCTGTTCTGAAAGCGCTGACACAAAGTTTCAAAGATTTTCAAATGACCAACCTCTTGAATCTGATTCTTAGTTTCCAATTGCTTTTATGACTACTGTTGATTCACCATACCCAGAGGAATCACCACCCTCTCAAGCTTCATCACTGTTCTCCTTCAAGTTAGCAATTCCCTCAGTTCTGCATTTACTAGATATTAACATAGGCACTCGTGTGTTGAGGCATGAAGATATTGTTTTCCAATCACAATTGCGTTAGGTAACCATAATAGTTCTGAGAATATAATCCACTTCAGGGAATTGGAGCAGTATTTGATTGAAATTGTATATGTTAGAACCACCTTTGCCTTAAGTTACCCAAGAGGTTTCCCAGGCATATTAAATAAAGGAAGCAACAAGAAGCTGCTGATGGAGACCTTTCTTTTGGGGAAATTAATATTTACCTGTCAATAGTGACTGCACTGACAAGCTGTAAAGGGCAGGGCTGAGTTGTCTTGTGATTAAAGGATATTTTCAACATGTACATAAGCAACACTTTGACTTTCAACAAGCAAACATTGACAGTGTGTGTATTTTTACCCCTGGTTGGTTCTTACAAACCCTAGAATTCACAAACAGATTCAAAATCCATCTTTCTTCAAAGATCTTTCACTGGAGTCGTAAACTTCTCCTTGAACACTTCTATTCCACATGGACCTCTGCAAAATTAATCCAACGATAACACAGATTTACTAAGTGAACCACAGCCCATTCTGAAAGTGCCAGAATACTTACTCACAAGACCTGTTGTGTCTTGCCTTAAGTGAAATATGTTCAGTCAGGCTTTAAAAGCTACAGAGCTCTATAGTATAATTTACATGATTTATTGCAGTACAGTAATTGCAACATTAGCTCAATGTGCTGTTTAGTTCTTGTTGTAGATTTTCATATCTAACACATACAAAATAATTGTATGTATTCCTAAAATCTAACTTGATGTGTTTCTTAAAACCATGTTTCTATGAATTCAACCAATGCCTGGCAATGAATCCCTGCCAAGTAACCAACGTATCAAATTATTATTTTTACCAGTGTTTTTTAGAAGTTATAATCTATAAGAATTCTTTTTACATATACGAGAAACTATTTCCACTGGCGGGTGGGTCGGTAACCCAAGGATACCAATTTCAAATAGTTGTTAAAAGAAATAGAGGGGAGGTGAGGATAAATTTTTTCACGCAGCAAGTTGTTCGGATCTGGATTGCATTGCTTGGGTCCCGACCCAACTGTCCAGCGCCTTGGGACGTCCTCCCGATGTGAAAGATGCTCTATAAATGCGATCTTGTTGTTGTTGTTGTTGTTGAAACGGTGGTGGAAGCCAATTTGATAACAACTTTTACGAGAGAAGTAGATAATTATTTGGGGAGGGCTGTGGGGAGTGAGCGGGGGAGCGGGATTGAATTGGACAGCTCTTTTCAAAGAGCCCGCACAGATGCAATGGGCTGAATGAGCTTCTTCTGTACTGTATAATTCTATGATTCTATGATATATGCAAGCATGACTTATCTATTATCCTAAAACACTATATTCATTTGGAAGTAAAAGTAATTGGGCTGAAATTTGTGCAAACGTCGCAACTTTGACTCGATAATTACGCCTTCTGCCACACCTTTTACATTAATTTACGCCACAGCTGTATGCTCCTTGCTTGTCAGTTGCTGTTTGATATGTTTAACTGTCTCAACGTGCCCAAAAAAACAGCACTGCAAAACAATGGATTATTTAAAATGTGTCACAGAAGACACTATTTGGCCAAAGATACCTAAGCATCTCCCAAAAGTATTATACTTTGTGTTTAGTAAAATAAAGAAGCTAAATGTTTAAATGCACTCCAATGCTAGTTCTGGGACAGCAGATATACTTAGGATTGTATCACTCATACACATATTGACCCCAAACTAAATTAAAAGCCATTACCAGGGCTCAGTTACTTATTCTATTGGATGGCTCATGTTGTACGATTCAAAATGTTCAATTAAAATATAATTGAATTAAGTTCAATTTCAGCCAAAATCTTCTTTACTGTCACAGAGCAAATTGGGTACACTTTCATTTAAAGAGTTTAGAATAAGTTACACAGCCATGTGTCCACTGACTCCCAAAGATTGATAAGACTTTTTCTACAGATACAATTCATTGCATTATGCACAATAGGGTTTAATTTCTTGCTCTCTTTGATGGATCAATGGCTTTATTCGGATGAGTTATAAATGGGTAGTTATTGGAAAAAGTTGAGACACCTTGGGATAAGCAGTGCAATACCCAAATCCCAAACAGATTTGCTGCTGCTAAGACTTGCAGTAGTAATTTACTATTATAAAACACTTTAAAAATTTCTTTAAAATTCCTAAAAAACAGCGTCCTAAATAAGAATTTTCCAAAATTCTGCATGTTTTTAAATTTAAAAAATGTTTTTTTTGTTCTCACCCATTTCCAGGCGTTGTGGGTAAGCCAGGGGTGGACTGGGTAGATGAACATGAATGGTTCCTGAGCGCCCCAGTGAATGGCTCCCGATGTTTCACCGCCAAGTACAGCCTAATTCAGAAGTTCCAAGTTTCTTTTAAAATGCGCTGATGTTTTTGATTTTTAGCGCCCCCATTTTATCTGACAATCCCAAGCCTTTTCAGAGAGCCAGGTTGCAATCCATGCCTGGTTTCACCCTTACCTTTCCCAATGCCTCTACTTTGTATCTGCTTTCCCTCCAGCCCTGGCACTGTCACATGCAGCATTCCCCAGGGCTCTGCCTTCTCCTCTTTAATATTTTAATGCTTCCATTCAATGACATCATTCACACACATAGGGTTAACTTGCACAAAATATACAAATGATACTCAACTCTATCTCCCTGCCTCCACCCTTGACTTGAGGACCACTGCTGTCCTGATGGATTGCATGTCAGGCATCAAGTCCTGGATGAGAGTTAACTTTCTCTAATTGAATGTTGACAAGACAGAGGACCTCTTGCTTGGCTCTTGTCAGTGCCTTCTCACCTCAGATACTGACAACAATAAATTACCCTTGTATAGCACCCTTCATGTCCAAAAGAGGTCCCAGAGCGCTAGACAATCAGGGGTTTTGGACTCAAGCTGGGAGTTGGGGTCAGAAGGGGAAGAGGATGGTGTGGGTGGGAGGGTGGCTGAAGGCACGGTCAAAGAGGAAGGTCTTCAGACAGGACTTGAAGGAGGCAAGAGAAGGGGTGTGCAAAGGGATTGGGGGATAGAGTTCCAGAGTGTGGGGAAAGATGACATCGCTGAGTGGGAGCATGTATAGATGGAGCATGAAGAGGAGGGAACCAAAGACAGAGCCCTGAGGGATGCCACACGTGACAGTGCGGGGGCTAGAGGAGGAGCCATTAGTGGCCACAAAGTGCAGACTGTGGGAAAGGTAGGATTGGAAGCAGGCAAGAACAGAACAATTGATGTGCTGGTGAGAGGACAGATGGTAGAGAAGAATAGAATGGTCAACAGTAACAAAAGCGGTCAAGAAGGACGAGGAGGCAGAGAGAGCCCTGGTCGTAGATGGACAGAATGTCATTTGTCACTTTGACCAGGGCTGTCTCTGTGCTGTGAACAACATGAAGCCCAGATTGGAGTGGTTCATGGAGGGAATGCTGGGAATGGAAAGAGCGAAGCTAGGAAGCGACGACTCGTTCCATGACCTTTGATAGAAAAGGAAGGTTTGAAATGGGGTGGTAGTTGGAGAGCAGAGATGGGTCAAGAGAAGATTTTTTGAGGGTAGTGGTGATGACTGCTGTCTTTAAGGGATGGGTATGGTGCCAGGGGACAGCATCACTATTCATGGATGAACTCTTCACCTCTCTGAGCTAGTGTGGACCCTTGTGTCTTGATCGATTCTCAATTACCTCCGCCACATTGCCCTTGTGTCTTGATCGATTCTCTGACCGTACCTTACCCCAAATACAGCCAAAACCCTCGTGCATGTGTTTGTCACCTCCCACCTGGATTACTCAAACGCACTCCTTGCCGGTCTCCCCAGCTCCACTATTCAAAAAATCCAGCTCATTCAGAACTCTGCTGCTCTCATACCTACCCAGGCCAAACTTGTTGTATCCTCATCTCACTAGTTCTGGCCAGGCTCCACTGGTTCCCCATCACTGAACGGATCGACTTCAAGATCCTCTCTCTCATGTTTAAAGCCATTCACTCTCTGGCACCTCCCCACCTCTCCGACCACCTCACTCCCCAATCCACTACTCAGCGCCTTCTGCTTGTCCCTCAGACCCTCCGCTCCACCATTGGAGGTCGTGCTTTCAGCCACTACGCCCCCAAACTCTGGAACACTCTCCCTCAATCCCTCTGCCTTGTCCACTCTCTCTCCCTTTTCAAGTCCCACCTGAAAACCTTCCTTTTCGACCGTGCTTACGGTCACCTCTCACCCCACCTCTGGCTTGGATTCAGGCTCCGCCACTGTTAAGCGCTGTGAGACGCTACCCTGAGTGGAGGGCACTATATAAGTGCAAGCTGTTGTTGTTGTTGAACGGCTTCACAGTCATGGAGTGAAAATGCAAGCACGGTGGGAAATAATGATCAAAGAAGAACCATTCTAGAAAGGTTTTGAAAGCAGAAAGAGAGGGTCCAAGGTGGATGGATTTGGGAGAGGAGTTCTGGAGAATAGAGCCTTGTGGATGAGAGCTTGGCTGTCAGTGTTGGAAACGTGACAGGCACCAGTTTGTGGGAGAGTGGGCATTAGAGTGGAGCTGGGAGAAGGAAGCCAGTAGATCCAAGCAAGAATAGTGTTGATGAGCACATGGAGCCTAGTGTGAGAGAGGAAATGGATTGTGGATAAATTGGATAAAATGCAGTTCTGGATAAACTGGAGATTGTGGAGGATTGAACATAGGAGCAAACTGAGCAGTGTTTGTGACAATCAGGGCCCAAAACAAAGTGTATGATACCTCTTGTGTAATGACATATTGTGAAAACATACAACAAAATCTCAGGAAATATTTGAAAAGAGGAAATATAAAACGTATGGGGAGAAGGACAAGGGAGTAGGACTAAATGGAAAGCGCTTACAGAGTGCTAGAACAGGCAATAGCCAAATGGCAGCCTCCTGTACCGAAAAATGTTATCACTTTGATTTTATGTAATGCACATGTTGCTAAGAATTGCCTTTCCTTATTGTCTGTGTTAATTTAAAAGTCAGGAGAAGACTGTCTAACTGTCCAGTATGACTCCCGTTGTACAGTGTGATCTCCTCATTGTATTCAAGAGATTAGAACAATATCGAAGAAGGCAATCTATTGGTGTTTTGGGCATGTTTGTAGCACAGACATTTTGAGTTGAACAAGGATCATATGTCTGATGATTTCTGGTTCAGCAAGAGAGTGCTAATTTGTGCATTTTTGCTGTGTACGGTGTTCTAATGTAGAGGACACACCCTAAATACTGGTTCCATACTGTAAGTGTGGACTTGTCTGGCATTTCCCTACATGCCACAACATTGTGCTGGAATTAAAGAAAAAAATAATGATGGCCCTGAACAGTTCTGACTGAAGTAGCTGCTCCCATTTTTCTACTGCTCTCTTGCATTCAAATTTCTCTTTGTTAAAAGCACACTTTGTGTCTCTGTACATAATATATAATACATATGGACACATTGCACAAACACACCAACTGTAAGGAGGGAAGTAGAAAATCCATTACGTTATCACTGAAATTAAATCATCTCTTATCATGGGATGTAACCCTTCGCCAACAAAAACATACAGTCAGTTCACTTTACGGTATATTCTGTGAAATGCTTTGAGACGTCTCAAAGATGTGATAAGGCGCTATATCAAATGGAAGGATTCATATTATTATTAATGAGTAGCGTTTTACAACAACAGCAGCAAATTACATTTGTACAGCACCTTTCACATTGGGAGGACGTCTCAAGGCACTGGACAATCAGGGATTTGGACCCGAGTGGGGGGGTTGGAATCAGGGGAGGTGGAGGGCAGGAATAGGAGGATGACCAAAGGTGCAGTCAAAGAGGAGGGTCTTGAGACATGCCTTGAAAGACGCAAGGGAGGGAGCGAGGCAAAGGGACTATGTGATTGAGATGTATAAAAAGAATCATCTGTAATTGTTAATTGTGCACAATTTGAAAAAAAAACTTGCATTTAATATAGGGTTTTAGCACATTGAAGCATCTCAAAACCCTTCACAATAATTCCTATTCAGAGTAGTGACTATGTATTTGGATACGAATGCACACACATCATTGTCCCAGGGGGTTGATGACCAATTTATCTTGGAGATTGTTGGCCTGGACACGGGGAGAGAAACTTCCTTCTCTTTTTGAATAGTGTCGTGGGTTCTTCAACATCTTTAACCTGAGCAGGCAAACAAGTCCATGATGACTTGACAAGTGTGCAATTTTTTCCTAACTATCGAAAAATTCTTCCTCCTTCTCCACCATGCTACACTACCAAGATTCCTCACTGCTCTCCATGTGCTGGATTTGACTGTCAGCCTACCTTAGAGCTAGTTCAAAAATAACAGATCCTCAAGTATCCTGAAACTGTGAAATCACTACTGATTACTTCACAAGCCAGAATCAGAGGCACAGGAGCAACAGGAAAATATGACTGCATTTGTTAAGTATGTGTCAGGGTAGCTGTTGTGATGGTCTGTCTTTTTTTAAAAAAAACTTTGCTAGCTCAGGAGTTACAATTCGCAGGCTGCAAATTTCTGAATTGAAATTAAAATGGTAATTGCAATTAATGGAATTCATCTAAAATAAAAATAATAATCCTTGCCTTATTACGTTGTCAAGATGTCTCAAAGCACTTCACAGGATTTTACTGTGAAGTGTAATGACCATATATTGTGCAGGTAAACGCGCCCAATTTGCACACAGTAATTTTATTTGGGAAATTGTTGACGAGAACTTTGGGAGAAACTTCCTTCTCTTTTCAAATAATGGTGTGGGTCTTTAACATCCAGATGAACAGGCAGACGGGACCTTGTTTTAAAGTCTCATCCAACAGACAGAGGCACGATTATTGGGGAGTTTCTCTTGATGTCCTGGCTGAAAAATCCCCAAATAAAATTGGTCATTCACTTCATGGCTTTGTGTGGTATGTTGCCTCATGCAAATTGGCTGGCACAGTCACCTAAAAAATACAATCACTACACTTTACATTAACTTCTTTCAAGCCACTTGGAGACAATCCACATCTCAAATATTCTCCAGACATGAAAGTCCTTCCCAAATAATTATCTACTTCTCTCTTAAAAGTTGTTATTGAATCGGCTTTATAACCTTTCAGCCAATGCATTCCAATGCATTCCAGATCTGAACAACTTGCTGTGTGAAAAAAATTCTCCTCACCTCCCTTCTGCTTCTCTGTTTCAAAATAGTTTTGTAGTTCCTCATGATTTTTACAATTTCCGTGAATTCAGTAACATTCTAATTTGACGTTTCCAAGAATTTTCTTTGATTGAAATGATTGGTTTTAGATGTTATCTCAAACATACTGTGAGGCAGGTTCCTGCTGAGACAAACTGATTTTTTTTATGAGATTGCATTGCAGTTAATTGTTTTCTCCACCAAGCCCCACCTAATTTAGTTTGGACACACCCTTGTTTCCACTGAGCAGGCCAGCACTTCATGGTTACATTAACCTCCTTATCTAATATGCGCCAAGATGAAATGTCAAGTGTCTTTTCAACCTTTCATCAAAATGGCAAACTCCCACCGCAGTCAGTCTTGGCTCCTGGTGTCAGAAAGAAAGAAGCATTACCTCCAGTATTCGAGGAGTGGTAGCATTCCCGGCATATATGAAATTACTCAGAGGTAAGGGAAGGGCCTGATACGTTATTGAGCACTTGGAGACAATCCACATAACAAACAGACAAAGTGGAGTGGCAGAAAACTTATCAGTTATATAACAGTAGTAGCTGATCAGGTGAGACGCCAATAAATAGCGTTTATGTTGTGCCTTTCCCGTCAGGAGGACGTCACAAGGGAATGGACAGGGAAGGGTTTGCAACCAAGTTGCAGAGGCTAAGGAGAGCAGTGTAAGGGGGTGGTAGAGTCTGGAGCGAGTGAGGCACATATAGGACAAATAGATTGTGCTAATAGAATATTACTATCTATGACCTCATCCTGGATGAGCACATTGATATTCTTGGGCTTACAGAAACCTGACTTTCCCCCCTCGTTGAAGCCGCCTCTCCTGGCTACACTGTTCACCACACTCCCTGCCCCAACCAACACGGCGGCAGGTGGCCCTCATTTTCCAAGCTTTCCTTGATTTATTCCCCTATTCCTCTGGCTGTTTCTCCTCCTTTGAGCAATTCACCCTCTACCATCCCCCCTCTCTCTCCCACAAAATCTTCCCAGTTTACTGCCTGCCCAAACCTCCTCACCAATATCTCCTCTCTCCACTCATCCCTGTCCCTTTGCACTGAACATCTGCTCATAATGGGTGATTTCAAACTCCACCTTAACTCCCCTTGCACCACCTCCATGGATTTCACTGCCCTCCTCTCCTCCCTAAACCTCACCCTCCACATCAACTCACCGACCCACAACCGTGGCCACTCCCTCAACCTCATCATCACACATGGCTTTGACATTCCACGGATAAGGCCATCTCGGACCACTTCCTCATCTCCCTCTGCTCCCGCATCCCCCGCTTCCAAGCCCTCCACCATTTTTTTTCCCCCGTGAGTCCCTCACAGATGCCCTCTCTTCCTCGGACCTCCTCTCTCTCTGACCCTCCACCCACAGCGATCCTGATGCAGCCATCAAGCAGCTGAATGACCGTCTCTCCACAACCTTCAATTCCCCAGCTCCCCTGAAATCCAGGGTTGTATCCAAATCCATCCTGGTACAACAGTCATCTCCGCTCATTCAAAACACAAACCCGGATTCTCGAGTGCAGATGGCAGAAATTTGGCCTCACGATTCACCATCAGCTGTGGCTCGAGCACCTCCGCACCGACTGCCTCTCCCTTTCACAAGCCAAAACTGACTTTTACTCCAAAGTCACCCTGGAGGCAAACAACAATCCAAAGACTCGGTATTCCACTATCCATCACTTCCTCAGTCCCTCAAGCCCCCTCCATCCTCACATCAAATGCCAACTGCGAAGAGGTCCAAGACTTCTTCTCCTCAGAGATTGAAAACATACGCTTGGCTGCATCGTCCTCCTCCACAACATTCCCTTCCATGCAACCCAGACCATCCACACTGCCTTCTCCCTCCACCACGGCTCCTGCCACTTCCCCCCTCCTTACACTCCTTTGCCACATTTTGCCTCCCTCTCAACCACAATCACCCGGATGAAGTTCACCACCTGCTGCCTCGACCCCCACCCGACCCAGCTGCTGGTCACTCAACTCCCCCTCCTCTCCCCCCTTCTGGCCGACACGGTCAACCAGTTACTCTCCTCAGGCTCTCTTCCACTCCCACTGAAAGCCGCTGTCATCACACCCCTCTTCAAAAAAGCTATCCCTCTAATCTTGCACACTACCATTGCATCTCTAACCTACCCTTCCTTGTCAAAGTCCTGGAACGCGTTGTTGCAGGTCAACTTCGGTCACACCTCTCCCTCCACTCCTCGAACGCTTGCAGTCTGGTTTTCACCCTGCCACAGTATAGAGACAGCGCTTGTTAAAGTCACAAACGACATTCTCTCTATCTGTGACCAGGGCTCCCTCAGCCTCCTCGTACTCCTGGATCTCTTTACTGCATTCGACAGTTGACCACGCCATCCTCCTCCACCGCCTCTCCTCCCTTATCCACCTTAGTGGGACCGCACTCGCATAGTTCAAGTCCTACTTAACCAACCGCCTCCATTTCATCTCGGCAAATGGTTTCTACTCCTGCCCTCCCCCTGGTCACCCGCAGGGTACACCAAGGCTCTATCCTTGGCCCTCTTCTTTTCCTTATCTATGTTCTTATCTATGTTCCCTTTGGGTAATATCATCAGCAGACACGGGGTAAACTTCCACATGTATGCGGATGACACACAAATCTACTTTGCCTCCTCCAGTACCAACTCCGGGTCCACCAATGTTCTATCAGCTTGTCAGGCAGACATCAGGGCCTGGATGAGTGCAAACTTCCTGCAGCTGAATGTGGACAAAACGGAAGCCATACTCCTTGGCTCCGTCAATGTCTTCACACCTGTGGATCTGAACTCCTCAACCTCCCTGAGCTCTCCCTCAGACTCACTGAACCAGTATACAATCTAGGCATCCAGTTTGACCCCTAGTTGTCCTTCCTCCCCCACATCTGGTCCCTGACCAGGACCGCCTTCTTCCACCTCAACCACATTGCCCGCCTCTGACTGTTACCTTACCTATAAGTATGCCACCGGCATACTTACCCAGACAAAACTCCATACCCACATCCTGGGACCTGGGGAGGAGGAAGGTGTAACAAATTGTCTTGGGCACCTGGGGCTAGCGTGTGAAAGTTTTAAAAAAAAACAAATCAGCCTATCTAGGATCATAAATGAAGAATCAGCACTTGGGTGAGGTCCCAGAGTGCAACCAGCAGCCTGTACTCTGACATAAAACAGAGCAACTCCTCCCCACCATGGGTGGGTAAATGTTCGGGACGGGGTGGAAAGGGCTTAAATTCCTGGAATGGCTCATTGAGATATATGATGAGCTCCAGGTGTGCCTGGTACCATGGTTACTACACTTAAGCAAACAAGCAAGAATATAAGGAGCAAGATAAGGCACTCCTTGTATGACAATGACGACAACTTGGATTTATACAGCGCCCTTCATGCCGGATGGCCAATCAACAAGGTTTGGTTGAAACGTGGCTTATAAGGGGAAAACACAAGAACAACAACAAAATTACATTTGTATAGCACCTTTCACGTTGGGAGGACATCCCAAAGCGCTGACAGAGAGTTTCGGACCCGAGCTGCGGGTCGTGATCGCGAGGGTGGAGGGCGGGGGGGAGCAGCAGGGAGATCGAGAGCACGGTCGAAGAGGAGAGTCTTGAGATGGGTCTTGAAACAGGCAAGAGAGGGGGCAAGGCAGAGGGACTGCGGGATGGAGTTTCAAAGGGTGGGGGCAGAGTGGCAGAAGGTCCGCCCGCCAATAGTGGGGCGAGTGAGGCAGGGGACATGAAGCAGGCCAGAGCCCTCTGAGTGGAGGGAGCGAGTAGGATGGAGGTCGCAGAGGTGGGGGAGCAAGACCATGGAGGGCTTTAAAGATGGGGACCAGGATCTTGAACTGTATCCTCTGAGTGATGGGAAACCAGTGGAGTCGGGCGAGGATGGGGGTGAAAGGGTGCGGAAGAGGACACCGGCTGTAGAGTTCTGGATGATCTGCAGCCTATGGAGGGAGGAGTTGGGGAGCCCGACAAGCAATGAGTTTGGATAGTCAAGCCCCGATGTATGGGGGAACTGAGAATGGGGGAAGATGTAGGTAATTTAAAACAACACTCTTGTCTCTTAAAAGTAAATCATTCCAAAATAAATCTTCAGAAAGGCAGAAACGAGTGCCTAAACTAACAGTGCCACATAGTGGCCTTGAATATTGCTGCAATCTGCACTCACATCCTCACATTCCTGTGAAGGTGACTATTTTTTCCACTATTTGCTATGCAATTAAACTTGAAAAAAATCAAGATTATAGAATAATAATCCTTGCATTTGATATAGCGCCTAATCACATTATTGAGATGCTTATTACTGTAATGTGAATTGCCTAAACTAGCAATGCCATATTCTATATTTTGTGGGCGAAATACAGCAGCCAATTACGCACAGTAGTGTCCCACAAACAGTTGTGGATTGAGTGACCAAATTATTTTATTTATTTATTTTTGAAGGGATTATAAACCCCCAGAAAGCGATCTGCCAATTGACTAACAACTGGCTACGTACTGCTAGGTAACCAGAGGCGTGTGGAGTAAGGAAACTTGCTTAAGGTTTCATCCTGCCCAGGAATCGAACCTGGGTCCTCTCGCTTGTGAGGTGACTTTAAAAANTTCAACTTGAGGGGCAACTCAATTGATTGTGAAGACTTGGGGAAGGGGATAATAATGAGAGTCTTTAAAATTTATAACTGTGAAAATTAAATGAAAATCACTGGGAATGAGTTGTCCCAAACACTGAATAGCCTACCATCACACTAGGGTAGAAAAAACACTTAAAACACTGAGACATAAACACCAGATTAAGTAAAAATCGTAAAATGAAAACAGAAATTCCCCAAACACAAAATGAGTAAACAGGCACGTGGAAAGATACCTGTGGATTTTAAACCAACTTTTTTCTGAGTATTTTTGTAATGTGAAACTTCAAGGCAATATATAGTCATTAAGGAAATGGTGGAGGAAATATTCAGCACTTGGATTGTAAATTAAAATTGTCCCTGATGTCTTAGGTTAAATTGGCTGCAACGTATCGCCCACAAATACACAGTCAATTCACTTTACAGTATATTCTGTGAAGCGCTTTGAGATGTCTAGAAGATATGAAAAGCGCTATATCAAATGCAAAGATTATTATTATTGTTATTATTATTAAAGAGTTGTATATGGTTCCCAGTGACCTCCTTCTACAATGGCTGCCATGATGAAGGAGTGTAGATAAAGAATGGCAAGGCTTGCATATAAAGAACCAGCCCTTGAGTGAGGTACCGGAAGATACCTGTTTCCACAGGTAGAAGAATGTTCCAGGTGGAAGAAAGAAGCAAATGTTTTCAAGAGAGGGGTAAATTGCAGAAACATTAAACAGAAAAAAAAACCTCTGAGGTCAATTGCATCATTCTACTTCCATGTCTGTTGAGATCAGTTAATTTACAGTAGGGATCCAAGCATAGCCCTTCCTGGCCTCAAGTTCATACTAATCAATGGCTTTAACTAATCAAGATGTTTTCCCAAGGAAATGATGCCTTTCAAATTCAATGTATCTATCATACAATACATCCTCTTTTTAAACAAAGAAAACATTACCAAAAAAAACATTTCATTTGCTGCATAAAACAAATTTATTTGCTCATTATAGCTTTTTCATCTCTGAATACTAGCAATGTTTGTCTAGTTTTAACTGGACACACTGCATCAAGCTTTTACACTTAGCATTTCTGAAAACAGAAACAATTGTATACAGCTAGAATGCTGTTCACTTTACAAAAAGGATATAGTTTTAGTAGTCACAAACTTAATGTGATTTTATGTTTCCAATACAAAATAACATTAGTTAATGAATAAGGGATTCTGATTCATTATAGCTTTCATTTAAATTAACCTTCACAGCAACCTTACCATATTCTTTGCATTTACACATAATAGTTGCTGGAATTTTTATTTAGTCATGATTTAAGATATTTGGCCAATCCTACAATTTCTGTAATGACAAAGTGATAATAAATGCAGTTTCAATGTCTATGCTTTTCCTTTCTTCATTTTTGAAATT
The DNA here is from genome assembly GCF_018977255.1 of Callorhinchus milii. Taxonomy (NCBI): domain Eukaryota; kingdom Metazoa; phylum Chordata; class Chondrichthyes; order Chimaeriformes; family Callorhinchidae; genus Callorhinchus; species Callorhinchus milii. The sequence goes on from NW_024704743.1 coordinate 78,518,461, forward strand.
TTCTCTTTTCTTTTCTTAACGTGTTTAGGCACCTTGTTTTTTCGTTTCTCTCGCTGAGCTTCTTTAACTAACTTTTTTCTTTCCTAGAAATAAAAATACAAATACTGTTCAGACATATATAGTCAGTAAACAGATCCATTAATAATGTCACTTCTTACATCAGTCTATTCACACACTTTGAACATCAATTGCATTGACTATTTATTGCACTTATATAGCCAGCAGCATATTAAAAGCAATTTGCTAATTACATGAACAGATGTAACAGAACAACCCCATTTTACTCTCATCTGGGTTCAATATCGGACATCGGTGTTTCCTGTGCTAAGATATAATTCAGTCTCTGAGATACTTGAATCCAGGCGACCGCATTATAACAAGTTTGCCATGAAATACTTTTTTGAATTGTTAGCAAATTGTTAGCTGTGCTCTGCAATTGATACAACCAATACAATTGATGTTCGTAGTTCAGCCCAGGAAGCTGGCTAGTCATAGCCAGAAGCCAGGTGTACTGCTTTTCCTGTAGCATAGGTCTACAAGCACCTGGTTACATTCTAAGGGGGATGTCCTGTATATAGAAGCAATAAATATCAAGGGAACACGACCTGGAATTACCATAGAAAAATTAGGGAATTATTAAGAATTTTCATTATTCACTTGGCAATTTAAAATACATATAGAGATGATCCTAAAATGGACATTTATTCAATTACTGAAATGAATGAAGTAAAGATCAATATTTGAGTGATTAAAGAGAAGGGGCTACTTGTTCCTTTTGGGATGGATCTCAACTGTGAGGTTTCCCGCAACAGAAAGAGTCAATTGATTCAAGTCTAAAGCTGGACTACAACAACAACTTGCACTTATATAGCACCTTCCACACAGTGTAGCGTCTCAGAGCACTAGACAGGGGTGCACACCTTACTGCCGACCAGCTGACCCCAGTGACAGGTTTGTCCCTCCAAGTCCTGCCAATGAGCCAGGCTGGCTATAATGTCAACAGTTATGCCGTGGAGAACTGGACACCCACAGGATCACGAGCTGGGAGTACTGAGACTCCCACTGAGGACTGATTAGATTCTGACAACCCATTGCCAAGCATATCATTTGGGAGCTTGTTCAGCCCTGCTTACCTCCCCACCCAAGGAGGATATTTATTGAATTCCTTCATGAAAGCTAATATGGATTCTACCGTTTAGAGAAGCTTACTGTAGATGCCAATCATCCAATGTTCCTTCAGCTGAGATCTTCTTACTGGAATTTCTGGCTACGTGTATTGTTTGACTCCTCTGAGCTGCAGACAGCAAATGAGCTATTTTCTGTTCGCGGGATTCAAACAATCTGACTAAGTCAATATTGCTGGCCACTACGAAGGCCAGCAAGCATGGTGAGGCTGCTCAGCGTGGCATTGGCACGCTCCAGGAGAGTTGGCTGATGAGAGTTTACACATGACAGAAATATTTGGTCTGCAAGATTTGTTTATTTTTGGCTCGGTTTGAATTCCGGATACCCAGGAGCTTACGGTACTCATACTTAGGTACAATAAGTGATGAGTAAAATCTTTCAAATTAAGACCATTTTCTTTGTTGCTAATATTAAGATAAAGTTTCCTCCCACCATCGTTGGTTTCAAAAGGAATCTTGACAGACGGGGCAAACTGACCTTTTTCTCAGGGTCATTTTCCTGCTCGTGATCTTTAGGGTGAATCCTTTCCCCATCCTCTTCAGAACCAGATTCCACTTCAGAGCTCTCATCCTCTGCAGATGTAGATGTTTCTTCATGTTCAGCATTCTCAAGTAGAGCAGGAACCTTATATGGATAAATAACAATGGATTAAACACATTATGGCTAATGAGATAAGACAAACCATCAAAAATGGACTAAAATGTAGGTACTGAATTACTGAGAGATTTGTTAGTTTGGGAACCAAATTGTGCAACAATTTTTCATTTGCTCCCTTAAATTAGTATTTTCTTTGGCCAAATTAAGTTATTCAGCTAAAGCAAAAAGTTTTACTGGAAACACACTCTTGACACCTGAAGTGAAAAGAAATCTCACCTTCTGGACACCAGACAAGTCTTTCTTCATTCCAGTCACAGTCTGATAAAGAATCTAAACAAACCACACACAGAAAATGCAATTAAAGTGTTATTATTTAAGTTTTCTTCTCACCTGTTTCTCCACTCCTGAAGATGGTGACTGAGTAAACCACAACTATACTTCTCAAATTGTGGATGTACTAGACATTAGTTAAAGACACCCATACTAAGTTCTTAGTTTAGGAAATTTCTGTGCATCTTGTACAAATAAAATGATGCTACAGTGGGGAAAGGAGAGGATATACAGGATAGAACAGTGACAAGACTGATGAGAGGTGCCCACCTCATTACGCCGCAAAATATCCTATATAGATAGTACGATCCTATATAAATTGAGTTTCAGCAGTTTTAAATCAGTTTCTATTAGCCACAAAATTGCACTTAATATTGAAGGAACCATTTTTGGAGAGTATGCATTGGTATTTGGTTTGGGAAATAGAAGATTGCATAATGGATGTTCTTCTGTGTTAGGAGCAAGATCAATTAAACAAATCACCTTTCAACAACAAGAGACAAAAACTTGTGACTGTTTTACCCAGACATTTTTCTTTAACAACCGTTAACCATAGATACAATATTTTCACACAAAAAGATGTGTACTAAATCCGATCACTTATATCATTATTTACATTGTCATGCTGTACATTCATGATCATATCCTCTTCCTTGAGCTGCATCATTGTTTCCACATCTCGTTCATAGTCTGTTACTTCATTCAGTGTCCTGGGAATATAGGCTTTTTTGAAAACCTATTGTAGAAAAAAATATTTAGGGTCAATCCTCTTCACTGGATACAATGGAAAATGATAAGGGTAGTTTAATGAGACAATGTTCTTATTCATTTGTATTTTCCAGCCAAGGCAAGCAGAATCCGTTTGTTGGGAAGAGGGGGAGGAGAGCATAGAATTAACTTACAAGTAGTTATAATTCTCTTTTCCAACGGGAACAGAAGTAAAGTTCTGTGTTATACAGGCCAACCTGGATCCAAACACATGCAGATTGCTGCTTTCCAGCACTCCAATTACTAATGGACTTTTTAAATGAATTAGAAAAGGGGTTTCTGAATAGAGGCATAGAGTACAAAAGCAATGAAGTTCTGCTACCCTTTATAAGTCACTGGTTAGGCCTCTGCTGGAGTATTGTGTCATTTCTGGGCACCACACTTTAGGAAGGATAGCAAGGCCTTGGAGGGATGCAGAGAAGATTTACCAGAATGGTACCAGGGATGAGGGACTTTCGTTATGTGGAGAGACTAGAGAAGCTGGGATTGTTCTCCTTAGAGCAGAGAAGGTTAAGGGGAGATTTAATAGAGGTGTTCAAAATTATGAGGGATTTTGATAAGATAGGGAAAGAATGTTTCCACTGGCAGGTGGGTCAGTAACCAGGGCACATAGATTCAAGATAATTGGCAAAAGAACTAGAGGGGAGATGAGAATTTTTTTTATTATTACACAGGAAGTTGTTATGGTCCGGAATGCATTGCCTGAAAGGCTAGTGGAAACAGATTCAATAATAACTTTCAAAAGTGAATTCAATAGATAATTGAAAAGGTAACATTTGCAAGGATATGGAGAAAGAGCCAGGGGAGTGGGACTGATTGGGTAGCTTTTCTAAAGAGCCGGCACAGGCAAGGTAGGCAGAATGGTCTCTTCTGTGCTGTAATATTCTATGATTCCAGGTGACATTTAACACTGTAAAAATACAGTTTAACTTCAATGGTAAGGGTTCAGACCGGCCATCAGAACGTGCAGTCCTGTAGCTCAGTGGTTAGAGCACTCGCTTTGCAAGCGAGAGACCTGAGTTCAATTCCAGGCAGAGGGCGAAACCTTGGGCAAGTTTCCTTACTCCACACAGAGCCTAATAATAATCCCTCCAAAACAAAACAATAATAAAAATTGGTCATTTTCAATCTACTGTTTGTGGGACATTGCTGTGCGCAATTGGCTGCCGCGTTCGCCCACAAATATACAGTCAATTCACTTTACAGTGTGTTCTGTGAAGCGCTTTGGGACGTCCTCCCGACGTGAAAAGTGCTATATCAAAATGCAAGGATTATTATTATTATTATATTATCATAATATTGCCAATATGCACCCATAATAGTGTGAAACCACCTCATTCAGGTGGTCATCTGTCCATTTTATTCTGTACATGTTGTATTGGGTCACTGCCTAATGCAAACCCATCAACAGCACAATAAATAGTTTAAGATAGGGAAGAAAGTCAAACAAAAGATTCACCTCTTCATCTACTTTGTCCTGATTGGATCGCTCTTCCTCTGTTCTCTCTGCACCTATTTCCATTGCCTAGAAACACAACCATAATAATAGTCATTAACTAGGGGGTTTAAGGCGTAGAAAAATATTTAGCAATAACAAACTAGGTGTACAAAGTCCTACCTTCTCAAGATAAGCATCTAGATTATCTTCCGTAATTGAAGGATCTATAATAAACTCAAAGAGCTCTCGTACTGTCATCACAGCAACATCATGTTTACGGAAAAATTCTGTGAACGTATCGAGAGATAAAATAATGAACATCATTTCCACCTAGATTTATGGGAATGCACTTCTTGTTGATCTCCCTTGCTCCACAATTCATAGCTCCAACTCACCCAAAACTCCAACGCCCACATTCTCACCTGCACCAAACTCTATCCCCCACCTGATCGCTTTCAAGGTCCTTGTCTTCAGACAAATGACTCCACTCAGGCACATCCTTTATCTCTGTGATCTTCTCCTATCCTAATTCTCTGCTTGGCCCTTCCACTTTGATTGACTAGAGCTCACTGCGTGTGCCCACCCTTACTGCACCACCATCAGTGGCCGAACTCTGGAATCCCTTCCTCCTATTTGGTCACTCTCTAACCATGCAAGCCCCACCTGAAAACCTTCCTCTTTGAACCATCCAGTCCACTTCTCCCAGAATCATTGGTTAAACAGATAAAATCTAAATCAAACCAGAAACAACTGATAGTTTTCCCCTCACCATTAATGTTCAGACAATCCTTTCGAAGAAACTCCAAGGCATGTGGGTGATCGTGCTCCACTGACTGTGATACATCAATGATGTATATTCCCCCATTGTGGTACCTTTGGGATTAAGAATTAAAAATGTGCCAATTACCTGCTTTCACAAACTTTTAATCTCCAATTACTTTTAATCATAGTCAGACAAGGATAGTTAAACAGTTATATTTCCTCTCATTATCAAAGTGAAAGTCGACTATCTTATTTATCAAATGAGTCACATACTTGTAAAAAAAAGTCATTCAGTGAAAGTATTACAATAATTTTTCCCTTTGATATAAATTATAAACACTCGACATTACTTCCAAAATTCAAAATATTTTTGCAAATAGTCCACTGTATTTTTAACGACATTTGTGGTGCAACTGTCAAAAAGCACATTTGAACCCACAAATTGCATCACTTTTGACTGAATCATGAGTAACAAATGCTTAAATAACAATATCAGATTATATAAGTATTATTTCCATGAGGATTTATAACCATAAATTGTTTACAAAAAGATTACAAAAGCTATTGGAATAATGCCTTCAGTAAAAAATATTGTGTGCTGATTATCACTTCCTCAATCTAAGTTGACATTTGTACCTACAAACTTTCAAATACATATCTAATCATTAAATAATAAACCAAAGAACAAGGCATTCCAAGCAAATATCGAACAGTAACTTACAGAATGTTAAATTCACTGAGATCAGCATGAACCAGTCTGGCATCCTTATACATTCTCCGCATGTACTGAATGACGAGCAAATAGAGCTCACGGACCTTAGATTCAGTAAGATGGGCATTTTTCAACAATGGTGCTGGCCTGCAAAGTAAAACGATTAAATACGGAATACTGTTTCTGTGTACAGGATGATTACAGTGATAAGATGTAAAAAGGTACATTGGCATGAACAATTACTGAAACTTATGCAAGAAAGTTTGGAGCAGGATTACTGAAAGCATGTAAGCAAGCTACAACATGAAATATTTAAGGTGAAAATCTTGATGTACAAATAGCAAGTAAGTAGATAAGTAAATAGCACAGTTCACATAGTTCATTTCTGGTCTTGCCACCGAACGTTTAGAACAAATACATACACATATTTTAAAGAGAAACATAGTTAGCTATTTACTATCAATAGAGGACATCAACCAATGCCCGCTATTGATAATAAATAGATTTATTTTATAAACAGTGTTTTACCTGTTTCTAAAAGACTGTCACACACAACACACATAGGTCATTTGATGCACAAATCACTGATTTGAGCTTATTGCCAATTCAAAAATTCTTAAATTATCTTCAATTAGAATTAAATTTAAAAGATTAAGAAAGTACATAGATTATACATAAATCAGTGAACATCAAAAAGAGATTAAATAGATTTATAGTTTTCTAAAAGAGAAAATCATGATATTTAGAGGAAAGGGAAATTCTAGGAGAGTACTTTAGAGTAACCCTCTTCATGCATACTAAAAAACAAAAAAAATTGTACATTAATGAACACCTTAACTTAGGGTTTCACATTCCTTACTAGATGTCTATATAAAGGGACACATTGAACTCAGTGGGATACGCACAACTTGAGTCCATAATTATGCTACCAAATCAGAATGATGTACTGAAGTATATTTATCTCTTATATTCTTCAACTCCTCTAAAATACTGTGCGAGGGAAATGCTTCTAACAAATGCTTCTTCTAACCCTCTTAAGGATTCTTTTTTCTGTCTCATCCGAAACTTTGAATTGAACAATTTAATAGTTTTAGATAAAAAATACTCACATATCATCTTTACCAATAAAACCCATAACAAGAACATGACTCCTAAGCATGATTGGTTCTGGACATGGGATTTCTGCTGTTTGTAACCTGCATTTAAAAAAAACATTAAAAAAAACATTAAATCCTCACTATAACAAAGGTATGAGAAATAATAATAATAATCCTTCCATTTGATACAGTGCCTTATCACATCATTGGGATATCTCAAAGTGCTTCACAGAATATACTATAAAGTGATTCTTTATATATACTATACTATATATTCTTTACATATACTATATTTATATGGTATATATACTCTAATATATATCATAGTAACATATATAGTAATATATATAGTATTATTATATATACTTTATACATACTATAATATACTATAAAGTGACTGTTAATTCTTGTTGAGGAATTCCATCAAGAAATATAGTCAATCAGACCCCCACCCCTCCAAACTTTTTTTTGGTACCTGATCAAATTTCGCATCTCTTTCTCTGCCCACGTTCTGACCATTTTTCTTGGATTGCCTTTACAATATCCACGACGAAATCTGCAAAACAGTTATTATTAGTTTTCTTCAACAAAATCAGCAATTTTTTTTAAAAAAAGGATCTAACAAATCCCATTGTTGTAACTAAAACATGATTTACATTTTAAAAGATTTCCACATCATTCATCACTTAAAACTATCCAGTGACAGTCTAATTTATTTTCACAAATAAAATGCCAGAGACCTTATTATTATTCATATTATTAGTAGTATTAATGCTTTTAATATATGTACACTTATACATGACTGAATACTCTGTTTCCTGTTTCAATCACGTTAAGAAAATATACAAATTTAAAACAAAACACTTGCAAAACTCTCACCTAAATTCACCACTGACATATTTATCACGATCTTTGAACATTAAGATAGAGGTTTTATAAATCTTTATTGCTCTGCTCTCTCCACGACTTGTCGTTGCATGATATACATTTGCCTATTAGAAAAATAAACAACATTTTACAAGGCTTGAAGAAACAGAAGAACAAGGGTTAAATGGGCTTAAAAGGTTATAATGAAGAACCCTATTCTTTTAAGTAAACATTCATTGGGAATATTTTGGTAACATTTACAAGGAAGGTAAAGGAAAAGAAACATATTTTCAGCATTATGTCAAATTCAATAGTATCCTACTATATGCATTTTCCCTTGTTAAATGGCAAGACCTTTTTTGATTATTTTCATAAAACAATCAAAATTTAAAATATAGGAGGAAGAGCACTATTTGTCATTATTGCAAGTGACTAGAATTTTACCTAATCTAATCCAAGTTAGCAATCTAGATATATGGCATACATCTGTGGTGCATATTTACAGAGACCTGGGTTCGATTCCTGGCAGGGTGAAACCTTGGGCAAATACTCCACATGCCTAATAATAATCCCTCAAGAAAAAAAGAATAATAAATTGGTCGCTTCAATCCACGACTGTTTGTGGGACACTGTTGTGCGCAATTGGCTGCCGCATTTCACCCACAAATATATAGTCAATTCACTTTACAGTCTATTTTGTGAAGCGCTTTGAGACGTCTAGAAGACGTAAAAAGCGCTATATCAAATGCAAGGATTATTAAACGTAGTGGTACTCGCCACTCTTACACAAATTAGACCAAAATTCTCACCGACCTCTTTTCCTGTGCTGATACATCCATTGATTTCCGAGACCACGCCTCTGCTTAGCATTTTAAACAGAATCATTCGAGTTCTTGGATCTAATACCTAAGAATTAATAGTAAAACTTCAGCTTTGTAGTACAGCATTGCTTACATCTTTATATATTGCAGAGGGCACGCCAAGGGTGGACTGATCAAGACAAGTTAACATTTTCCTTTATCAATCTCTTCCTGATTAAAAGCAGCATTACAATTTAATAAGCAAAATGTGCCATCATGTTTCTGTAGGCAAATCCATCAACATCATCATCAACAACAACAACTTGCATTTATATAGCACCCTTCAGGCAAGGTACAGTTTCGCTGCACTTAGTAAGCAGCTCTGATTACCTGCTCCACAGTAGCTCGGTCAGACTTATCCTTAACTCGATACCTAAAAATAATGCAGAAACATACAATTTTATGAAGGGCTTTAAACCAGTCCAAATATATTGTATCCTGCAATCATAACCAACCTCCCAAGTATAATAAAACTATAAGGCACAAGCACATTTTGATTTAGATTTGACACATTTTTATCAACCAATTTTAAATTTGCTTTGTTGCAGGTTTTACTTACATTTCTGCATGCTTCTGTCTTGACTTTTCAGTTACTCTGCTTATCACAGAATCAGCAAAATGTAGCTTATCTGAGAACATAAATCAAAAAGAAAGTTAAATAATCACAAAGTAATCTTTATATTTGACAACTGTATTCATTATAATTAGGATCTGTAATTTTTGACAGTGGTACCATAGTTCTATAACCCCCCGTTCTTCCCCTGGTCCCCCACCAAATAAATCATGTACCATTCGCCAGCTGAATAGCTGGGAAAGTAACCTGCTCCTAGAGTCTGACAGTATTAACTGTAATTGGCCTTGTGCTCTTTCAGATCAACTTTGTTCTCGTCCACTATTTCTTGAGTTGGGTACCACCGCATGTTCTGATAGCTCCATTCTTGACAAGTAATGTCTACACAATGAACACTGGTGGAATATTCAACTCTGGGAGACATCACTGACAAGGCCAATGTTGTCCTCCACAAAAAACACTTTGCAAATATTCCTACTTCCTGTATAAGTTTGGCTATTGTTGAAACAATAATTTAACATTGTAAATTTTGTTTTCATTGGAAAATCCAAATTAGATTGAGTTTTATTGGAGGATCTCAACAACAAAGCATGCATTTGAAAACTTCAAGTCATTGATTTGGAACATTAAGTGAACATATCAGAATAGTGAAGGTTTAAATAAAATCTATAAAATAACCATTTAGATAGAATGCGAATGTTGAAGCAGCAATAATTTAAATTAGTAATATGCAGCCTACATGCAATGTTTCCATTTTGTTAAAGTGTACATGCCATTTATTTTAATATTCTGATGATGCTGCTTAATCATGAGAGTTTCATAATAAACTTACCAAGATTAATTTTATGTTGAAACTTTCCAAGAGCTTTGTCATTTGGAGTGGACATCTTTGTTGGATTGGAAGGATTCTGTCTGTTTGCCTAAAGTGACAAAAATAGCAGAATAGATTTCAGTTGTGATGTTAGGTTGCCAATAAAATGAAACAACGTGGAAATAGGCTATTTGGCCCAATTGTCAGTGTCGGTGTTTATACTCCATGCAACCCTCCATCCCTCCTATACCAGGAAGCTAAAATACAGGAACGTATATACCATATTGTACCTAGATCAAATGTCTGTCAAATAAAAGCTGAAATTGTGCATTTACACAAAAGGGGCACTCGGAAAAAAAATGCATAAATTATTTAGGTTTGTGAAACAGTCCATCTTACACTGCAATTTTACTTCACTACTTGAGGTTGGGTATAAGACAGTACCTTTAGTTTAACCTCTAAGATTATAATGTTTAATGTGGCAAGTGAGAACAGAATCATCTGATTTCAGTATACGCGTGACCAGTATAGTTTCATCTAGGCATTTTTTTGCCCAGTATTCCTTCAGTTTTCTACGGTAAACAAGATAATAATTTAATGCAATACAAACTGAAGCCAGAATGATTTGCATTACCTGCTGGTTGTTTCTCCTGACAGCAGCGTAGCGTTTGGTAAGGTCTCCACTGCACTGATCCCAGTCCCAGGCTTCATCTTCATCACTTTCAATATCTGCTTCCTCATCATCTGGATAATTCAGCTGCAGATTTTTTATTTCTTTCTCCGTCGTTCTCACTGCCTCAGTTTGTTCAGGACAGCTACTGTGATTAAAAACAAAAAAAATTAAACTAATGACAGAACTGTATTATGTTTCAGTGATCAAACAAATTGTGACTTTATTGAATAAAGTTTATTTTTCAAAAAAATTACAGAACCAACACTAACAATTCCAAGTATTAACATAACATTATAGCAAAAAACAACTGGAGTCTGCAGCGAGAGGGAGGAGGGGGCAGCTCCTTAAAGTTGCTCCTGGCTATACAAAGCTTATTAATCACCTGTTTTGCTATTCGGGGCTTATTATTTCATTGCCTTCTAATCACTGGACATTAATGCAAGACAAGTAGATCAAATGAGCAAAACTCAAACATTAAGGGGTGAAGGAAGGTCAGGAAAATTAAAACTTCCAAATTTAATGTTGAATAGTAACAACATGCTCCACAACTATGACATGGATGCTCACTGTTTTCTCAGTGAATAGGGTTTGATGTTATTCAGACAGTAAGGGGAAAACAGAAGTTCAAAGGTACTTCCCGGTGATTAATACAGAGCAGACAGAAGCAGCATGGTAACCTGCTGCCTTCTCGGCATCTCAGAGGTGAAATGACCTGTGATGCACTTTGAGACATAATGTAATGTACATTATATATACTGTATATATATATTAAAAATAAGGTATATATACACTATATATACACACAATGGATGAATTATTATTATGTCCATGATGTCCTATTTATCTATAAAAACAGGAAACATTTATGAAGTGCTTTAGATACCCTCAACTTAAGGGTTATAAGCTTGTAAGTTTTCTTTTACTACAGAATTAACAAGTAGACAGACACAGACAGACAGACTGACACAGACAGACACGCAGAGACAGAGACACAGACACACATTGAGACACACAGACAGACAGAGAGACACCCAGACAGACAGGCAGGTACAGACACGGGCACAGACACACAAAGTCACATAGACAGACACCCAGACAGACATAGACAGAGACACACATAGAGACACACAAAGTCACATAGACACAGACAGACAGACTGACACAGACAGACAGACAGACAGACACACAGATACACAGACAGAATTGTGTAAATGTTGGTCACAAGGGAGAAGCTGAATAAGTAAAATGATTCTCCAAACATTTGCCTTTTGCCTGAGCTCTGGCACGTCTGTGACACGAGATACGACGATTCAGTCACCAAAGGAGCTCTGTATTCTCTCTCTCCCTGTCTATATATATATATATACACTGTACTGTATATCACTCTCTCTCGCCCTGTTTATATATATACTGTATTATATATTACACTCTCTCTCCGTCTATATATATATATACACACACACTATATTGTATATCACTCTCTCTCCCTGTTTATATATATATACACTGTATTATATATTACACTCTCTCCGTCTATATATATATATACACTGTATTGTATATCACTCTCTCCCTGTCTATATATACACTGTATTGTATATCACTCTCTCCGTCTATATGTATATATACACTGTATTGTATATCACTCTCTCCCTGTCTATATATACACTGTATTGTATATCACTCTCTCTCCCTGTCTATATATATATACTGTATTGTATATCACTCTCTCTCTGTCTATATATATACTGCATTGTATATCACTCTCTCTCCCTGTATATATATATATATATATATATGTACACTGTATTGTATATCACTCGCTCCCTGTCTATATATATATACACTGTACTGTATATCACTCTCTCTCCCTGTCTATATATATATGTACACTGTATTGTACATCACTCTCCCTGTCTATATATATATATATATATATATATGTACGCTGTATGGTATATCACTCTATCCTTGTCTATATATATATATATATGTACGCCGTATGGTATATCACTCTCTCTCCCTGTCTATATATATATGTACACTGTATTGTATATCACCCTCTCTCCCTGTCTATATATATACACTGTATGGTATATCACTCTCTCTCCCTGTCTATATATATATGTACGCTGTATGGTATATCACTCTCTCCCTGTCTATATATATATATGTACGCTGTATGGTATATCACTCTCTCTCCCTGTCTATATATATATACACTGTATGGTATATCACTCTCTCTCCCTGTCTATATATATATATATACACACTGTATTGTATATCACCCTCTCTCTCCCTGTCTATATATATATATATACACTGTATGGCATATCACTCTCTCTCCCTGTCTATATATATATATACACTGTATGGTATATCACTCTCTCTCCCTGTCTATATATATACACTGTATGGTATATCACTCTCTCTCCCTGTCTATATATATATGTACACTGTATTGTATATCACCCTCTCTCCCTGTCTATATATATATATATATGTACACTGTATGGTATATCACTCTCTCCCTGTCTATATATATATATATATATGTACGCTGTATGGTATATCACCCTCTCTCCCTGTCTATATATATATATACGCTGTATGGTATATCACTCTCTCTCCCTGTCTATATATATATATACACTGTATGGTATATCACTCTCTCTCCCTGTCTATATATATATATATATATGTACGCTGTATGGTATATCACTCTCTCTCCCTGTCTATATATATATATATACGCTGTATGGTATATCACTCTCTCTCCCTGTCTATATATATATATACACTGTATGGTATATCACTCTCTCTCCCTGTCTATATATATATATATATACACTGTATGGTATATCACTCTCTCTCCCTGTCTATATATATACACTGTATGGTATATCACTCTCTCTCTCCCTGTCTATATATATATATATACACACACACTGTATGGTATATCACTCTCTCTCCCTGTCTATATATATATATACACTGTATTGTATATCACTCTCTCTCCCTGTCTATATATATACACGGTATGGTATATCACTCTCTCTGTCTATATATATATATATATATACACTGTATGGTATATCACTCTCTCTGTCTATATATATATATATATATATACACTGTATGGTATATCACTCTCTCTGTCTATATATATATATATATATACACACTGTATGGTATATCACTCTCTCTGTCTATATATATATATATATATATACACTGTATGGTATATCACTCTCTCTGTCTATATATATATATATATATATACTGTATGGTATATCACTCTCTCTGTCTATATATATATATATATATATACACTGTATGGTATATCACTCTCTCTGTCTATATATATATATATACACTGTATGGTATATCACTCTCCCCCTGTCTATATATATATATACACTGTATGGTATATCACTCTCCCCCTGTCTATATATATATATACACTGTATGGTATATCACTCTCTCACTCACTTGTCGCTCTCCACATCCTCAAACTGTCCGGGCTCGGGCTCGGGCTCGCGCTGCTCTGCGAGGACACCACGCGACATCATGGCCGCTCTGCTCTGCCCCGTCCCCTCACCCTACGTCACCCCGCCAGGCGGGGCCTCACCCTACGTCACCCCGCCAGGCGGAGCCTCACCCTACGTCACCCCGCCAGGCGGGGCCTCACCCTACGTCACCCCGCCAGGCGGGGCCTCACCCTACGTCACTGCGCTCTCAACCCTCCCCCAATGTGTCCAGGTTGCGCGGGTTCACGCCCAATTGGGCGGTGTTCTGTTGTATTGTGCGTGAAACAAAATCAGCTTTGGGCTGGTGCCTAACCTTTTAAGACATTTTTAGTTTAAATCTGCAAAATCGTGATGCTTCTTTTTTACTTTGAAGACTTTTCTTATAGAGTTTCAGAAGCACTGACCTAAATTGGCCACTCTGCTACCCACAGGAGGAACACATACTGTTGGGCCAGTGTTTGGTGTATGTTGGGCTACAAACGTATTTTAATTTCAGGCAACTCTGCCCTCTGCCCCCAAATCCCCTCTGATTGACTGGAAATTCACACAATAGTATACCAGTAAATAGAAATTAACACAACGCCATAGAAATTTATTGCACAGAAGAAGGCTATTTGGCCCATTGTGTCTGTGCCGCTTTCTCAAGGCAATCCTTTCAGTCCCACTAACCTGCTCATTCCCCAAACTCCTGTCCCTGACTCTTTCTAAAGCATTTGTCTTCCCTCTTTAAGGCCAATATGGATTTTTCTTCAACCACCTCTCCTGCCACGACATTCCATATCCTAAGCACTCAATCACCACCGTATATGAAAAATGTCGCCTAACCTCCTCATCTGCTCATTTGGAATCCTGCAGCTCAGTGGTTAGAGCACTCGCCTCGCAAGCGAGTGAATTGGGATTGAGTCCCAGCAGGGCGAAATGTTGGGCAAGTTTCCTTACAATAGCAAGTAGGAACCCAGCTGTCAATCAATCACTTTTACGGGGGTAATAATTCCTTCAAAATAAATAAAATTTGGTCACTAAATCCACGACTCTGTGAGACCCGGCTGCGTGCAATTGGCTGCTGCATTTTGCCCCCAAAATATACTTTACAGCAAATTCTGTGAAGCTCTTTCAGGCGTCTTGAAGACATGATAAGGCGCTACATCAAATGCAAGGATTATTATATTAATAACTATCTTAAATTAATACACTCTCGATTATTATTATTATTATTGATACACTCCACCTCGCCCCCTCCTTAGCCCCCCTTCAGATACCATCTCAAAACCCTCCTCTTCGACCATGCCATCGGCCAACCCCCTTCCCCTCCCCTCCCTTCTCCTTCCCTGACCCCAGCTCGGGTCTTAAATGCTGTACACTGTCCAGCGCCTTGGGACGGCCTCCCGACGTGAAAGGCGCTATACAAATGTAATCTTGTTGTTGTTGTTGCTGACTCTTGTATGTTGCCTGGGTATTAGAAGTCTCTCTTTAACATGATGTCACAATGGTACCAGGCAAACTCCGATCCGTATGATAATAATAATAATAATAATAATAATCCTTGCATTTGATATAGCGCTTTTCACGTCGGGGGACGTCCCAAAGCGCTTCACAGAACACACTGTAAAGTGAATTGACTGTATATTTGTGGGCGAACGCGGCAGCCAATTGCGCGCAGCAATGTCCCACAAACAGTCGTGGATTGAAAATGACCAATTTATTATTGTTTTTGGTTTTGGAGGGATTATTATTAGGAGTGTGGAGTAAGGAAACTTGCCCAAGGTTTCGCCCTCTGCCTGGAATTGAACTCAGGTCTCTCACTTGCAAAGCGAGTGCTCTAACCACTCAGCTACAGGACTCCACGTCCACTGTGATGTCACAGAGAGATGAATGCACAACAATTGGGGGCAGTGAGGTCACAGACTGGGGGCAGTGAGGTCACAGACTGGGGCAGTGAGGTCACAGACTGGGGGCAGTGAGGTCACAGACTGGGGGCAGTGAGGTCACAGACTGGGGGCAGTGAGGTCACAGACTCGGGGCAGTGAGGTCACAGACTGGGGCAGTGAGGTCACAGACTCGGGGCAGTGAGGTCACAGACTGGGGCAGTGAGGTCACAGACTGGGGCAGTGAGGTCACGGAGGTGTTTGTGTAAGCTCACATGTGGGAGGTGTGACGTGATGCTGGCGGACAGGGGACGGCAGTGTAAATAAACATTGATGGATAGCAAGGATTGGCACCACTTTTCCTTCATGGACCCCTCCCGAATTAAAAATATAAAAGGTCAACGACGGTGAGTGGTTAACTGGGAAGGCTGCGGTGCGGGGGAGAGATCATCTTTAAGTTAATCACTTTGTGTGCCACCACTAAAACGTCGCATTGCTTGTATGTTACCAGATGATATTAGTCTATTTTTCCTTCACTTTTATTACCTTTGAAACACCATCCTCCAGGAATGAAGGTACTTCTGCAATGATGGTTTATGACTGGTTGGGCGAGACATCATTCGAGAGAAGCAAATTGGACAATGACAGTACATGAAATTTGTTCCAATTGTTTTGCTCTTTCTCACTTGAACTCAATACAAAAATGCCCACACACTCTCACTTGAACTCTCTCTCAAATATAATATTGTATTCCTACTAGTCTTGATTGATTTTAAAAGTATACACAGATATCATTTAAAATTTAATTGATGTACAGTTTATAGCTTATAAATCTGTGTTAGTTTCAATGTATCGCATGTTGTCCAATAAGTTAAATGATCTTTTCAATATCTCCTCTTCATCTTTATAATAGTTTTCAAAGCTATCATACCTCCAACAATAATTTGCCTATAATGACTCACAGCTCCTTTCGAGAACAAAATACCCAACCTGAGATGAATATTGGTTTCGCCGAAGGTAAGATTTCTCAGGAGTTTTGGTGATGAATCTTCTTATTTTTTACTTCACAACTTCCACTGATTGCTCCATAAATTGAAATTAAAAAAATTGAACTTTGTGGACCCATTCTTATTGCTAGAAAGATGGGGTAGACAACATAGGCTTTTATAACTCATCGGCTTGAAGCTTCTTAGAAGTGGTTTTGGAAAAGGTTTCCATCTCTTTGCCTTCTCGATCTGAACACAGTGAAACCCAGTGACACGGCTGAGATAAGATCTCAGCAATGAGAGGGGTTGAGTATCCAAAGTCACATTTTACCATCGCATGGCACAATGTGTCAGTGTTCTCTTTCTTAGCAAAATGCTGATTGAAACCTGACAGCAAATGGATCGACTAGTCTGAAAAGGAAGAGACATTCCACAATAGGGTAAAGGAATTAGATTCTAGAGAAGGGGTCACAATGGTTGAATGTTTGCCTGCCAATTGCTGGGCAGAATGGCCATGAAGCAGGCCAGAGTTGGAGAAGCAAGTGGAATGGCAGGGGAATAGGGTTACAGGAGATCACAGAGTTAGATTCAGGTAGGGGGAATGGGGGTGCCTCAATCCCCGTGGTCGCTAACCCTTTTGATTCCAACATCCAGCTCGGGTGCAAACCGTTAACTGTTCCAACGCCTTGGGATATCCTTCCAATGTGAAAGGCGCTACATAAATATAATTTGTGGTTGTAGATTTGGATAAGACCATGGAGCCATTTGAAGGTGGGGTCGAGGATCTTAAAGTTGATTCGCTGGAGAATAGGAGGCCAGTGCAGCTGGGCAAATTTGGGGGAGGTGAGCTTGTGGAGCCTCGTGCAGGAGAGGATGCAGACTATGGAGTTCTGGATGGTCTGGAGCATGTGGAAAGTGCAGCTGGGGAGACCAGCCTCCCAAAGAAAAGTTGAGTCTGGAGGTGACAAAGGCTTGGATGAGGGTAGAACAAGACTTGGACAATTTTGCGGAGATAGAGGAAAGTATTATTGATTAGAGTCCAGATTAATGATTTAAAGGTGAGGGTCGCATAAAACACTAAGGTTCTGGATGACTTGATGTCTGGAGTGAGCAACTGGAGAGAGGTTGATAAAGTGAAGTGAGGATGCACTGATAGAAGCCAAGCAGGATAGCTTCAGTTCTGTTGACTTTGAGTTGGAGAAAGAAATGGACAGATTGTTTTTGGGGTGTGGAACTGAGGTTGCATAAGTGATTATTATTAGAGTATTTGCTGATGATCCGGATTTGATAATTGTATGTTGCTGCTTGTTAAATAATTTGTTTATCTTGTGTTTATTTCACTGGATTGCTGATGAATTATTTAGCTTTGAAACTCCCCAACAACTGTTGTTGCACCAAAGAGGACAGCAATGTCATTCACTTCATGGCTGTTTGTGGAACATTGCAGTGCGAAAATAGGCCATGTTTAACTACAAAATACAGTCACTACACTTTACAGTAAATCCGGTGAAGTAGTTTGAGGTGTTCCCCTGACATGGAAGGCTCAATAGCAAATGCAAGGATTTTTATTATCACAAGAAAGAGGGTTCTGACTGCCCAGACTAATTTCATTTGAGAGACTTCTAAGTAACAAAGGGGAGGATTTGCAACCCATAAGTCTCAGTTAAAATCCAAATGTTGGAAGCGGATAGAGAGTATTAGAACTACCTTGATAATGAGAATAAAAATCAAGAAACTCCAAGAATATCCACAATTGTACAAAAATCAAATATTAAATAATTGTGGTAATATACTTCAACGTAAAATACAGCAATAGATGAATTTTATTGAGCAAGTACTTGTGAATTGCTGCTTACTGCTTTCTTTTCGAACGTGTCTTTGGTCACCTTCTTCCCCTCCCCCTGGCTCGGCCCCGGGATCCATTATTGTGAAGCGCTCTGAGACACCGTCCGGCGTGGAGGGTGCTATATAAATCCAAGTTGTTGTTGTTGTACTGCCAATTTTTAAAACATACATAAATGTTTTATAGAAATTTTTCAGCAATTGGGAATGAATGATCAGAAGGTTCAGAAATGGAGCACAGATGTGGATAATGTGGAATCAGAAGAGGGTGTCTGCAGCCAGTATCAATTTGACAGCATTTCTCAGCCAGATACGAGTTCAGTCAGCAACCAGAAAGATGAACTGTCATTTGAATTTGAAACTCTCAGCACAACATCAGAAATATCTCAGGTACTGATATAATCCTGGACATTGCCATGAAGCCGGATATAAAATATATAGACGCAAGTCAAACTCAGCCATAAAATTATGGTTTATCTTCTTTAAGTATTTATTTAATATAAAAGGTATTGATGATACCAAATGTTGATAGACATAAGTGAAATAAATACATTCAAGATGTGGACCAATTGACTGATCAGCCTAGCTCTAAGGAATAACAGATTTTAATATAGTTAAATCAAAAGTAAAACACATTGGTGTAGGAAATAGCAACAATTGCACCCAATGAAGTAAGTTGAGAAGAAAAAAGATTTGAGTGTGATTATTGATCACTGAATGTTTCCAGCCAAAGTGAAGCTGTGGCTAATTGACAACAAAGCTCATCAAATATAAGTTATGTTTCAAAATCCCTTGACTTCCAGCCTGTTTGTGTATTAGTATATTTTGGTTTGATGCATTGTTTGTACATACATACTGTCACACTTATGTGCTTGGCCTTCTGCCTAGGATGAAATTCAAATTAAAAGCAACGAAGTAGAAAAGAGGACTGCAGGTTGTGACAGCAATATCAGCTTCAATGTATTGGAAGAATTTTCACAAAGTCTGGATCTTTCACTGTTATCAGAGACTTTTTCCTGTGGTAAGATCAATGGGATATCATGTTTGTATCAGGGCACACTACACTGCAATACACTACACTGCAATACACTACTACAATACACTACACTGCAATAAGATACACTACACTACAATAAACTACATTAAACGAGGATTTGGGATTACATCAGTTGCTTTCAGTGGAATTGCTAGCACTACAATACACTGCAATAATCCAAGGCTCAGTGGGCAAACCATAGAATCAAACGGTTACAACAGTAGTGGAAGCCATTCAGCCCATCAACTCTATGCTGTGCTAGCAATTCCACTGAAAGCAACTGATGTAATCCCAAATCCTCGTTCCCTTTCCATAACCTTTTATATTGATTCTCTTCAAATAACGTCATGTACGTATGGGAGTACAATGTACAATGTAAGTGAGTGTAAAGCTGTTTCAAACTGTTTATAAAGCACCTCACAGCAATATGTTAAAAGTGTGAAAGTGCAAAACTACTGGACAGGAGTCTGATCATGACATATAACACTATTAAAGTCCTTTTACAGTGTACGGCATGCATCCCACACAACCAAACCTGCACATATGTCCACATATACCTTTGTGCATTAATTAGTCAGCCAGGTGTCTGTCACGTGCAGAAGTTCATCACCATGCATGAGAGTATCCAAACCAAGCTGAGAGTTTCATGCATTTCACCTATACGTGGAAATTTGCATTTACTAGAATGGAATGCACACTGTCTCCCGGAGGAACACATCCTGCTTACCTAATTCCAGAGAATATTCGTATGCACAAGAACATGGCCAGTCAGCACCAGAAGCTGGAAGTGTATCATACTTTTATTATACCACGGGTCCATTGTGCAATCTCACGGTAAACTGACCTGCTTTATACTGAAGCACCGTATAGTGGAGATGGCAAAAGTAAGAAATCCCATGATGAGCACTGAATAAAAAGTTCACTCATGCTATTTATTCTATCATGAAAATTGAATAATGTCTCTAGGGTTTCTAAAGAAGCCCTGTTGTGTTGAAGACCACTGGGTCTGCAGTTAACTTGCCATGATCAAACATTGTCCCATTGTGAAATTAGAAATATTTGAAGCATATTTTCTTCTTATTCCCAGATACTGATACTGATGAATCTATAGTAAAGGAAGAAAACACTAGCTCAAATAAACAGGCAGCCAGAGGTACTGGAGATGAGGTAGATGAAGATATTGCTTGGAATTTACAGTTTTTAAAGCTTGCAGTACTAAACAAATGCTATATTATATGATGCTGATGTGTCACCAGGTGATTCTGCATAACCAAATCACCCACAAAATACAAACTCAATCCATTTCACAGTATATTCTGTGAAGTGTTTTGAGACGTCTCGAATATGTGATAAGGCGCTAAATCAAATGCAAGGATTATTACTATATAATGCTATGCGGTTGTTGAACAGAGCTGTGATGTTAGACCCCACCTTTACCTCCCTCAGTATCAATATCGAAGTACCAATCACTTCAACCAGCACAGTTACATATTGCTTTGTGGTTATCTAACATTCACCTGCCTCAGCAACAACGCAAGGTGTCACCTCCACAGTATGAGGATATCTCAATGACAGGCCAAGAGCATTTGCATAACATATTTGAATCTCATGGAAAGTTTGCATAGAGTTTTCAGTCACTACACTTCACATTATATCTTGCGACATGCTTTGAGACATCCTCCTGACATAAAAGGTGATGCAGTATATCAAATGGAAGGATTATTTTATTTATTGTAAGAAACCACTGCCACCTGCTGGAGGGATAATGCAGTGTACTCTTATAATGTAATAAACTTACCTCAGTGCTGGAGATGGAGTGGATTCCAGATTTATATAATGAACAATACTGAGTTGGAAACTATAGACATGTTGAAGGCTTTGTGGTGAATTACTGATGTGAAACATCACCCATTGAGAAATCTCAAAGACTGACCAAGACCACTGGAACCTTTTAAAGCTGCTATGTACTTCAGATGGTGGAGGATAAAAAAAAATCTTCATGTATCTTTCAGTTCAGTTTTGGTCTCAGGAAATGCAAATAATTAGAGAAGCTCTTATGGATATTGTTCTTTAAGATAACTCTATCGTAATCTTAATAGGATTCATATAAATTAGCTTTGTGTGGGTAAAAATCATTTTGTTGTCCCTCCAGTAACCTGTCTTTCTAGTCCACAAACCTCCTGTGACTGAGAGAACAGATAGACAACCAGGTTTCATGCCTCAATTAGTTATATTCCAAGTCATCCATTAGGAACCTGATATGAGAGGTTCTATATTAAGTTCAAGGATTATTATTAATATTAAGCTTTGCTTCAGTAGCACTGACTTACCGATTCCTCACAAAAGCAGTGCAGAAGCAACAACAACAAATTACACTTGTTTAGTGCCCTTCACGTTGGAAAGACGTCCCAGGGTGCTGGATAATCAGTGGATTTTGGACCCAAGCTGGGAGTTGGGGTCAGGAGGGATAGAGGTCAGAGGAGGATGGGGATGGGAGGATGGTCAAAGGGACGATCGAAGAGGAAGCTCTTTAGACGGGACTTGAAGGAGACAAGAGAGAAGGTGAGGTGGAGTGATTGTGGGATAGAGTTACAGAGTGTGGGAGCAGAGATGCTGAATGCCTGACTGCCATTTGGTGGAGCAGGAAGTGCTGGGGACCTGAAGCAGGCCGGTGTCCGGCGAGCGGACGGAGCGGATAGGCTGATATGGGGTTAGGAAGTCAGAGAGGTGGGGAGAGCAAGACTGTGGACCTTTGAAAGTGAGAAGAAAGGTTTTGTACTTGATTCTCTGCGGGATGGGGAGCCAGTGAAGCCAAGCAAGAGTGGGGATGATTGGCTCTCAGAGCCTGGTGTGGGAGACAACACGAGCTGCAGAGTTTTGAATAATCTTATGGAGAGTTGAAACAGCAGATAAAGCTCTGGAACAGAGAAGACCGGAGATCAGAAGCCTGGGCTGAGAAAGGAGGAAAGAGGAAACACACAGAAGGCTGTTAATTCATACTTTTATTGCAGATCACTAGTTTAACAATCCACACTCTCTTCGCTCCACAGTTGGGTTGAACAGTGTAATGCTCACGTCATAAACTGTGTTTTCTTCTGGGAATCCTCCTTAAATCGCTCACAACTTGCAATGTGGTCCTGGCTCGATGCTGAGATCTTGCAGGTTGGTGTGAGTTTGCAGGGATCTCCCTATAGAAAACGCTGTTTATGTTGTGAGAATTCTTCTGGCCTTCACACACTGGTATATTAGCTGCCTTTTCCAACCCCACAATACACCAAATAATAATTAGACATTGAGAAAAGAGCTGCTCAGCAAAGCTGTGACATTACTGTCACCTTACGGCCACATGAGGAGTGTTTGAATGTAAACTGAATTTTTGCCTGGGAAACCCTATGTTCATTCTGACTTTGGATGCATTTTTGTATGAAATACAGTGGCAAAGTACTAGAACTATACTGCTTTCCTGTGGAGTGCTTCTCTAAAAACTGACCATTGGAACTGACCTCGTCCCCCACCCCCCACCCCAGATTTGAGCAAAATATTCCTTTTGTTTCTCTTCTTAAGTTCAAAACATTTCACTGTCATCTTGCTTGCTCGCCCAAGGGGAATAAAAAGCGGAGTTTCTCTCGGTGTTCTGTCCAACAATCCCCTAAATAAAATTGGTCATTTACTCCATGGCTGTTTGGAAGACATTGCTGTACACAAATTGTCTGCCATGTTCGCCTGTGAAATATGTAGTCACAATACTTTGCAGTAGTTGTGAAGCTTTGAGATGTCCTTCCGACGAGAAAGGTGTTATATCAAATGCAGAATTGTTATCATAATTATAACATGTGCACTGTATAGAAGAGGATAACGTAAATCACTTTGTGGATTATTGTATTATTGCAGTTCATGCAGTCCAATTAATGAATAGTGAACAATTGATGCAAAGTTAGAGAATCTAAAGTAATTTAATATTTAATTGTTTTGAATGTTTGGGGAATTCACTGAATGGTTTGTGTTTCTGAATATCTAGGAAGTGCATCACAAGCCAGATGAAAAACTGGAACAGGTTAGACACATGCCACAGACTAATGTTGGAATTCTGTTTCTGAGTGGATAATTGTCATGTCAGGTGATAGGCTGACAGTAAGCTCAGGCTATAACTGAGCAGAGATATTTTGTGTTTTTGCCCTATGGTTCCTGCAGAAGATAAAACAGCATGAAGGGCTTTAACTTTAGAGTACCACAGAGTATTTTGTTGCTGTAGTTGGGCTTGAATTGGGGATGGTAGAGGGTCCGTGTGTAACTTCAGCTCTGAATTTCATTCTATACTTGCTTTTGACATGCTGTACTTGCTTTTTGATGAGGGGCAAAAACATGACTTGCACACAGTAGAAGACAAAGTTGATCAAGTGCTTCTGTTTTATTTTATTGTGTGTCCTTTGTTCATTGTAATAGAGTAATGGCAAAGCATCAAAACAGTCAAAGTGATTTTTACACAGTGCGACTTGATGAAGCCGAGCATGTGATTTCTTTAGATTTCTATTGTTTTGATGAATTTTGTTCTCAGCCCATGACATCGGGGTTGTCCTAGCTGGGGAGCAGAACCCGTTTCCACTCTTGTCACTCAGTATCAGCTCTAAAGAGAAACACGAGGGAGAAGGGAATGAATAGGGTATAAGAGGGAATAAGGAGTGGATGGAGACTCATGTGGAGTATAAACAACAAGGGAGACTAACTGGGCTGAATGGTCTGTTTCCCTACTCTATATTCTATGTAAATCCATGTAAAGCACCCTCAAGTGAAGTATACCAGAGAGTAAAGCTCCCTCTAATCTGTCCCAATAATGTCTTTAAGCCCCAATCTCAGAAGAGCATCTTGTACAGCACTAAGGCAAATTTCCCATTGTCCACTCCAGCCAACCCTTGGAGGTTTGAGTGAGATAATCAATTGAGTATTAATTAGTGCTGAGTTATTGGCATTTTGTGTTATGAACCGTTGCCCATTAGGAATGGAGTTAAGACTGTCCAAATGCAGGACCCTGTCAGTAGAGAAAGGATTAGCCTGGGCTGGATAAAAATCCCTGAGGTAAAGTTTGAAGAAGTCACAAGATCACAAGATTAGTTTGGATGAAGAAGATCCTACAACCCATACGATCGCATCCTTCCAAACTTCGCATCCTAACATCTTCCTATCATAGCATCACACTGTTTTTTAAATGTGTCCTGGCTTCAACAACCCTTCCTGGTAACCTGTTCCAGTCACTAATAATCCTCTGCGTAAAGAAATATTCCCTGATGTCTGTCCTGAAATTGCACTTTACAACCCTACAATTGAGCTGCAAACCTCACTATACATTTCCCACTGTTAAGCAGTTTCAAATTTGTAATTGTTAAGGTTAGCTTACAGCTTGACTTTAGTATTGGACATTGGAAAAAAATTGTTTTGCAGAAAAAAAACAACCCCAAACAAGGTGAGGCAAAGAAAGGGCTCCAAGGGCTCAGTGCGTTGACTTATGAAACTTCACAGGTGAAGGAGCAGCATGATACAATGTCCAAGCACCTTAACCATGTCAAAGCAGTGATGCACACAAATCAACTGCTAACCGAGGGACTCCGAAATAAACTGCTTCAGATATGGTGCCACATGCCTAAAAATGAAGTAAGGAGTTAATTCAAATTTGATTTTGATTCATCAATCACCCTGCAGCAATATTGTGGATAATGAATGATTTATCTTAAAGTATGACAGACATAAGAGTTACAATCATTTTGCAAAATCAATATAGTTAGTGTTTCCTGTGAGTGTACAATGCTATAAGATATCCATGTTTATTAAGAAATATATCCAAATGGTAATTTTGCACTCCCATCCTCCTCTCGTGTTGATTGTTTGACCAGCCTTGGTAACCCTTTGCCCTAGTGATATGCTTCAGTCACGAGCCTAAGCTGTGTGCGTGGCCATGTTATTGCAACAGTGAAGACCATCACAGCCCAGCACAATCCGACTAAGATCCTTCCTGTTGCTATGGTTACTACAAGTATTCACCAACAACCACTCAGATACATCATTCACCGTCTCCATTATTTTATAGCTCTGGGAAGTGAAATGGGGCTTAGCCCATAGATACTTAAGAGGGGTGAAAAGTTGAAGAAAAAAACATTTATTGAGGTTCCTAAGTTGTTTTTTTTTAAAAAAGGTAGAAGAATACCAAGATGATGAAGTCAGTGAAGATGATTCTGGGAGTCTTCCAATATTTCCAAGGGAGGAATCTTCTGTGAGCAGTGGGTGTGAAGCTGAGGCAAAATCCATGGCAAAGCACAGGAGGAGCACATTAAAGGAATCGATTGAGAAGCCGCAATACGAAAGGACCGGTGATCAGCCTGAAGTGTGCTACACAATGGGGCTAGAGCGTGGCTTCAGTGAGCAAACTCATGCTGAGAAGATGCCGAAAATTCAAAATATCAGATCAGTGGAAGGAAGTGAGCCAGTAGAAGAGAAACCAACAACTACAGAAAAAATCAACAAGTTACAAAACAAAGTTCTTCAAAATCTGGTCACTAATCTTGAACGTGTGACTGTTGCTACAGTCAGTGAAACAGGAATCGTAGTAAAACATCTGTCAGCAAGAGAGCAGTTGGTCATAACTTTAAAAAACTTGGAGAGCGCCACCAAAGAGTTGCAAGAATATAACCAGAGGATCATGCTAGCCAAAGGCACAATTGAAGACACCGCAGAGTCAGTTAAAGCAAGATTGTTAAAAATCCAGCAGGAGCTTCGAGAGATCGAAAATGCAAATAGAAAACTCCACTTACAGATTGAGAAGCTGAATGCCGATTATAGTCAAATGCAAGAGCATCACCATTCGGTAGTTCATGAGAACAAGAGTTTAGCAAACCAGTGCATGGAGCTGCAAACTCACTTAAACCACACAGCGACAGAAAATGAGGAAATGGTAACCCTCGTAGCAAAGCTGGAGAAAAAAGTTGAGGTGGCACTTGTGAGCCTAGCGGGAATCAAAATGGAAAAAAGGAAAGTGGAACAGAAATATCAGTCATTGAAGGTAAATTTCATGCAATAGCTTCATGAATTTGTTTTAAGAATGAAGGACCGGTGGGAGTAGAGTACTTCAACTTGGAAAGGAGGTCAGGCCATGGCAGTGACATGAACTATGGCAATTCCAGACCATCTGAACCTTCTTCCTGGATATCAGCCCAACCAACATGAGAAAAGTCTTAATAACAACCGCATAACAGAGAGGCTGAAGAGTATAAAGACCAGAGCCCATCTCTCCTGAACTGCTGAGCCTAGGATGGAAACTCCCCATTCCCTTGTTTCCACCTCCTTACAGCCAATACATTTCTCCAGATCTCCTATACACAATGCCACACAAACAAACACAGGTTTTCCAGCACATGCAGTACATATATATGGGTGTCAATGTATGAATGCTGACAGGCAGTTTGACCAAGTCTTGTTTATTTTCACCCAAAAAATATACAGCCAATTCACTTTATAGTATATTCTGTGACGCACTTTGAGATGACTCAATGAGATAATAATGCAAGGATTGGTATTATGAAATACATCAATGTATAAAATGCTTAACAACATTTTGCCTCCAAGTAAATCTAATGTAAATGCGCATGTTATAATAATAATAATAATCCTTGCATTTGATATAGCGCTTTTCACATCGGGAGGACGTCCCAAAGCGCTTCACAGAACACACTGTAAAGTGAATTGATTGTATATTTGTGGGTGAACGCGGCAGCCAATTGCGCACAGCAATGTCCCACAAACAGTCGTAGATTGAAAATGACCAATTTATTATTGTTTTTGGTTTTGGAGGGATTATTATTAGGCTCTGTGTGGAGTAAGGAAACTTGCCCAAGGTATCGCCCTGTCTGGAATTGAACTCAGGTCTCTCGCTTGCAAAGCGAGTGCTCAAACCACTGAGCTACAGGACTCCAAATGTTAGGGGTTTGGTTCATTCCTTCCTGAAAATCAAGAAGAAAAATGTATTCATCCTCACTGTGACTGAGAATGTTTATTGCAAGGTGGCATTGGGAGTCGTACCCTTGCAAAGAGAATGAAATCCGAAGATCCCCTGAGTGACTAGTGAGTGGGTAAAGACATTGAGCTGGTACAGCACTGAGCCATACAGATCAAAAGGTTTCAGGTTCAAAACCCACTCAGTGTTGAGTTAGATTTTCTCACCCAAGGCAGTATGTAGTTTCACCCAACAAATTAGGTTAGAGGGAGTTAAGTCAGCCAGGATTCCTCCCCAAGTCACTAACCAAAGACCATTGTTGGAAGGTGCGTGACTCTATAGTATAGTTGGACGTGGACTAGACTGGACTTGGTCAAACTGCCTGTCAGCATTCATTATTAAAACCTATACATGAATAATGGATCTTAGGTCACATACAGTTTACTGTGATGAACTGCACTGTTCTGCAAATTTTCTTCCCATCTCTTCAAAAAATAGGTCAAGCTAATGTGGAATCCCATAATAAGCCCACATTTACCAGGACATCATTCTCTAGACTCGACTGGGTTTTTATGTGTTACACATTTCTTTAAGGAGAAAATTATGTTGATCAAGCTTAAACCTTAACAGTGTTTATCTTGTGTTATTTTCATCTTTTAAGGATAATTATAAAAGCAAAGAGGAAGCCAGGATTGCAGAGCTGGAGAAGATTGACAAAAATTACACCACGCTTTCTGATGAGATTGAAATCCTTCGGGTGAGGTCTGAACAAGAGTACATTGACGCACAGAACTTAAAGCAGCAAATTGAGGAAGTTAAATATGAGAACCAGCGGCTTCAACAGGTAACAGAGGAGGAGATCAAAAGCAAGAAAACTGCAGAGTTAGGTGCCAGTAAATGGAAGAAGCAGTTCAAACAAATGATGACAGAACATCGAGAAAAAGTAGGTTCTTACATAAATGCATGAACTGCATAATTTTAAATTTTAAATGCATAAAATACAATTAACTGTATCTGACATGGAAAATTGCCTTAAGGACATAACGCTGAGAAAGAATTTGGGGTTTACTATAGTCTAGATCTTCTTTTTCAATCCTCTACCTCTGGCATTTGTTTTTGCTTAGACAGTATATCTTTAACACACGAGTGAGCATTTTGACAAAGGACTGGTATAACTTTAAAGTACCAAAGAAAGTAGCTAGATTTATTTCTTGGAATAGACACCAGAAGGAGAAATTCCACCCAGGATTTACTTTATTTACATAGCATTTTAGAGGGTCTACAGTTTGTTAAATTGAATTCAGTCTTATCTTTAAAGCGTTTATATAGTTTAAAAAGAAGTTATGGAAAACCAACTGCAAAATTAAGGTTGAATTTAAGAATTGGCCAAAATGCCAAGTAAGTAGCAATTTGTATCTGGCATATCTGTAATTTTATTATTATTATTAATTGTTAATAATTATTATTAATAATCCTTAATTTGGCATAATGCCTTTCACATCGGCAGGACATCTCAAGGCACTTTACAGGATATACTGTAAAATGTAGTGACGAGTGAACGCAGCCAATTTTCACATAGAAATGTTCCACGAATATACATGAAGTGAATGACCAATTTTATTTGGGGGATTGTTAGTCAGGACATAAAGAGAAACTCCCTTTTTTTGAATAGTGCTACGGAATCATTAATGTCCTCCTGTATAGGCAAATGCAATTACCACAAGGAAAGGATATGTAGTTGTTTTTATTTTGTACCAACAGCTGAACATTGACCCTTTTCTTGCCCACCCCATCCCCTTCTTCTTTAAGGTCCACTTGAACAGACAAATACGCTCTTGGTTTAACATCTCATCCAAAGGATGACACCTCCAACAATGCAGCACAAAATATTAATAAGCCTTGCTTTTGATATAGCACCTTATAATTTAATTGAAATGTTTTAAAGTACTTCACACATTGACTTTAAAGTGTAGTGGCCATTTGTCAGCAAATGCAGTTGCTAATTTGCACATACCAATGTCCCACATACAGCGATAAAGTCAATGACCAATTTTATCTGGGGTGGATTATTGGCTAGGACACCAAAAGAAATTTCTTTCTCCTTCAAATAATGCTAAACAAGCAAACAGGATCTCGGTGTTACGTTTCATCCAAAGGATGGCACCTCTGACACCACATCGCTTAGCACTGCACTGCAGTGGAGTGTCAGCCTCCACTATAAATTCAAAGTCTCAATGTGGGGCTTGAACCCACAACCTCCTGAATTAGAGGCGAGAGCCAGGCTGACATCCATAAGAATGAAATACATCTGTATACTGAAATGAGTCTCATTCCAAGTAAGTCAACATTGGTAGGTCTAACATGAGCTTTTCTTCAAATTCCCCAAATAAAATATCTTTGCACATATATTTTCCGACAGAAACACGAGGACGAGATGTATTATACAATAAAAGTTATAAGAGAGAGAAAACTGAAAGCAGTATGTATAATATTTGTATTAAAGTAAATTATCTGTAAGGTACAGACAACCTTTCTGTTTCTTCTCTTCCTCTGTCTTTTGTTTGCTTAGGAAAGACAAACTAACATGATAGTGCAGACACTGAGTACTGAAATAACTGGATTGAAAGATATTTCAAGAAGAAAAGATAAAGAAATGAAAGAAAATATGAACATGCTGGAGAACATTATTCTGGTAAATAATAGGTTATGATTGTTGACAAGATATTTGTATAATGAATTAATGCATATCACCCAAGCATCCCATTAAAGTACTGCAAGTATTTCCCCATGTAAGGCATGTTTCATCCATCGTTTATTGAAAGCCAACTGATGGTGGCTGGTTTGTCACTAAACACAACCAAATTTTAAGGCAATGATCTTAAGGCTAAAACCACAAGAAATATTGTGCCTTACAATATTCAAAAATAGCCAATAAACCTGATCAGATATATGAAATTGTTCTGTTCCTTATAAGTTGTATTACTTATATGAAGCTTTGGGATACTTTTTTTAAAATAGTTCATTTCACAATTTCCATTTAGGATATAAAGATTCTGCAGTCTGATTTATCAAGGAAAGGACCTTCGGAAAAAGGGGATTTTGCCACCACCACTTGTGCCAGGAGAACCAGCCGTATGTTGTCCAAAATTAACACAATCCTCACTTCAATGGAAGGCTTAATGGTTTCTCAGGTAAGTCAGATCAGAGTTACAATAATGCCTATACGGTGGTTAATTGGTCACAGAGCTGGACACCTCTCTTTATGTACAGTATGTAATGTAATAATAAACCTTGCGTTTGATATAGCACCTTATCATGTCCTCGAGATGTCTCAAAGTGCTTTACAGAATGTATTGTAAAATGAATTGACTGTATATTTTATGGGCAAAATGAGAAAGATGAAAGCTAAAAGTAGTGGTACTGGAGTACTTGTGACAAAAGTATTGATGTGAGCTCCATCATTTTTTTAGACTCATTATTTTTTGTGTAGCTTGTCAAAAATCATCAACAACAACAAAGTTACATTTATAGAGCGCCTTTCAAGTTGGGAGGACATCCCAAAACGCTGAACAATCAGGTGTCGGGCCCGAGCATGGGGGAGGGTTGGTGTAGAGGTGAGGGAAGGCAGAGAGGTAGGAGGGAGACCAAAGGCACAGTCGAAGAGAAGGGTCTTGAGACCGGCCTTGAAGGAGGCAAGGGAGGAAGCGAGGCGAAGGGACCGTGGGATGGAGTTCCAGAGTGTGGGGGCAGAGAGGTTGACAACCCGGCCACCGATGGAACAGCGGATCAGGCGGGAGACATGGAGCATAAAGTCTTACTTTATAGATTTGTCCCCAATACCATTGTACCTTGGCTGCTGATACTCACGGAGGGGATAACATGTATATAAATATATACAGTAGTTGTCAATCATGTACATTAATATATGTAAAGCCACTTTGCCCGGTGTAACAGTTTCCCTATGTTCTGATGGTTCAGATCTAGCAATCTGATCTGATCCAGTCAAAGATAAGAGCATTGAAAAGATGAAAGCTGCCGAGAAACTGTGATATGCACTTAGAAGTAAGGATGAAAGAGAGTGAATGAAAGAAAGAGGGAAAAAATGTAAATAATATGTCATATTTTATTGAGGTCAAAGCCATATGACAGAAATCCATATGCCCATTTGCTGAGGTGAACTTGACTCTGTCGAACATTAGTGCCAATAGTATCTGTGCCAATAAAATAGAGTTCATTATAACGTACAAAAACAATCATAACAACAACAACAAAATTACATTTGTGTAACACCTTTCACATCGGGAGGACATCCCAAGGCGCATCGCAGTCTTTGGATGCAAGCTGGGGGGCAGGATTGAGGAGGATGGAGGGCAGGGGTGGAAAGCAGGGAGATCGAAAGCACAGTCAAAGAGGAGGGTCTTGAGATGGGTTTTGAAGGAGGCAAGGGAGGGGACAAGGTGGAGGGACTGCAGGATAGAGTTCCAGAGGGTGGGGACAGAGTGGCTGAAGGCCCCCCTGCCAATAGTGGGGTGAGTGAGGCGGGGACGTGAAGCAGGCCAGAGCCCCCTGAGCGGAGGGAGAGGGCAGGATGGTAGGAGGTTAGGAGGTCACAGAGGTAGGGGGGAGCAAGTCCATGGAGGGCTTTGAAGATGAGGACCAGGATCTTGAACTGTATCCTTTGTGTGATGGCAAGTCAGTGGAGTCGCGCGAGGATGGGGGTGATAGGGTCACGGAGCCTGGTATAGGAGAGGACATGGGCTGTAGAGTTCTGGTTGATCTGCAGCCTGTGGAGGGAGACGTTGGGAGGCCGACAAGCAAGAAGTTTCCATAGTCAAGCCTGGATGTAATGAATGGGTATACGAGGGTTTCAGCGGTCTGCGTTAAGACAATAGCAGAGCCGGGTGATGTTGCGGAGATCGAGGAAGGCAGAGCAGGTCATAGCACAGATGTGTGGTGGGAAGGATAGTTGAGGGTCAAACAAGCTGCCAAGGTTCTGGACTGGCTTAGTAAGGTGGAGTGTGCATCCATGGATGGTGATGCTGTCAGCGTCTGAGGTGAGGAGGCGCTGACGGGAGCCAATCAGGAGAGCCTCGGTCTTGTTGACGTTCAACTGAAGAAAGTTAGCTCTCATCCAGGACTTGATGTCTGACAGACATTCTGTCAGGACAGCAGTGGTCCTGGAGTCAAGGGTCGAGGCAGAGATGTACAGTTTGGTGTCATCCGCATACATGTGGAAGTTGACCCCCATGTCTGCGGATGATGTCACCAAGAGGGAACATATAGACATTGAAGAGGAGGGACCAAGGACAGAGCCCTGAGGAACGCCACACAAGATGGCGGGGGCTAGAGGAGAAACCATTTGTGGAGATGAAGTGGAGGCGGTGTGAGAGGTACGATCTGAACCAGTCAAGGACAGAGCCATGAAGGTTGAGGTGAGAGGAGAGGCAGTGGATGAAGATTGAGTGGTCGACTGTGTCGAAGGAAGCAAAGAGGTCAAGGAGGATGAGGAGGCAGAGGGAGCCCTGGTTGCAGATGGACAGAATATCATTTGTCACGTTGGCCAGGGCTGTTTCTGTGCTGTGGGAGACACGGAAACTCGATTGGAGGGATTTGTGAAGGAAGTGGCAGGAGAGGAAGGAGCGAAGCTGGGAAGTAACAACTCATTCCAGGATCTTGGAGAGGAAAGGGAGGTTGGAGATGGGGAGGTAGTTTGAGAGCAGAGATGGGTCCAGGGAGGGTTTTTTAAGCAGTAATGACAGCTGTTTTTAAAGGGGTGGGAACAGCACCAGTCGACAGGGAGAGGTTTATGATGTCTGTGAGTAGAGAGGCAAGGAGGTGGAGCTGGGAGAAAAGGAGAGGGGAAGGGATGGAATAACTATACAGAATCAAGTCATGCAAATATGGACTGATTTCAGATTGACCGCTGGAGTTTAGTTCCTACAGGTTGTCAGGATTCCTTATTGAGAAATCCTTTAACAAATATTGCACATTAGACCCCATTGGCTAACAGTTAAGACATGAAATATGGTGTGAGCTGTCATGTAGTTCAAGCAATAAATGGAGATGGGAGTTGTATTTACAAAGTTGTGGGGTGTGGTTGACAGGGTTCAAAGAAAGATACTACCATAGAAGTAATTGTTCCTTATGTAATTTAATTTGGACTGGAAGACAGGAGCACTAAATGTAACTTCCAAGGCTTTCTTTGAGCAGTTTTTCATTGTTGAACCTGAAAATTCTCTGTATTCTCTCACGAATGTCATGTGAACATAAGGATCATGGTGTATAATGTTGCTCTGTTCCAGGAATCCAATGACTACTCTACCACCGTCTGTTCAGGTGGTGACACTGGCGATGAAAAAGTTAGGGATTCAAAAGAAAAAGCACATGGAATAAACACGAAGAGAAGGTGTTTAAAACAGCAGGTGAATTAATCTTTGCTTTCAATGAGCATTTAGCAAACAAAGATTGTTTCAAACACATTCTCAGACAAAAAGTAATCCTGATCTGTTGATGTGGGATGTATTCATAAATAGCATCTTGATTACAATTTTATATTCTGTGGCCTAGTAATTATTATGTTTCAATTCCCAATTGTTTTCACTCCAATAGGACAACCCTGTTTTAACACAGTGTCACGATCGTGAGTAAAAACAATTAAACACTGTGTTATAACAGGTGTCAGGTCACCACTTAAAACACTTCCTATGCACATGAAAGGCTGTTAACTTTATTTCCTTTGTGAAGTGCTGTCAATAGTGCTTCTTGTAAATAGCATGCATGCACAGTACACAGAAAGTGCCATTAAGCTGTACACACTTGCATACAACATGCAAGAATTGATGTCATGGACTCAGTGAGAGCCTAAAAAGAGTGTGAGCTAGGAGGTGATGGGAGGGAGACAGAGGTAATAGGCTTTAAAAGGTTAATGATGCCTTCAGTTCTACAAATTCATGCAGCCTTTATATAATAATGCCTAAATTTGATATAGCACCTTTCACGTCAGAAGGACATCTCAAAGCCATTCATGGGATTTTCTGTAGAGTATAGTAACTGTTACTTTGTAGTAATACCTTGCACACACATATCCCTTGTCTAATATGTACCTTGTGTTTTTTCCGGTGCCAAGCTCTGCCACTTTTAAGCGCTCCGTGATGCAACCCTGCGTGAAGCAAAGAATATGAGATAAGAAAATGTTTCACACTGATATATTTGTTTTTCAGAAATGCAAAGAAAGTGAATTGTGTATGAGAGATATATTAAGCAACTTTGCAACTTCCCATAATAGCAAGGTAAGCAAACATATTAAAGAAGCAGGACTACATTTTAGTTTTAAAAGGTTTCCCTTTGTTAGTTATTTTCTCCTTTTTTAAAAATCCTTTCACATCCAGAAGTGGGAACTCTACCTGTGCCAAAGTTTAGTAACGAGTTTTGGGAGATGAATCAGCACCACAATTGGTTCGCCTTATATGGGTTTGGTCCCCATTTCCTCCTTGGGATTTATGATCAGCCGATGTCTCCGACACGTGTGAAAACCTATCATCATTCTTAAGAATATCCATACATATATAAAACTCCAAAGTTCCACATGTGCATGCTACCTACACATGTACACATGGAAAATTCCCTCTGTCAGGAATGAAATGTAATACTCTCTTCCTGGAGGGGCACACCCTGCTCACCAAATCCCGGAGAGTGTTAGGTGCAGATTGGCAAAAGCCAAGGCTTGGGGACCCCAGAGTGTACATCATGGTACTGCTGGAGTTTAACCAACTAAAACTCCATAGCTTGAAAGAGCTGTCTAGGAAACTTTCCCATTATTTCTCCAGCTACAACTACCCTGCTACGGAAATGTGCCTTCATTTGCTTGCATCGCAGTGTTTCTGCCTGCAGTATTATGATGCTTTTGCACTTCTTTAAGGGTTTAAGTTAAAGCTGAAAACAATTCTGATCATTGGATTTAGTTGGGTCCCTTAATGAACTTTTGCCCTTTGAAGAATTCAACCTTTAGTTCTCAGAAAAGTTTGGTTTTGATTAATCCCAGCATCTACTTTTTACTTTGTTCCTTCCTGGGTGACTTGCATAATCTGTTGCCCTTGACTGAGGAATTTGTTTGAATTGTCTTTAGATGAATCAGTGCTCCATTCCTCCATTCTCTCGCTTTTCTTTCCCTCCTGTATTCCTGCTCTGCGGTTTTCATGTTCATCTCAATAATAAGTATCATTACAATTCAAACTTCAGAAAGAAACAGTGCAAAAACGTATAGCGAAAAAGAAGGAGACTTGTAAGACAATTGCATCTGAAAATGTGAAACTTCACAAATGTGTGAAAGAGCTAACATGCAAGGTATTAAACTTTTTTTTATTCTTTATTGATCTACTGTTATTAACTATATACAATATTATATATATTTTAAAATTCCCCTGTATTTAGGGTTCCACTTTTTGAGGGATTCACTTTTAGTCCAGTGTAAAAAGGATTTTGATATTCAATATATGAATAATATTGTATTTTTGAATAAAAACATATTCCTGTCTCCATTAACAAATTCATTAAATTCATTAACATTCATGCCGGCACAGACACGATGGGCCAAATGGCCTCCTTCTGTGCTGTATAATTCTATGAACACCCTATTTATTTTGTGTTTTTACACCTAATTGAAACAGAGTAGAATAAATCAAAGGCTGGGGAAGCTATTTTATTTGCACCATTTCATTTTACAGTCCAGCCTCTCTAGAACACAGCAGTTGGGATGGTTAAAATGAGTCCCACGTTATAACAGGACGCCTTGTAGTGCAGCTTCTTATCAACACTTTCAGGGTTGTCAGGCTCACTGATGACATGACTGAGCCCCATTACACCTGCACGTCGTGCCTAGAGAACCATCCAGGCCGTTCGTCCTCACAAGCATTTCCGGGGTTTTTTCTGGGAACTCAGGTGACTTGTAGAAGCCGACTGCCCTTGTGTGCCTTTCAATAATTAAAATAGTTTGTAAGACAAATGAAGAGAGTATCTTGTATAGGTTTGTGTTTTCCAAGTGTGAACCAAACCTCTGCCAGGAACTATTGCTAATGTTTAGCACCACAGAAGAAGTTACAACAGCAGGGATTCTTGAAAATGTGTGCGACATGCAGCAAGTGACATCAACAGCGACCTGTTGACCCAGACCTTGGGCACTGACCATATTATACCGAGGCTCCTGTGTATTGAATGCAGTAGGATTGGAAGGTCCTAATCATGGGTGGCAAAACCCATTAGAGACCAAATTGCTTTGGACCAAATTATTAGTTGAGTTTAGCGGGTGGGTGGCATTAACTCTCAAATCTGTTGATAATTAGACATGTTTGAGACCACACTTATTGACCAGTCAATAATTATCCCTGCAATAATTATGACATTGACTGTTGTGATTTCATCCCAGTAACTTATTGCTATTATGCACTTGTGGATAGAGTGTCAGGAAGTTAATTAAACTCCCCACCTTAACTTCATTCTTTCAACAGGTTGACAATTTCAACAAAATAATTCAGTTTGCTGATCAGAGACTCCAGTTAAATAATTTGCAGATTCTGAGGTAACATATAACACATCTCCGCAGTGATTTGGGTTGGTGGGGTGAGGCAGCGGGTAAGGTAGGCGGGATCTCCTTGCAGCTGAGCTATACTGCCTCCAATGTTACATGTTTGGCAACAGAATGTCGGAATCAAACCAACCATACGTTGTGGTCTCAGCAGTCCATTTCTGAGCCAGGCAGGTCCACAGTACTCCAGGGCACTGCTAATGGCTGATGAAAGATGATTGAGCACATTACTGCTCTTATGACAAAAGATAGTTAATATTTTCTGGAAGACACCCACTGCTTACAGCACATTTTTCTATTTAATGCAACAGGATTTGATGGAATTAATGGCATGATTTCTGTGAGTAATGATCTCCTGGAAATAAACTACAATTAATTGGCAAGTTTATAGCAATAAGCAGTTGATGAATTGTGTGAGACAGTGCATATTAGATGATAATCCTTGCATATAAGATACAGTATGTCGGAAACCAACATTGCAGATATGAGCAGCTGGTTACTCGTAAATTATTTTTTGGTTAAAGGGAGTTGTCTGGTGTCACAAGATTGGTTTG
Source organism: Callorhinchus milii (assembly GCF_018977255.1). Lineage (NCBI taxonomy): Eukaryota > Metazoa > Chordata > Chondrichthyes > Chimaeriformes > Callorhinchidae > Callorhinchus > Callorhinchus milii. The sequence continues at coordinate 78,556,503 of NW_024704743.1, forward strand.
GGTGAAAAACATTTTTAAATGTTGCTGAATATACAAATTGTAATGAATATTTGTTTTATTTTGAAGGTTAGAGAAGAAAAACTCTGCTTTGTTAGCAGCTTTAAACAAGAAACGCACCAAAAAGTTAGCGCATAAAGAGAGGTATTATCCTATTTATTAAGCTGACCATCTCGTCTAAAGCATTTTTGTCACATATTTATGGTTGATGAGATATTTAACAAATCATTTAACAAGACTAGGAATATCTGTAGTTAATTTTGAAGGCTTATGGTATTAATATATTTCTGAGGCTTTTTGTATCATGGTTCTCTCTACAGCTTATCCGTTGATGTAAAAAATGCATAATAAACATTAAGGCAAAATAATTTGCATTGTTATTAAAGCTTTTGTTAAACAAATCTGAACCAACAGATTGCTCCCAATTCTGAAATAGAAGAGTGTGATTAGACTGTAAATGACTGTCTGTAGACTCTGATTGTTAGGCCCATTCTTTGCGAGGCAGTAAGTGCATTGACATCATGGAATCAGTTGTGGGTGTAAGAGACAGCTCCATAATTGAATCCTGTCGTGTAGTGGTTCGAGCACTCGCCTCACAATCGCGAGAATCTGGGTTCAATTTCCCGGGCAGGGCAAGTTTCCTTACTCTACACGCCACTGTTTACCTAGCAGTAAGTAGGAACCCAGTTGTTAGTCGATTGGTGGATCACTTTCTGGGGGTAATAATTCCATTAAAAAAAATTTAAAGAATAATCTTAAAAAAATAATTTAGTCACTATAATTTAGCCTGATTGTTTGTGGGACACTGCTGTGCACGATTGGCTGCAGTGTTTTGCCCACAAAATAAACAGTCAATTTACTTTACAGTATATTCGGTGAAGAGCTTTGAGACGTCTCGAAGACGTGCCCCTCATTTACTATTAGATTCATATTGGCTGGTAGTGTATTTTTGGAAAGTTTTCAGCAGTAATCTGATTTTAAAACAGCATAATTCTTTTATAATAATGGTGCTGAGCTGTGCTAATCCAACCTTGTTCCTGGCTGTGTGATTAAGAGCAGTTAGGGAAAGCAGTGAGGCACAGACCCTTTGGAGCATAACTTCAATGCAATGTCTAGGGGGGATTTTCAGCATTTGTTGTTACAGTAATAATAAACATCTGCAGGTCCAAGATTGCCTTGCTGTCATTAATCAAATATTTAATTTTACATGTAGCAAGTCTTCAGGGTCCTTGAGTGACAGCAGTAGGATGGGTGGAATGTTTTGTGGTTCCATTGCTGAACAAAACAACCACAATGAGGTGAACACTTGCACTGCCAAAGGTGAGACTTTCATAGTAGTGCATTAATGCTGAATTTTCATGCTTGGCACTGTCATAGATATACATTTCTAGAATCTCAGTGGATTTACTTGGTGAGAAGGAAATGGTTAGAAACCTTTCTCAGTAGATTAAATGTCTTGGGTAGAATGCAACATAAAGCAAATCATACATGATCTGTGGATCATATATTGATCTGTGGTTCAGATTGGCTAAATGGATATTCCTCATTGATATTTTCAAATGGCAGAATTTATCTTGTGGATTTAGATTTGAATTCAATTTATTTTTAAACATTTGTGTTCAGACCTTGGTGGACGCACACAAAGGTAGGCTTGGAGTAATAATAAAATGTCGATATTTTGAAGCTCTCCATATTCGTGATATTCTGGAATTCCGCTTGGGCACCGACATTGACTGTTGAGGGAACAGACATTAAAAAGTATAATAGTTTGTGAATAATACTAGGCATGAATTTAATGTTATGTACCCTTCTGTCACCTCAGTCCCTTTACATCTTACAGCCTGACCTTAAGTTTGCTTTCTTTCTCACTTATGTTCAAGCTCTGGACAGTGCAGATTGCCTGTGAAGTGTTAAGTTGTGGGTACCTGAATCTGCAACCAGGATCTGTTTGAAAGCATTTCTCAAAAGGGCTTTATGAATGAAGCTGAGGTTGTGGTCATCTCTTCGTATTCTCAATGTGTTGAGAAAATGATTTAAATAATTGTATTCTATAAGAGTTTCTGATGTGAGCAGGAGCATGGAACTCTATATGTGATTGATAAACAAATTGTAAGGTATCTGAATTTAGCAATAACATACCCAGAGATGAAGCATTGACATTTAGGTTATGTGTTACTATTGTTGTCATTACTAGATTATCTGATCCAAAGTTGATTTCCTTCTTCTCGGTGTGGGGGCAAAGAGTCCTCATGAAGACTAAGACTTTATTTTAGTCAGACTATCAACAAAAGGTTTCTTTCTAACAGATGCAGTTTCTGAAATACTATTTTGCAGGCACTTGTGAACAGTTGAGAGTAGGAAATGAAGAGAGTCAGAAACAAAGCCAGGATATGGATAATTTTGAATCCGAGGAGGGTGCCTGCAGCCTATATCAGCTAGAAAACATTTGTCAGCCGGACATTGGGTCAAATAGCAACACGAGGGATGAAGTAACAGATGAATTTGAAACCATCAACACAGGTTCAGAGATATCACAGGTAATTTCCTTCATGGATTGTCACAAAGGTGGACTTTGGTACCAATAAAATCAAAATGTTTTGATATTTTGAAACTCTCTGTTTTTTGAAAGACTGTGATTCTTAGACGGTGATTTTAGTTTTGATTTCTGACTTTAAAGAGTGAGAGCAGTTACAGAGAGTTGACCATGACTTATCCAGAATTCACTAGTTGCAACTCATTTTAAGACTCCTGCAATCTAGAACCCTTTAGAATGGATCATTGTGCACAATAAAGATCGCACATTGGTTCAATGAAAAAGGCTCTTTAGCCATCGGATCTCATCCCTCCAGAACAATCATCCTAGTCGTGGACTGAGTGACCAAATTACTATTTTATTTATTATTTTTCTTTTTTGAAGGGATTATTACACCCAGAAAGCGATCCACCAATTGACTAACAACTGGGTTCCTACTTACCTACAAGTAAACAGAGACTTGTAGAGTAAGGAAACTTGCCTGGTAGTTGAACCCATGTCCTCTCACTTGTGAGGCGAGTGCTCTAACTATGCTACAGGATTTTTTAAATGAGTTCTGGCCTCAACCATCCTTGCTGCAACTTGGTATAATTCTTAATTATCTTCTGGATAAAGAAAATTTTGAACCATTAGACCAAAATACAGAACATTCGGCTCACCATATCTTGAAACAGCAATCCAATTAATCCCATCTGCCTACCATTTCCCCATAGTCCTGCAAATTGCTTCTTTTTAGATAGTTACCTGATTTTCTCTTGAAATCTGTGGAATCTGCCTCAACCACTGCTCCTGGCAGGGCTTTTCACAAACTAGCAACTCTTAGCAACTGCCCATGCAATGAAGTAGTTCTGTGTACAAAATGACAATTTGTATAAACTAAACAATTTAACAAAAACATTTTCAGTACAACTGTATTTTCTGTAATGCCCTGCTTACCATATTGAGTATTCTTGCTCTGTGGGTGCTCAGTTGGTTTACGTTTGTGTCTAATATTTGTCTCCAGTTGTGAAATAGTTAACAGAGGGAGCTAATACATCAAATCATTGAGTGAGATATCTGCACTGTGAATTAATTTGATTGGTAACAGAATTTTGCAAATTAAGTGGATCCATTTCTCAGTTGGCAAATGGTGGGATCATGGAAATCTCAAGCAGAAGAAAACTAGTGAATGGACAATATTGTGTGCTGTAAAATTTGATGATATTCTGCAGTTTTGTTCTGTTCATTTTGACAAGGACAGAAAGAAACTTGGCAAAACAATTAATTTCCTCAGGACAAATCTTTGTTTCCTTTTAAATTCAGGAAGAAGTAGACAATAAGGATGTCAAAGAAGAAAAGGGGATCACAGATTTCAATGCCAGTAGTTGTGGTAAGGACAGGAATGAAGAATTCATTGAAAGTCAGCACACTGCAGTGTTTCATATTTATATTTGCACAGACAAACACAGACAGAAATACACTTACTGCGATTGATATTGTCATTAGCACCAATATTTAATTTAAGAATCACACAATTGCAGCATAATTTTTATTTTGAGTATTTATGTAGCAGCTAAGGGAGTTGTTAAAATCATTTATTTTTAGTGGCAGTGACTTTGTATGAAGATTTTTTTGCAGGTGCAAAATGCATGTGCGTTTTGTGCACCTGTAACATGACGTTTTGTCACTTAGCTCTAGCTTTATGCTGGACTGTTGAAGTCAGCAGTGTCAGTACACAAATTACAAACTTCTGAAATAATAATCACTGTGCAATCATGAATATCATCAGAAAGAATGCATTGAGAAGATATTTTATGATTGAGGGTGGTTTGATATAGTGGCTTTTCTTGACATGAAAGGCCCTATTACAAATGCAAGGATTACTAATATTATATAACAATCTCAGAAAGTAATGTCATAAAAATAGGATTCTACTGAAATTTAGCATTCATTTATTAGATATGCCAATACAGCAATAGCAAAACTTGTATTTACATAGTGCTTTTAATACTGGAGAGCATCTCGGAGTTCTGGATGGAGATTAGATAGAAATAAACAAGACCCTTTATTGAGCATTGCAACAGGGCTATTCCAAAATATGCACTGATCTTATTGACTTACAAAGCAAATAATGAATGAGCCTTACTTTTTTTTATGATACACATTAAGTTATATATCAATGCATTTAAGAGCAAATTTGATGCATGTATGAGGGAGAAGGGAGTAGAGCATATAGGAGAGAGGAATGGAGGCCTGTGCAGAGTTTGAAGAGCAGCATGGTCTAGTTGGATTGAATGGCTTGTTTCTGTGCTGTATCTTCATTCACCTACAAAGTACATACTCACTGCACTTTACACGATATCCTGTGAAGCACTATAAAATGTCCGCCCAACGAAAGAGGCCCATATCCAATTGAAGGATTACTATATTCTAAGTAATTGTATATAATTTGAGCTTTCACAAAGATGTCTTGTGGAAGGATTTAGGTCTGTGCTAAGATTGTGTACTTTTTAAAGACTAACTGGATCCAATTGATACCAGTATGAAATCTCATGCTGTTGGGAAATCCAGATCACTAAAATGTTCTGATTTTTATTTTCAGATACGGATAGTGAAGAATCTGTACCAAAGCAAGAGAGCCTCGGCCTGGACAAGAAAGTACCTGGTGGTGTTGAAGACAAGGTCAGCTGAAAACATTCTTTCATCAATATTATTTACTTCTATTGGTTCGTCCTATAATATAATTATTTAGATTCAAAATTCCTGTCTAGGATTTGGAGCTGGTGCACTCTGACTTACCTACCGATGGAGGCTCTGAGAAAACAGACTTGGCCAATTCTACCTGTGTCCAGAGGACTTCTCAGCTGCTCTCCAAAGTTGACCTGCTGCTTTCTTCATTGGAAGGAATGATTGAGGGTCAGGTAATTCAAAATGTTCGAATGTGATCAATTTACTATATTCGTGATTTCAGCACAATACTTAAACCTCGATCGAAACAGAATATCATCCAGCATAAGCCATTTGGTGTCTGCCTGCAAAAGCAGGTTAAAGTAGCAGTAGGATAAGAAACAGCAAGCTGGTCCTACTACTGCCCCAGAGAATCTGAGAGCCACCTACATTTCTACAGAAGCTTCTGAAGAGATCTTTCATCTTCAATGACAATGCTGTAAATTTAAGTGTGCATTCAATATTTAGAGCATTGAATATACACAGACGTGCATGTGACAAACACCCACCCACCACCTCACCTCACTTCCAATAGCAAAGTCCATGAGGCTGGGCCTGTGTGATTGGATTTCTGATTTGCAGATCACACAGCCTTCATCTGACAGCAACAAATAAATACATGTAGCAGGAAAGCAGAAAAGAAGCAATGAATGGCAAACCATAATAATAATAATCCTTGCATTTGATATAGCGCTTTTTTACGCCATTGAGATGTTTCAAAAGGCTTCACAGAATATACTGTAAAGTGGAGTGACTGTATTTTGTGGGCAAATCAAAACATAACAAATCATAAAATCATAACAAAAATCATATAGTGCAACCCCAATGCCAAGACCTCAATGTCTCTAAAAAATGTTTCCTACCACATGTGTTCTCTGTGTAGAACAATGTACAACAATGTACAGCCAACCGCACCCAAACTATTCGGAGCCCACATGTTGTATATATATATTATAAAAGGTGCCTTTATAGAAGATTGAGAAAGCAATAAAGATTGAAATTGGCTATGGATGTCTTGTGTGGAGGAACGGCATAATAATTTTACCTATTTCCTCAATTAAAATAAAATGAATAAATCGGTGCCTGTTTTACAGGAGGTGAAAACACAAGAACCAGGCTCCGTGGTAGGTAGTAGACTTACTGAAGATAACCTTCAGATACAAACTGCTAAATTGAGTAAACGAAAACAGGAGCACAGTCACCAGGTAAGAACATACATTAGTGTCAGGCTCACTCTGGGCTTGTTTGCATCTGTGGCATTTGTCCAAAGGATGATTTATGTGTTTCCCAGAGCCTCTTCAGTTCTCCTCTAACAATCCTATTACATTAGGCATAAAATACTTCCTAACACAAACCTGTCATTTAGATATAATCCTGTGATACCAACTGAAAAATAAGCTTTACAGCCATTTTTAGTTGAAGTTGAAGGAAAATAGTTCAATTCTTGCATACAAGTCAGTTTGATTTTTAAAGCAGAATATAAATATATAAATATTCTGTTTTTCGATATCTTGCACTAGCACAGAAGAATAATTAACAAAAACTATTTGCTTTTGCTATTGATTTATTCTATTACCCCATCCTTATTCATCTCTTTTCCTCCCAGCTCCACCTCTTGCCCCTCTACTCACAGACATCATAAATGTCTCCTTGTCCACTGGTACTGTTCCCACCCCATTACAAATGGCCGTTATCACTCCTATCCTTAAAAAACCCTCCCTGGACCCATCTCTACTCTCAAATTACCACCCCATCTCCAACCTCCATTTCCTCTCCAAGGTCCTGGAACGAGTCGTTGCTTCCCAGCTTCGCTCCTTCCTCTCCTGCGACTCCCTTCACAAACCCCTCCAATCAGATTTCTGTGCCGCCCACAGCACAGAAACAGCCCTGGTCAAAGTGACAAATGACGTTCTGTGCATCTGCAACCAGGGCTCCCTCTGCCTCCTCAACCTCTCTGCTGCCTTCGACACCGTCAACCAATCTATCCTCAGTCACTGCCTCTCCTCTCACCAGAACCTTCACAGCTCTGTCCTTGACTGGTTCAGTTCGTACCTCTCACACCGCTTCCACTTCATCTCCACACACGGTTTCTCCTCTAGCCTCCGCCATCTCGTGCAGCGCTCCTCAGGGCTCTGTCCTTGGTCCCCTCCTCTTCAATATCTACATGCTCCCTCTTGGTGACATCATCCGAAGACATGAGGTCAGCTTCCACATGTATGCGGATGACACCCAACTCTACCTCTCTGCCTCCACCCTTGACTCCAGGACCACTGCTATCCTGACAGAATGTTTGTCAGACATCAAGATCTGAATAAGAGCTAACTTTCTACAGCTGAATATCAACAAGACCAAGGCCCTCCTGATCGGCTCCTGTAAGCGCCTCCTCCACTCAGGCGCTGACAGCATCACCATCCATGGATGCACACTCCACCTTGCTAAGCCAGTCCAGAACCTGGGGTCTTGTTTGACCCTGAACTATCCTTTCTACCCCACATCTGTGAGATGACCCACTCTGCCTTCCCCACCTCTGCAACATCGGCCATTGTCTCACTCCACAGGCTGCCAAAACCCTCATAAACGTTTTCATTACATCGAGGTTTAACTATGCAAACTCTTTGATTATCAGCCTCCCCAACTCCTCCCTCCATAGGCTACAGATCATCCAGAACTCTGCAGTCGGTGTCCTCTCTCGCACAAGACTCCCTGACCCTATCACCCCCATCCTCGCCCAACTCCACTGACTTCCCATCACTCAGAAGATATAGTTCAAGATCCCGGTCCTCATCTTCAAATCCATCCATGATCTTGCGCCCTCCTACCGGTCCCACCTGCTAATTCCCCTACCATCCTGCTCGCTCCCTACACTCAGCAGGCCCCAGCCTGTTTCATGTCCCCCGCCACGCTCGCCCCACTGTTGGGATGTCAGGAGAAACATTCCTTTTCTTTTTGAATGGAGCACTAATCTTTAATATTGAACTCAAAAGACCAGAGTCTCATCCAAAAAACAATATCTTCAACAATGCCGTTGGTACTCAACGAATGCAGTCAGCCTAGACTGTAGCCTTTGAGTATAGATTGTATGGTTTGAAGTCCCCGCAACCTTCTGACTAGAGTCAAGAGTGGACTGAGTTCACATTTAAATCCCTCCATGGTCTCCTTCCATCCAACTTCTGTGACCTCCTGCAACTCGACTTACCTGGTCACTCGCCTAGCTCAGCTAACGTAGGCCTGCTTCATGCCCCTACCAGATCTGCCTCACCATCAGTGGACAGACTATCAGCCATTTTGTGCCCGCTCTCTGGAACTCCATCCCAGAGTCCCTCCACCACAACCCACCCCCTCCCTCCTTATGAAGCCCACCTTAAGACCCATCTCTTTCTGCGCTTTCAGTCATCTTCCTTTCCCTCTCCCCATCCCTGCCATCCCGTCATCTTCAGCTCTCCCAAATCAGATGCACAATCAGCTGTATGAAGCATGGCCTTCTGAGATGGCCTCCCACATAAAGATGCTATATAAAGTGTTGTTGTAAATTGTTGCTATTTATTATATATTATATATAATATATATAATAAAGCAGGGAATTCTATTCAATTTAAAGGCAGACACAGTGAAGAAATCTCAGGAGTTTAAGTTGCTTACAGCAGAAAATGTAGAGCTTCATGAACATTTGGATGAATTCAAAAACAAGGTATGTAGCACATTACACCCTGTCAGAGTGCCTCTGAGTATTGCACAGCCAGGTGCTTCCAGCTTCCCACCCGGAAACCTGCTGACTTCCAGGTTATCAGATCAGTGCTCACTTCCTATGTATTGCACCGAGGAAGCACCTCTGATGTCATTTCCGTTGCATTAAAACCCCGCTGAAGGAACTGACAACAGCAGTGGATTACTATTGTTTACAGTATATTTACTGGCCTTTTGGCATGTGTATTTAAGATATAATAGGATTTCTCATTATAACTGCTTACCGTCAATAGTCAGTAAGTTTACTGAAGGGAAAATGTACATGAACAGTTCCCTCAATGAGTTTTCATGGAAGTCTCCTCCCCTTCCACATTTCCATCTGGCAAATCTCTACAGCAGAACACTGACCAAATGTGAAATGATTGCTGTGGACTCAGATACCTCTAAGGTATGGATGAAGAAAGCAAGCTGCTGCAACAAAAACATGAAATTAACATCCTAACTATTATAATAGTTAGTTCTCCTTCATTTGTCTTCAAGAAAACTGACTCAACAATGGTCATCTTTTCCAGCTGCAAAACCGGTTGGGGTTTTCCTTGTTCAACAAATTATGTTGTTCTCTATCTACCAAGTACTGTAGCACACATATTTTCCCAGAGTATTTTCTACTGTTTATAGGTCACCTGTCAAAGTGATTTATTCTCCTCTCTCTCTGCTTTTAAAAAAGAACAGTAGCAAATAATCCGAGGTACAGTACATTTCAGAAGAGGGTCACATTCAGACATGAAGCATCATTAAGGGTTGAATTACTCTCCATGCACCTTAGACAACCCAAGACTAAATGCAAAGATAACTTTAGATAGATGACTGGATGTTCATACGAGACAAATTGCAGTTTTCCATCCTTAGAACCATAACAATAACTTGCATTTATATATCGCTCTTCACGAGAGGTAGCTTCCCAGAGCGCCTTGCCTAGAACCATGGACGTCTATCACACAGTAGAAGCCAATTTCCCCCATTATATTAGTGTCTATTTGCTTTTCCAACAAAGTTCCTAGTTCCAATTACCTGCTGTTTCCGTTACCCTCTAGTACCCTCAATAGTTGAGAAACTATTTCCACTGGCAGGTGAGTCAGTAACCTGAGGACACCGATTTCAAATAGTTGTTAAAAGGGGGGAGGTGAGGAGAAATTTTTTCACACAGAGAGTTGTTTAGATCTGAAATGCATTGCTTAAAAGGGTGGTGGAAACTGATTCAATAACAACTTTTATTGGGACGCCTTGGGATGTGAAATGCGCTCTATAAATGGAATCTTGTTGTTTAAGAGAAGTAGATAAAGAAGTAGATAATTATTTGGGGAGGACAAGTTTGCAGGGCTATGGGGGGAGAGTCAGGGGAGTGGGATTGATTTGGATAGCTCTTTTCAAAGAGCCGGCGCAGACAGAATGGGCTGAATGGCCTCCTTCTGTGCTGTATGATTCTTGTACTCTTCTTCTCTACTTGCTTATCTCATTCCCTTTTAAAGGAGGAGAATTTTGTTGAGCTATCTAATACCTGTTCATTGATAAATGTGCTTTTGTTTTTAAACAGATTGATGGGTTGAATAAAATAATCCAGTTTGCTGACCAGAGACTCGAGATGTTTCATTTGCAGATTATGAGGTAACCGTAATACTATGCTTAACAAAAGAAATAAAGAAAAATAGAAGTTATTCTGTTCAGGCTTGATATTAACATAGCAATGACATCCCCCAATGTATTCCACAGAGCGATCCTGGACTTTAAAAAGTTGGGACAAACTGAATTTAATAGTCAGAACTCAAGGAATTTTAAAAAGGGGAAATCAGAACTTATTACTTAATTTTCAAATACTGCGGAGCACTCTTATAATAGTCCATAAAATCCCAATCAATACCGTAATCTGGTGCAATTGCTGGTCGGTGCCTCCGAATTCACTGCACGTGCATGCAGAAAGACAGCCGGCTCCATCAGAGCTTCAAAATGCCCACCAGGTTCCAGGTCATCAGGTTGACATTACCATTACTGTGCAATGACCTGAAATTTGGCCTTTTTTAGTGTTTGGGAGCAGTGAAATTGCCCATCCATATCAGCTCTGAACAACATTTGCTGCTTATCACTCTGAAATGCAGTATAGCGTGCAATCCAAGCAGAGTTTATTCTATTGACTGAATGAGCAGCTAACCAAGTCAAAATTAAGACTGATTTATGAAGGGCTCAGGATTAGGAAAACAACAGTTTGCATTTTATAGTACCTTTCACATACAGGAATACCTCAGATTACTTACGAGTGCTTTGATTGAAAAAGTGACTGAAAAATGTAAAGTTTAATAAAATATCCATTTGTTTCAACTGAAGGTTAGAGACAAAGAACTCTGCATTGATAGCTGCTTTAAATAAGAAATCCCGAAAGAAGAATAAGGCGACACAGAGGTACCTTGCTTTGCTTTACATTTGTAAACATATCTCACATTTAACACTTCCTATTAACAATTTTAAAAAAGTGATTTATTATATTAAACATAATCAGAGGGACTCAAATCCCTGTTTTAAAAGAGCAAAAAAGCCCCTGGAAATCTAGGTTTGGACAGGGAGTGTGTTAAATGCCATGTTATGCCAACAGAGGGCAAGGTTGACTTAAATGTTTCAATTCACCACAAGCACCAGGCAAGGTGGTCAACACAAAATAAATCCACATGGCTCATATACAGCCTAGTAGTAAAGCATCAACCCAAAGCATTTTAAAAATAATTAGTAATAACAGTAGTCATAATCTGACCCAATATTTTTCCCTTAGGTTCATCAGTACAAGCGTGAAATTCCACCTGGGATTTACTCTGTTTATTTAGCATTCCACAGCATGGAATGTTGGATTGGCTAATGATTGAATTTAGTGTTATTAATCAAGTTTTCTGCAGAATTTACAAAAAACAATTTAAAAATTAAGATGGTATTTAAGAATTTACCAAATTCTGGGTGTTCTGAAATGTATCAATGCAAAACTGTAGAATGACAACCAGAATGGCACACAGTACTTCAAATGTGGTCTAACCAAGGTTTTCATTTACATTAAACATTATACTTTCTTACTTTCACACTACTGTTCTGGACATAAAGCCTATGACTTCATTTGCAACCTTCATGGCCTATTTGCCTGTGTTAGAGCAACATTTAGAGTCTTGTGAAATCTGAATTCACAGATCTTTTTGCTTCCCTATCTCTCTTTGGCTCTACTTACTTTCTCAGCTCTTAGCAATAAAACCAGCGGATGGTTGAGTTAAGCTTCTTTATCACAGGTATAAATTGTTCCTGGATCCCCAAGGCTAGTATGTCCTTCCGAAAGTTGGGCTCTCAAAATTGAACACAATACTTCCCTGTCCATTCTTGAAGTTTGAATCATATTGATTGGCACTGAGCTTTTTTNAAAAATAAATCTACATTTGATATGAGTCAAGAATGTATAGATGCTGTGAGGTGATTTTTCATAGTGCTTGTGTTGATGGCCAGGTTTGATGATGAGGTGGCTATCAAATAACTTCTCTCAACTCTGCACAATTTATCTTCTGTTTGCAGACAAGACATCAACGACCACAGGGCAACAGAGGAATGTCAACATTGCATAACTGCAAAACCCGCAAAGCAAAGGCTGCTAGCGGACTGATTGAATCACAGTGCGAAGGGAAAGAGCAAATATCTGAGGGAGTTGCTGAGAAAATGCTTTTTGCAAGAATTTAATTTCTCCGTTTAAACCTTAGAGTATATTAATGTAATGAGTTAATCTAGAAATAAAATTGTTTACTGAACTTTGTATTATGTGGTATATTGTATTAATATGTGAGCTCTAAATTACTCATCTGTATCTAACCACACAAGGCTGTTTTCCATATGCCCCAAATCCTCACTTCTCAAGTAAAGATAGCCAATTTCACAATTCCCCACCACAAGCAGGTTAAACAACAATTTGCACTAATTTAGCACCTTTCAAGTAGAGAGAGTATCTCAAAGAGTTTTACAAAAACAGAATGGGAGCCAGATTGGGCGAGAGGGGGAGATGGTCCAAGCTGCTTTCAAAAATATAGGGCTTTAGATGGGTTATGGAAAATGAGCGGGAATGGGGGGGTGGAATTCGGAAGAATACTCCAGTGCATTGGGGAAAAAGATCAATTGCCGATAAGATATATGTCAGTCTGGCTCAGTTGGTAGCACTCTCACCTGAGTCTAAAGATTATGGATTCAAGCCCCACATGGAGACTTGGAATCATATAGTCTAAGCTGACACTCTAATAGTCACGCGGGGGGTGCATTGTTGGAGGTCCCGTCCTTCAGATGAGATGTTAAATCAAGTCCCCATTTGCCTGTTCGGATGGATGTTAAAGATTCCCTGGCACTATTTGAAAATAAAGACTTTCTCCTGATCAAGAATCCCACAAATAAAGTTGGTCACTCACTTCATGGCTGTTTGTGGGATATTGCTGCGTGCAAATTGCTGCCGAATCCGCCCACAAAATACAGTAGCTGGCACTTTACCTTGTATTCTGTGAAGCACTTTGGGACATCCTCTGATGTGTGAGGCACTATACCAAATGTAAAATTAAGGATAGAATGTGTCACAAAGTGCTTTATGCTAACTGACTTGGAGACCTGCAGAGCTGAGTTGGGGAAAAGTGGTCAGAAGCGCAGATAAAGAGCAGACCTATGGCAAGTTTGGAACATAACATAACATGTAGGAGCAGGAATAGGCCATTTAGCCCTTCGAGCCTGCCCCGCTATTCAATCATGGCTGATCTTCTAGTCTAACTCCAGCTAATAACCTGACACTACCTTATCCCCATATCCCTTAATTCCTTTTGCAATAAGAAATCTATCTATCTCAGTCTTGAATATGTCGAAGGACTGAGCCAACAGCCCTTTGGGGTAGCGAGTTCCATACATTCACCACCCTTTGAGTGAAGAAGTTCGTCCTCAACTCAGTGTGAAAGGGCTGGTCTCTGATTTTAAGGTTGTGACCCCTGGTTTTAGTTTCTCCAACCAGGGGAAACAATCTCCCACTATCTACTCTATCATGCCCTTTGATGATCTTATAGGTTTCTGTAAGATCCTCTCTAATTCTTCTATATTCCAGAGAATATAGGCGCAAATTGGTCAGCCTATCCTCGTAACTCATCCCCTTCATCCCTGGTACTATCCTAGTAAATCTACGCTGCACCCCCTCCAAGGCAAGTACATCCTTCCTTAAATAAGGAGATCAAAACTGCACAGTATTCCAGGTGTGGTCTCATCCGGGGCCCTATACAGTTGCAGCAAGACTTCCCTACTCTTATACTCTAAAAGTGGAAGGTAGGAGGGAGCGAAGTGGGTGTATTTCCAAAGACCAGGAGCAGAATTGCTGATTCACAGACTCAGTGATGGGGCGGAGTGTTTGGGGGATGTGAAGCAAACTAGTGTTCAGGCAGGTGATGGTTCACAGGAGATTGTAGAGGCATGAGGTCCCAAATGGTCATGAGATGAATGAACAATAATATGAAGGATTGTTGTCCAGATAAAAGTACTTGGTTCAATTCGATCTAATCATGCCAGCCTTTCCAGAATAAAACAGGAGAAAGTAAAAGTAGAATATTTTCAGATACTCGAGGCAGCATGTTTAAAGTTTTGACGGGCATATTTAGGATTGGAATTACTAAAATGGAAGGGTGACTGAATCAAGAGTTATTTGGAAACAGCATTTTGCTGTATTAAAAAAAGGCAGTAGGGTTGGCATTCTGGAAGGATGAGATTATATCAACTCAAAGGCATCACCTGAACCTCTCCTATACTCCTTAGAAAGTTACATCATGGAAAAATTCTATCTCTTTCTAAATAGGGTCATGGGATCTTTAACACCCCCCTGAACAGATAGATTAGTTTCACATTTCATCTGAAAATAGCACAACACTAACTTGATGTGAGTTTCTCCTGGTGTTCTGCCCAACCATTCTCCAGAAACATGCAGAAACACATCACCATGCTTAAGAATATCCTCCCTGGAAGGATGCATCCCGTTTATCAAATTCTGGAAAGTATTAGGCACACGTTGGCAAGAGCCAAGGTTTGGATTTTTTTTGCAAGCTTTCCCATTGCTTATCCAGCTAAGACCATCCTACAAGTTAGGGCTTTGGCTTGCAGGGTTAATAGAAGCTGAGTGGGAAGAGTCACTGCTCCCAGTGACTTGTCAGCCCTTCCAAGTCCCGCCAATGAGCTAGGCTGGCTGTGCTGTCATCAGCAGTGGCCTGGAATACTGCGGACCCATTTGGCTCAGGAACTGGACTACTGAGATTGCAGAGGGCCGGCTCAATTCTGACATTCCATTGCCAAACATGTCACCCTGGCGCCAGTTCAGCACCAAGGAGACCCTAACTGTCCCCTCCCTACCCCCCAGGAGGATAGTCACCAGTTGGTCATTTAACATTTGACAAGTGGGGTTTGAACCCTCACTAGGTGGATGGCAGGTACCAGGAACACCCTGAGACCATTGCCACCATCTTCCTGCCCACAGCTCTGACACACACCCCTTCCCACTGAATGATGCTTCCACCAGTTGGAGGTACGGAGCTTAAGCAGCAGCTTCTTACCTCTCTGCAGGGCAATTAAGGTGGATTCCAAGTGTTGGATTGCTGCTGCCTTGGCTGAGATCAAATAACTCAGTAGATCAAGGATTCAAACTTTACAGCTTAGTACCATTACCCACTAGACCATCAGGGAGCCAGAGAATATTTTCATACAATAATTCTGATTATCATGCAACCTCATCTTGAGAATTACTGGAATGTATTTTATATTCTGCATATGTTGCAGTCATTGTGGTAGGGAAAGTGTTACTGACAGTGATCAAGGATTGCCAAACATTTCACAGTTTTAAAAGTGTACCAGTTACAAATTTCTCACTTGTTAAAACTTAATTGATTATCTTTGGCATTTTATTTACTATTAGTGAATAAAGGTGAAGGTTTTGATGAATCTCATCAATGTGATTTCTATTTCACTGGCTAAAGAAAATCGCAATAAATTGTTTTATCCATTTTGATGGCCATAACTGAATATAACTGAATAACATTCAAAATCTGCAGTCAGAAAGTGATGTAAATTTTCTCTCAATACAAAAGAGGCATTAACAGGCAGAGTTAGTGTACCTGGGGCCTGGAAGGTTCAGCATGTCCTTTAGTACGATATTTACCATAACACAAAGAGGCAATATTTGCTTTCTCTTTAGTACAATATCTACCATAGCAACACAAAGAGGCAATATTTACTTTCTCTATCCTTAATGCCTTCAGTTATCTGAAGCACCATGAATAAAAAGATTACCAAGGCAACACTTTCCTCATCTCAAAAACACATTTAAAAATGGTGAAGATAAATGTAGAGGTTTGTTGAACTGCAAACACAAATAAAAACTGACACAGCTATAGTACATTCTGTTCTTCACTGGGAGGTTTTGGTAATCAATGTATTCTTTCTACAATGCATAGTCTTAAAATACTTGCACATTGTATTTCAAACAAAGCATTAAAATAAATAATTTTAAATAATTCCAATAAAACACAAAATACTGCAGATGCTGGAAATCTGAAACAAAAACAGAAGTCGCTGGGAACACTCAGCAGGTCAGGCAGCATTATTGAGAAAGAAAAGTCAGTCTACGTTTCGGGTCCACGACCCTTCGTCAGAACACCACTTTCACCTGTTCTGATAAAAGATTGCGGATCTGAAACGTTGACTCACTTTCTTTTCTCCATAGATGCTGCCTGACCTGATCAGTGTGTCCCATTACTTTTCTAACTTTCTCCCCATTGGCACTAGGCTTTTTTCTTGTGGGCTGGCCTCCTCTTGTTGGGGTGGGGTTTCACAGGTGCTGGTTGCTCTCCAATCCCCTACTCAAGTGACTATTGTTGATGTTAAACATTGGCAGTGAGTCAGTTCGAGGCCCCCTCCCCTTTAGGCCTAGTTCCTTTAACAAAGACTTGTTACTTCCAGTTCTACACAAAAGATGGATAAAGTAGTGATTTCATAAGAAAAAAAACTTCAAAACTCTACACATCTCCAAATTGGGGAATAGTTTATTGAGTTCTATAAAAGGGACAGTTTTGTGAGCTAGAGGGAATTTGAGCCCAACAAATTCACAACAGTTTATAGTGCCCATCGACTTGTTCCTGAAAACATATTCTCTATGTGGTCTCAAGAATTGAGCTGCAGGACAAATTGTGATCACTCAATCCCACTGTACAGGCATTTCTGTGATGAAAAGAGCAGTGATTCACCTTGCGTAGTTTGGAGGCCTATCGATGGATGAGTCTTGATTTCAATATCCTGAGAATGCAGTGAGGAGGAGAAAACTCCTGTTGGAAATTAGCACAGCTCATAGGAGCTCTATATACAATTCCACCTCACCACTTTCACCAAGACTCCACATTAACAATTCAAGATTAAATAATGTTATCAAACCATAATGTTCAAAATGATTGAATTTGATGTTGTATTAATTTATTTAACTTTTTAAATGCAAAAGCTGCCCAGAGTACATTGTAAAAGTCCCATAGTATAAAAATGTTAATAAAGTATTAACAGTCATCCACATTTGTTTACATGTCATTACACTGATGCAATGTGATAATGTATCAGTTTTCAAACATTTTCTATATTTTACTGCAATATTTACACAAAAAAGAGGGGAAAACAGGCTGTAATGTTGTACTATCCCAAAAGTAAATGTTTTTCTAGATCGTCTGCTTCCCACATGATATGATAAACACAAAGTAATGTTTGACACAAGGATTGATATTGATAGGACCCAATTTCTGTACTGTTGGTCCTCTGCTGCTTTCTCTAGACCCTAGCTCTGTAAACCCAGGGACTAGGTGAGCTTAATGTAGGCCAGAGTTACAAGTACATAAACAATACAGTCTCTTCCAGAAACGACTGACTTAAAAATGAAGGAAACTACATTTTCTCATAGTTTGGCTTCTATCTATACAACGAAAATGTAATTATGGGAGTTACATCTTTCAAATGACAGAATCAAAAATATTACAATATCAAATACATTCGTCCTTTCCATTATACTTTACTCGGTGTAACTGATTCTTCACTTTCTTTTCCATGTCTTCTGAAAATAGATAGTAGGTATATGTAAATTAGGAACAAAGTTAATCCAAAATCAGCTCAAGGAATACTATGTTATGGTAACATCAAAGGGAACCCTAAGGTATTTTATAAGCATATAAAGAATAAAAGGTTACTCAAAGGTGGGGTGGGGCCAAAGAGGAAATCTTCTTGTGGAAGCAGAGGGCATGGCTGACATACTGAATGAGTACTTTGCATTTGTCTTCACAAAAGAGGATGCAGTCATTCCCACAGTATCCGAGGAGAGGGTAGAGAAATTAAATAAAAATAAACCAAGAGGAGGTATTAAAAAGGTTTCCGGTGCTCAAGGTAGATAAGTCACCCAGTTCGGACGGGATGCATCCTAGGTTACTGAGGGAAGGGTGCAAATAACGGAGGCTCGGGCCACAATCTTTCAAACCTTCTTGGACATCGGGGTGGTGCCAGAAGACTGGAGGGTTGCAAATGTTTCTCCCTACATGGAAAGGGGCAGAAGGATAAATCTGGGAACTACAGGCCAGTCAGCTTAACCTCAGTAGTGGGAA
This sequence comes from Callorhinchus milii, assembly GCF_018977255.1. Lineage (NCBI taxonomy): Eukaryota > Metazoa > Chordata > Chondrichthyes > Chimaeriformes > Callorhinchidae > Callorhinchus > Callorhinchus milii. Next base: position 78,575,124 of record NW_024704743.1, read on the forward strand.
AATTTCTGGAGACTATAATCCTGGTCAAAGTAAATTTTCACTTAGAAAAATATGGGTTAATAAATGACAGCCAACATGGATTTGTTACAGGCAAATCATGTCTAACAAACCTGACAGAGATTTTTGATGAAGTAACGGAGAGGATGGATGAAGGTAGTGCAGTTGATGTAGTTTATATGGATTTTCAAAAGGCGTTTGATAAATTGCCACGTAAGAGACTTGTAAGTAAAATAGAAGCCCACGGTATTAAAGGGACAGTGGCAGCATGGATACAGAACTGACTGGGGGACAGAAAGCAGAAAGTGGTGGTGAACGGTTGTTTTTCTGACTGGAGGGAAGTGTGCAGTGCTGTTTCCAGGAGTGAGTATTGGGACCTCGGTTTTTGATCTATATAAATGACCTGGACTTGGGTACAGGGAGTACATTTTTCACGTTTGCAGATGATACTAAGCTGGAAAAGTAGTAAACAGTGAGGAGGATAGTAGCAGACTGCAAATGCACATAGACAGACTGATAAAATGCGGAGAAATACAAAGTGATGCATTTTGGGAGGAAGAATGAGAGACAATATAAGCTGATGGTACAATCTTAAAGGGGCGAAGGAACAGAGAGACCTGGGGGTTCATATAAATAAATCTTTGAAGGTGGCAGGACCGGTAGATAAACCGGTTAAAAAATGACACGGGATATTAGGCTTTATAAATAGGGGCATAGAATACAAAAGTCAGGAAGTTATGATGAACCTTTACAAAACACTGGTTCGGCCTCAGCTGGAGTACTGTGTTCAGTTGTGGGCACCACACTTTAGGAAGGATGTCAAAGCATTGGAGAGGGTGCAAAGGAGATTTACCAGGATGGTACCAGGAATGAGGGACTTCAGTTTTCAAGAGAGGCTAGAGAAGCTAGGATTATTCTCCTTGGAGCAGAGAAGGTTAAGAGGAGACTTGATAGAAGTTTTCAAAATTATGAGAGGATTCAATAGGGTAAACTGTTTCTACTGGCGGGTGGGTCAGTAAACGAGGACATCGATTTAAGATAGTTGTTAAAAGAAACAAAGGAGAAGTGAGGAGACGTTTTTTAATATTTTTTTTACAAACAGCTAATTGTTTGGATCTGGAATGTAATGCCTGAAAGGGTGGTGGAAGCCGATTCGATAACAATTTTTAAGAGAGTAGATAATTATTTGGGGATGAGTTTGCAGGGCTATGGGGAGAGAGCGGGGGGGTGGGAATAAATTCGATAGCGCTTTTCAACGAGCCGGCACAGATACGATGGGCTGAATGGTCTCCTTCTGGGCTGTATACAACAACAAGATTGCATTTATAGAGCGCCTTTCACGTCGGGAGGACGTCCCAAGGCGCTGGACAGTTGGGTCGGGACCCGAGCAGGGGGGAAATGGTCAGGGGGAGGGAAGGGAAGGGAGGTGTCGAGGAGGGGTTAGAGAGTTGAGAGGGGAGCTGAAGGCACGGTCAAAGAGAAAGGTCTTGAGACCGGCCTTGAAGGAGGAAAGGGAGGAAGCAAGGCGAAGGCACTGGGGGATAGAGTTCCAGAGCCTAGGGGCTGGGAGGCTGAAGGCCCGGCACCGATGGTAGGGCGGTTGGGGCGGGGGATGTGGAGCAGACCGGAGCCGGAGGAATGGAGGGTACAGGCAGATAAGTAGGGGGATAGTAGGTCGGAGAGGTAGGAGGGAGCAAGGCCGTGAATGGCCTTGTAGGTGAGGATGAGGATCTTGAATTCGATCCTCTGGGGGATGGGGAGCCAGTGGAGGCGAGCGAGGGTGGGAGTGATGTGGTCGCGAAGCCTGGTTCGGGACAGTACACGAGCTGCAGAGTTCTGAATGACCTGCAGCTTGTGGAGGGAGGTGGCGGGAAGGCCGGCGAGGAGAGGGTTCCCATAGTCCAGCCTTGAGCTGATAAAGGCGTGGACCAGAGTTTCAGCAGCGTGAGGGGTGAGGTAGTGCCATAGTCTGGCGATGTTCCGGAGGTGGTGGAAGGCGGTGCCAGTTGTGGCGCAGATGTGGGGGAGAAAGGACAGCTCAGGACAGCTATAATTCTATGATGTTACCCATGATGCGGAGTATTAAATTGCCCACTGTTCTTTATTTTTGTTAAATGGTCATTTTTATCCAATGTTATGGTTGACAAAAATCATACAATATTTCTCATATTGATATGTTAAACTTGAAAAATTCACGATACAGAAGCCAGAAGTTGCTGCGCTAATAGAAAATGTTTCCAATTTAAAATCGGAAAGTGTTCCACTGGACTCGGCTGTAACTTTGTAACCAAAGATCTGACTCAGTAAACACAGATTAGATGAAGCTTCAGACATGAAGATGGAGGCCTGTGGCAGCTGGGATCAGTACAGCAAGTTGTGCCTGAATAAGCAATCACTTAATGAAAATGTAAACATAAGTAATGAAATTTCAGGATCTTGTGTGAAAGCGCTATATAAATGTAATTTGTTGTTGTGAAATGTCGCATACTTTACCCATTATATTCTTGCAACGGAAACATCACTTACCTTTGACTCAATCTACTCGTTACAGAGTCAAGGAACGAGAACACACGTGAATTGAAATTAACAGTTTCAGTTGTTTCGTCTGAAATGGTGTAATCTGGAATATATTTGGTCACATTCATTGTTTTTGTAATAATAATAATCCTTGCATTTGGTATATAGCACCTTATCAAGTCGAAAGGATGTCTCAAAAGCACTTCACAGGAATTACTATAAAATGGAGTGACTGTATTTGTAGGCAAACACGGCAGTACAATTGCACACAGCAATGTTCCAGAAACAGCCATAATAATACCTACATTTGGTTTAGTGCCTTATCACGTCTTTAAGACGTCTCAAAGTGATTCACGGAATATACTGTAAGGTGAATTGACTGTATATTTTTGGGGGCAAAACGCAGCAGCCAATTGTGCGCATGAAACAAATGACCAATTTTTTTTTATTTGGGGTTTATTGGGAAGGCACCAGGAGAACCACCTTCTCTTTTTCGAACAGTGTCATGGGAACGTCTACCTGAACAGGCAGACAGGATCTCGAATTAACATATCATTCGAAAGAGTGGTAAAAAAAAATTCCCCATGTATTTCTCTTTCCTTTAAAATTGCCAATGCTGTGTAGTTTTATCATGGGTATAGGTAGACCTCTTCTTCTCAAATTTCTGTTAGTGTTGTGCAACTTGTTGCACATAGAAGTGCAAGAGAGTAATGGGTTAATCCATCTTTCGATTTTGACCTGCTCCCTCAGGACTTCCCGCATTGGTAGATACAAAATTATAAACTGGAGAGGAATAAATTTACACATGTACTATACAACACAAGAATTTTAAACACCAATCCACTGTACACCTTGATAATATAGCTTCTTAAATCACAAGGCAATAATTAATTTTGTGATTATGATTAAATTATGTTTTATTACACTAGAAGTTTATTGATGTTTTTAAACCCAAAGTTAAAACATTTAAAACATTTTTTAGTACCTTTCTTAGAATCAGAATGTAATTCCTTTTCCAATAATGTATTCAGCATCTTGATGGTATTCTTTAGATGATTATAACTGTGATTCTGTTGTCTGTGCAGCATTGTAACAACTTTCTGTAAATTTCCCACATCTTTACGAATTGACGCCATCATTTCCATACTGAAAGAACACCAATAAATTACATTTGTATAGCACCTTTCACATTGGGAGAACATTCCAAGGTGCTGGATAGTCAGGGATTTGAACCTGAGCTGGGAGTTGGGATCAGGAGTGGTGGAGAGCAGGGAAATAGGAGGGTGACCGAAGGTACTGTCAAAGAAGAGGGTCTTGAGATGAGCCTTGAAGGAGGCAAGGGAGAGAGCGAGGTGAATGGACTGTGGGATGCAGTTCCAAAGGGTTAGGGCAGAGAGGCTGAAGGACCGACCACTGATGGTGGGGTAGGCTGGGCAGGGGACGTGGAGCAGGCTGGAGCCCACTGAGCAGAGAGGTCTATATGGAGTTAGAAAGTCACATAGATAGGGAGGAGCAAGGCCTTGGAGGGCCTTGAAAGTGAGAACTTTGAATTCTATCCTCTAGGGGATGGGGAGCTAGTAGAGCCGAGTGAGGATGGAGGTGATAGGGTCACGGAGCTTGGTGCGGGAGAAGACACGAGTTGCAGAGTTCTGGATGATCTGCAACTTGTGGAGGGAAGAGTTGGGAAGGCCGACAAGCAGGGAGTTGGCATAGTTGAGCCTAGATGTAACGAATGCATGGACGAGAGTTTCAGCGGTCTGAGGGAAGAAGCAGTGGTGATGTTGCAGAGGTGGGGGAAGGCAGAACGAGTCATGACATGGATGTTAATTACCATATAATTGGCAAAAGGATTTCTACATTCTCACATCACTTGAGCAGAGAGCCCGGCAGCGTGAGGAGGAACTGAGTGACGTGGAACAGATTGATAATTCTATTAAGGAATTTGGTGAGAGTGGGGATTCTTCAGCAAGAAGATACCAGAGAGATACCAGAGAGCAAGAGAGATGCCAGAGAGCAAGAGAGATGCCAGAGAGCAAGAGAGATACCAGAGAGCAAGAGAGATGCCAGAGAGCAAGAGAGATGCCAGAGAGCAAGAGAGATGCCAGAGAGCAAGAGAGATGCCAGAGAGCAAGAGAGATGCCAGAGAGCAAGAGAGATGCCAGAGAGCAAGAGAGATGCCAGAGAGCAAGAGAGATACCAGAGAGCAAGAGAGAACTCTTTCATTCAGCAGAAGAGTGGGAAATCTACTTTGAGTTAGAGGCAACCTTATATGTAAGCAGGCAAAGTCAATTAGCAGTTAATCATAGGCAGATGATGGGGATTAAAAAAATCTGTTGACCAGTCAAAACTGGGTGTTTTTGTTTTGAGTCCTACATAAAGAAGAGTGCCTCACTTTAGCAGAGAGCCTAGTAGTGTGAGAATTCTGTTAAGGATTTTAGTGAGAAAGAGTTGCAGAATTTGTAAAAAAAAAAGTATTTATATTATATTAAAATAATATAAAACATGTCTGGGAATATGGCAGGGCAGCTGAGACTGGTTGCATGCACAATGTGTGGCATGTGGGAACTCCAGGATGTTTTGCGTGCCCTGGACAGACAAGTGCCTCTGTCTGCTTGAGCTTAAAGTTTCTGAGCTCGAGGAGAGGCTGGTGTCACTACATAGCATATGGGAGGCTGAAGAGTTCACGGATTGAATGTTTCAGGAGGTGGTCACCCCACAGCAACAGAGGGTCCAGAAGGAGAGTGAGTGGGTGACCACCTGCAATGGTAGGAAGAGGGGATGGGCAGCGCAGAAATCCCCTGAGAGTGTGGCACTCACAAACTGGTTCTCTGCACTGAATACCGGTCCGGGTGATGACACCTCTGGGGAGGGGAGTCAAAAGCAAATGGATGCACAGGGGGACACAGCGAACAGTGTCAATACAATTGTCATTGGGGACACAATGGTGAAGGAGTAGACAGGTGTTTCTGCAACCAAGGACATGACTCTTGCATATTATGTTGCCTCCCTGGAGCCAGGGTTGAAGACATCATGGAATGGGTGCAAAATGTTCTACAGGGGGAAGGGAAACATCTAGAAGTCGTGGTCCATGTTGGAATCCATGACATGGAGGAAAGAAAGGGCTGAGATCCTACAGGGAGAGTATAGAAAACTAGGGAAAAAGCTAAAGAGCTTTTGATACTCACTTGCACGAGACACTGGGAGTAATCCAGAGATTGGATTACTCCCAGTGTCTCGTGCAAGTGAGTATCAAAACAGCAGAATCAAACACATGAATGCATGGCTGGAGAAATGGTGCAGAAAGGAGGGCTTCAGGTTCCTGGATCATTGGGACCAGTTCTGGGGCAGGTGGAACCTCTACTTTGAGACGTCAAGAAGACGTGAAAAGAGCTATATCAAATGCAAGTATTATTATTATTACAAGGTGGATGGGTTACACCTAATCGGGGCTGGGAACAATGTCCTCACAGGGAGATTAACTAGTGGGAAGGTTTTAAACTGATTGTGAGGGGAAAGGGAATCAGCCATGTAGCAGTAGAGAGGATAAACACGTTACATAGAGAGCTGGTAGAGACAAATAGCAATGTAATCAGGAGTAGTTCAGAAAAGGGAGGGATTAGATGGGTGAGAAATGCAGAACAGACTAAGTCGGCATTGGAGTACACGTCTGTAAATGCACAGAGTGTGACAAATGAGATTGGTGAGCTGCAGGCTCAAGTTACCACTAGGGGTTATGATGTAGTGGTAATAATGGAGACCTGGCTCAAACAAGGGCAGGAATGGGAGCTGAATATTCCTGGCTACAATGTACTTAGGAGGGATAGGGAAGGAATAATAAAGGAGAGTTAGTAGCAATATTGATTAAAGACATGGTTACGGCCCTGGAAAGGGACAATGTGCTAGAAGGTCCAAAAACAGAATCTATTTGGTTAGAGTTAAGGAGCAGAAAAGGAGCTGTTCCTCTCTTAGGTGTATGTTATAGACCACCAAATAGTAGAAAGGAGATAGTTGAGCAAATCTGCAAGCAGATTTCAGAAAGATGCAAAGCCAATAGAGGAGTGATACGGGGGACTTCAATTATCCTAACATAGACTGGCAAAATAACCAGTGTAAAGGGCAAGGAGGGGGAAGGATTCCTGAAATGTGTGCAGGATAACTTTCTGGATCAGTATGTTTTCAGCCCAACGGAAGGAAGCAGTGCTGGATCTAGTTCTGGAGAATGAAGTGGGCCAAGTGCAGCAGGTTTCAGTAGGAGAGCATCTGGACAACAGTGACCACAACATCATTAGGTTTAGGGTACTTATGGAAAGGGACCAGGAGCAATCAAAGGTGAAGATACGCAATTGGAAGAGGGCTAATTTCAGTGAGTTAAAAAGGCATCTAGCCAAGGTAGACTGGAAAGAAAGATTGGTAGGTAAAACAGGTAACAAGGAATGGAAAGCCTTCAAGGAGAAGATAGTTCGGGGACAGAACAAATACATTCCCACAAAAGGGAAAGGTAGGGCATCAAACCTCCCTGGATGACTGAGGAAATTGGGATTAAAATAAAACAGAAAAAGGAGGTTTATGATAAATGTCAGGTCCAAAATACAGAAGTTAATCAAATAGAATATAGAAAGTACAGAGAACTGAAAAACAAAATAAAAGGGACAAAGAGATTGTATGAGAAAAGATTAGTGGGTGACATAAATGGGAACCCTAATATATTTTGTAAGCATATAAAGAATAAAAGGTTACTCAAAGGTAGGGTGGGTCCAAAGAGGAAATCTTCTTGTGGAAGCAGAGGGCATGGCTGACATACTGAATGAGTACTTTGCATCCCAGGTTACTGAGGGAAGTAAGGATGCAAATAACGGATGCTCTGGCAACAATCTTGAAATCATCCTTGGACACCGGGGTGGTGCCAGAGGACTAGAGGGTTGCAAATGTACAAAAGGGGCAGAAGAATAAACTTGGGAACTACAGGCCAGTCAGCCTAACGTCAGTAGTGGGGAAATTTCTGCAGACTATAATCCAGGCCAAAATAAATTTTCACTTAGAAAAATATTTTTTGATGAAGTAACATAGAGATGAAGGTAATGCAGTTGATGTAGTTTATATGGATTTTCAAAAAAATTTGATAAATTTGCCACATAAGAGAATTGAAAGTAAAATAGCAGCCCATGGTGTTAAAGGGACAGTGGCAGCATGGATACAGAACTGGCTGGGAGACAGAAAGTCGTTTTTCTGACTGGATAGAGTTTTTGATCGATATAAATGATCTGGACTTGGTACAGGGAGTACAATTTCCAAGTTTGCAGATGATACTAAGCTGGAAAAGTAGTAAACAGTGAGGAGGATAGTAGCAGACTGCAAATGCACATAGACAGACTGGTAAAATGGGCAGACACGTGGCAGATGAAATTTAATGCGGAGGAATGCAAAGTGATGCATTTTGGGAGGAAGAATGCGAGACAATATAAGCTGATGGTACAATCTTAAAGGGAGTGAAGGAACAGAGACCTGGGGGTTCATTTAAGTAAATCTTTGAAGGTGGCAGCACAGGTAGATAAAGCTGTTTTTTTTAAATAAAGTTTTGAGGCGATTCGATAGGGTGAACAAGGAGAAACTATTTCCACTGGCGGGTGGGTTGGTAACCCCAGGACACCGATTTAAAATAGTTGTTAAAAGAAACAGAGGGGAGGTGCGGAGAAATTTTTTTATATACACACAGCGAGTTGTTCGGATCTGGAATGCATTACCTGAAAGTGTTGGGAAGCCAATTCAATAACAGCTTTTAAAAGAGAAGCAGATAAATATTTGGGGAGGACAAGTCTGCAGGGCCATGGGGAGAGAGTGGGGGAGTGGGATTGATTTGGATAGCTCTTTTCAACGAGCCGGCACAGACACGATGGGCCAAATGGCCTATTTCTGTGCTGTATAATTCTATGATCACACAATTTAACATAAATTAATTTTTCAGTGGCCCTTTAACAGCTCAGTACAGTTTCTACATACACTGGATTCAGAAAAATACTCAAAAATATGAAACTGTCATCCTAAGCAGACAAGACTACTGTTACTGTTAAAAAATGGTAGGTAGGGTCAATAAAATACCAACTTGAATTACAACAGGGCACGAATGTCAGCCAGCACTTTTGCATGCAGTCCATATGATAAATTTATATAGAAGAGAGCATGAGAGAGAGGGGAAGAGAGAGAAACAAACAGAGAGAGAAAAGGGAAGAGAGAGAAATAAGCAGAGAGAGAGAGAAGTGAGGGCAGTGTTTGGTGGCTCACTGTCTGGATAGACGATCAGAGCCTCCCTTGGCTGTTGTGGGGTCCTCTACGTCCTTCATTTACCCCCCCCCCCCCCCACTCTCGACCCAGCTGTTCCCTTTGCCAAGCAAACACCAGCTTATTTCATGTCCCTCCAGTCCATCTGCACCACCATCGCCATTTTGCACCTGCTCTCTGAAACTCCATTCCTCTGACTCACTCCCTCTCTTTCCTCTTTCAATGCACATCAAGACCTAACTATTTGACCAAGCTTTCAGTCATCTTTTCTCCCATTCCCACTTCCCTCGGCTCCCACCACCAGCTCAGGTGCCCAGCTGGCAATGTTGTTCATTTTGAGACGACCTTCTGATGTTTACAAAAAAAGGCGTAAGGTAAATATTATGTTTCTGGAAGGGAAACACAAAAATATCGCTTATGGCGCCTGCAGACATTTTTCAAATAGGGCATCTGGCCCTTGGCAGACAAAAGGTTGGATCAGCTTGGTTGAGAGTTTTCAGTGACAAGAGAAAATGAAAGAGGATCTTAACTGTCCAATGCTTTGTTCTCATATTTCTCCACCTCTGTCCCATTGCCAACCTCCACTCATTTCACACCAAATGCCACTAAAACCTTCATTCACACTTTTGTTACCTTCTGCCTAGACTTTTCAAATGCACTCCTCACCAATCTCCATAGTTCTACCATCCATGAGCTCTGATTAATTCAACATTACCTCATCGCTGTTGATCTTTTTCCTATTACTTCCTCCTCTCCAAACTGCACTTCCACCTTTTGTAGAAATATGCTATGTTCATCATTTTGGATTTTCTGTAAAAATTCTTCCAATGTGGTCTAGAATATGAAATACAATGAAATATGCTATTCGTAATCAGAATATATTCAATGTCCTTCCCTCAGGAAAAATAATTTGTTTTGCTAGGAGAATGTTAGACATGTTGTAGATAAAATGTTCTGTGGGTAGATGACAATTGTGCTTAACTTGGAACGTGTTCTTATTCATCAAATGCCACATTGATTGACACAAGAAAAATCACAAAGAAGAATTTTGAAGATAGTTGTGATGCTACAAGCTCAAGTTTTTACCCATGTAATTCTTCCTTCCTTCTTTTACTATACACATAGTACATTCTCTGTGCCAGTTCTTTTCCCATGAGTAAGAATTATAATACAATTTAAATACTTGAACTTAAATACTTAATCATAAGACTATAATGCCTCACTTTGCGAAAATAATGCCACCAAATTTTGGTTTGCAAGTTTTAGATAATGGTAAATTACCATTGGTTTCAGTCTTGAGACATCTCAGAGAGGGCCTTATTATGTATGTATAATATTTTAAATGTGATTGAGACAGCAAAGTAGTTGAGGCCTGGACACTGGTCTCGTTAACATTTATTAAAAAAAACATCTTGATGCTATGATTCAAAGATAGAAGGTTGGGCAATCTAATGGATGAGATCAAATAAAATGAAGGGCCTTCTTAATTTGAACCAATCTTATGATTCTTCCCCAGTTTTTGTTCAACTTACACATTTAAATAATATTCCTTCATTTTACAGCCCTGCTTTAAGATAGATTTTCAGTTTTGTTTTTTGTTTGGAACAGTGAAACCTACGTGAAGCAGGCCAGTGTCCACCAAGCAGAGAGAGCAAGTGGATTGGCAGGGTTTGAGGAGATCGCAGATGTGGGGTGCGGCTTTGTATGTGAATTTTGAACTTCAATAAAATAATGTGGAAAACTCCATATCAATTTCCTGTCCATTGTTGTGGCCTTTTTTAAATGTAGAGACTAGCTTTGTGGACCCAAGCCACCATTTTATAATGGAGACTCCTGCTGGAATGTTTTGTTGGTACATTGTAGTGTATTTCATCCAGTAACCTGTTATGCAGTGTTTTAATATCTGCAATAGTCAGTCCCAATTAATGCTGGGTCCTCCTGATGTGAAAGACGCGATACAAATGTAATTTGTTTTGTTGTTATTGGGTTCCACATTGTACTCACTTTTATTTCAAATATAGCATTCTTTATATCATCTTGCTGTTCCAGTATCCCAGTATCAGTGTTAAAAGGTTCTACAAACGGGCCAGGCATTTGATGAATACTTTGCAACGTTTCAGCCTTTCCAGCAAAAAATGGTAGTTTCTTTAGCTGAAGCAGGACAATTGCCCTTTGCATATATAAAGTCTCTGTTAAGTCACCTGCAGAGCTGGAAAAAAACATTACGTATTACAATAATTTATGGCAGGTTAGCATCTTATTATCTATGGATGCACACTCCATCTCACTGAGCCAGTCTGGAACCTTGGCGTCTTATTTGACTCTCAACGTGGAGTCCTGTAGCTCAGTAGTTAGAGCACTCGCTTTGCAAGCGAGAGACCCGAGTTCAATTCCAGGCAGGGCGAAACCTTGGGCAAGTTTCCTTACTCCACACGCCTAATAATAATCCCTCCAAAACCAAAAACAATAATAAATTGGTCATTTTCAATCTACGACTGTTTGTGGGACATTGCTGTGCGCAATTGGCTGCCGCATTCGCCCACAAATATACAGTCAATTCACTTTACAGTGTGTTCTGTGAAGCGCTTTGGGACGTCCTCCCAACGTGAAAAGCGCTATATCAAATGCAAGGATTATTATTATAACTGTCTTTTCTATTCCATGTCTGTGTCATGACCTATTCAGCCTTCCCCAACCTCCGCAACATCGCCTGGCTCTGCCACTGCCTCAACCCTCAGGCTACCAAAACCCTCATCTACGCATTCATCACATCTAGGCTCAACTAGATAGTCACCTCTTCAAATAACTTCATTGGATTCATGGTTCCAAATCCATCAATGATCAATCCAAATCCATCAGAGGAGGGGGTAATCCTGAGGCCTCAAGGACAAATCTTATGCTCCCAGATGATTTTTACCCAATAGTATGACAATTTATACGTGTATAGAAAGGCAGAACAAATTATTATTCCACCTTAGTAACCGTATATTAGATAAGGAGTTGAACAGTTAATTTAACTTACCCTGAAAATGCATCATTCAACATGGCTATAAGGAGATTTATAGCAACAATTGATTCTAGTCCAACGAATGTTCCTACAAGTATATACGTCATCAATGGATTCATCCCATAGAAACTATCAACTTTGTAGTCACGGAAAACCCACATACGAAACATAGTGATTAGAGTATCTGATACGGTCTTCATTTCAGGTACATTGTCTGTTCCTTCAAAGTAATACAATTTTTCTAATATTAGGATTCTTAATGACACAAAAGTATAAGAAAAAGGTAACAGATCGTTATAAACTTTCAACAGTGAACATACATTTGGATCGGTTTAGTGATACATTTGATACTTATCACATTGAATGTGATAAATATCAAGCAGCCAAGGAGCCATACTCCTTGGCTCCCGTCAACACCTTCACTCCTGTGGATCTAAACTCCTCAACCTCCCTGGGCTCTCCCTCAGACTCACCGAATCTGTGAGCAACCAAGGCATCCAGTTTGAACCCCAGCTGTTCATCCTCCCCCAATATCCGGTCCCTGACCAGGACTGCCTTCTCCCACCTCCACCACATTGCCTGCCTCCAAACCGTACCTTACCCCAAATGCAGCCGAAACCCTTGTGCATGCGTTTGTCACCTCCCACTTGGATTACTCCAACACACTTCTCGCCAGTCTCCCCACTCACAAGATCCACCTTCTTTCAAAACTCTGCCGCCCGCATACTGACCCGGACCAAACTCCGTACCCACATCTCACCAGTTCTGGCCAGGCTCCACTGGCTCCCCATGACTGAATGGATCGAATTCAAAATCCTCACACTCATGTTCAAATCCATTCACTCTCTGGCATCTCCCTACCTCTCCGGCCTCCTCACTCCCCAATCCACCATCCGGTGCCTCCACTCCACTGGCACCGGCCTCCTGTTCATTCCTCGGACCCTCCACCCCACTATCGAAGGTCGCGCTTTCAGCTACTATACCCCAAAACTCTGGAATATTCTTCCTCAATCCCTCCGCCTTGCCCCCCACCCCCTCTTTCAAGTCTCACCTGAAAACTTTCCTCTTCAACCGTGCTTACAGCCATCTCCCCACTCTCCCAGGCTCAGAGTCAGGCTCCACTACTGTTAAGCGCTCTGCGTGGAGGGCACTATATAACTCCAAGTTGTTGTTGTTCTTGTTGAATGTTCCCTGGATGTATTTAGAGGTACACTTTCCCTGTACTGTTTGTAATGGTAATCTACATAAAGACTGGACCTTCACGGCTGCTCTTTAATGTGACACTGGCTACTTTGAGTTATTTTATTTAGAAAAAAGGCCAGTATCCCACCAACTGGCAGTAATCCACAAGTCCAGCTTCACAGCAGTTACAACTGAGAACAATGTGGTGTGGGAGGCCAAAATAATCCACCACCACGACATCCATGAAACATTTGGCATTTTGATTGCCTTGTTAGTGTTCCAATTTAATTTGTCCTTGCCAAATTCACAAAGGCAAATGGAAAACAATGCATAATCCCCAGGGTTTCAGATTATACACGTTGTGTTCTTCAGGAACTCATCATCTAATCCTAACATTAGAGTCTGCAATGCAACATTATGTAATATAACAACTCCTTTAGACAGATAATATTAAATATTTCAGAAAGTTAGCTATATGTTGTACCTCCAAAGATCAGATAGAAGGAAAATCCAAATGGTATAAAGAATTGAATACAGATGAATATGAATTTAAAGAAGATTGGGATAACATTGCCAATTAGGACTATAAATGGTCCAATAGTCCTGTAGGGAGAAAGAATGAAATCTTTGTGAAATTATTCAATAGGTTTTGAATTACTGAGATTATAAATTAGACAATAAAGAACATTTGTTGTAGGGCATCTGTAGCTCAGATCGATTAAACCAGCAAATAACAATATTTGATCCTAAATTTTGTTGTAAAATACATTCTGTGTACATAATCAGGCAAGAACCATTAAGCCAAGAGCAATTTTTGTTATCACAATTGTTTTAGACTACTCTTCCTTTGCCCTGCTGCTGAATGTTTAAGACTACCAGCTGTATTTCTCAATACATCTAAAAGCTATTCAATTTGGGAGCTACATTCATGTCCAACTCTGGTGTTCCAATTTTATACACAATGAAATAGATGTACATTCAAATAAATAGATGCTATATCACATGTAAGGATTATTATTATAATTCTGTAGTAATACTACTCACCTGAAAGGCCTGAAATTTTTGATGTTCCAAAACCAAAGAACAGGAAGTGTAATTGCTACAACCTGGAGATGAAGTCGCGAGAACACCCTATTGCTCCCTGCTATTATATCTGCAAAGTGTGCAGCTGTGACCACCAGGAGCAGAATAATAATCAGGCAGGCATAGATGAACCTAAAAAATATTAAAACTGAAATATAATCGCTTTACTATTCAAATGGGTTAATAAAGTCTAAGGACATTGATCCATTTATATAAAAGACAGATAGTTTAACCAATAATTTCTTAATTTGGCAATAACTATAGGGATTGAAGACATTTTACTCACCAATAATCTGTGTAATACTGTGGTTTCATATTTTTCAAATCACTCAGTTCCTTTTCCACAAAAGCTGCCTCCTAGTATAAGAATATGTTATTATGTAAATAGATATTTATTTTGTGGATTTGATGTTACATATGCGGAACAGTCATAAAATCAAATATAAAGCTAAATATAGAGATCACAATGCTGAATTCTGAGTATTCACAAAATGTTTTATAAATTAATTACAATGCAATGATTATTAAACAAATGTATTCCATTCCCTATGTCTCCACTTGAAAGAGTCCCTCTTGTGCTAACCTTTCATCCTTCCAGATCATCTTCAGTCATTTTCAGGAGGAATGTAATGTTACAAACCAAACATTTTCCAACCTTTTGAATCCAGTCCAACTGTTAAATCATACCGTGATGAAATACAGCATGGATTAAATTTAGGGTGAAAGTAATCCTGCACCACCCTAACAAACCCTGCTACTTCTCCCTGACTCCACATGCACTGATTTTAGCCACGAGTCTCTAATGCAGCACTTCATCAAAAGCCTTCCCGGAAGTCCATATACACCACATCCACTGCATTTCTTTTATCTACTTAATCTGGCTCTTCTACAAAAAAAATGATAAAACTAAGCAATTTTGATCTTCCATTCATAAATCCATGTTGGCTGCTTTTAATTATACTTTCCTTTTCGAGATGCTTAGCTATTTTATCCTTTATTATACACTCCAAAATACCTTTCCCACCACAAACGTTAAGCTAAAAAGCCAGTAGTTTCCTGAATTGGCTCAATCTTCTTTCTTAAAAATGGGAATTACATTTGCCACATTCTACTTCCCTGGCACAATTTGTTCCTATTTTATATATTTATGCATATAAATAGTCTGAGCTATTTCCCTAGTTTCTTTAATAATAATCCTTGAATTTGATATAGCTCCTTATCACGTCTTCAAGACGCCTTAAAGCACTTTACAGAATATACTGTAAAGTGAATTGACTGTATATTTTGTGGGTGAAACGTGGCCGCCAATTGCGCACAGCAGTGTCGCACAAACAGTCATGGATTGAGTGATCAAAGTATTATTATTTTTGGGAGGGAGTATTACTCTCAGAAAAGTGATCCGTCAATTGACTATCAACCGGGTTCCTACTTACTGCTAGGTAAACAGACGTGTGGAGTAAGGAAACTTGGCTAAGTTTTCGCCCTGCCTAGGAATTGAACCCAGGTCCTTTCGCTTGTGAGGCGAGTGCTCTAACCACTAAATTACAGGACTCCTTGGGGGCGGTCCACCTGGACCTGGTGCTTTGTTCTCTTTATTCTTCACACATACTAAACTCTGCATCATTCCAGTTCTTGCCAGGCTCTACTGGCTCCGATTTCAAGATCTTCACACTCACATCCAAATCACTTCATGCCCTGGCATCTCTCTACCTCTCCGACCCTCTTACACCTCACTCCTCTACCTCCCCCCTTCTCTCAGCGAGCTCCAGTCTTCTGCATGTGCCTTGATCCCTCCGCTCCATTGGGGCTGTGCTTTCAGTCACTATGTCTTGAATTCCATCTTGCTATCCTAATCGTCATTTTAACCTCTTTCCTCAATCCCCTGCATAAACTGCCATTTTCTTTTTTATTTTACAACAACCACAACAACAACAGAATTACATTTGTATGGCGCCTTTCACGTTGGGAGCACCTCCCAAGGCGCTGGACAGACAGAGTTATGGACCCAAACTGGGGGTCGGAGTAGGGGAGAGTGGAGGGCGGGGGGAGAAGCAGGGAAATCGAAAGCACGGTTGAAGAGGAGGGTCTTGAGATAGGTCTCGAAGGTGGCAAGGGAGGGGGCGAGGCAGAGGGACTACGGGGTAGAGTTCCAGAGGGTGGGGCAGAGTGGCGGAAGGCCCGCCTGTCAATAGTGGGGCGCGCGAGGCAGGGGACATGAAGCAGGCCGGAGCCCACTGAGCGGAGGGAGCGAGCAGGATGGTAGAGGGTTGGGAGGTCTCAGAGGTACGGGGGAGCAAGACCGTAATATTTTAATATCAGTTTTGTCATTTTCATACTTGTTTTCCTTTAGATTCAATTTGATCTTCAACTTTTACATCCATGGCATCTTATAAAATAAATTAATTTATTTCTAATACAATGAATTTCTCACATTTCTTTTCCATAACAGAATTTGAGTTTGCACCTTTGATTTTTCATACAGGAAATTCTTAGTTTGGATCACGCATTTGAAGGAAACAAGAAGGGAACAAAATTTAAATACCCATATTGCACTCACCCATGCTTTAGCATTGACAATGCGCTTAAGTAGAATTCTGGTGTTACACCTTTCAACTGTGTATTCGTACAAAATCTGTAACACTTTGAAAAAGATGCCTGTTGTGTTTTGGAGTGTGCTGCAGAGTTGAGCAGTAATACAATGCAGGATCTTATTGGTGCCATCTCACACAGTAAATTCCCATTCTTATCCATCCCATCAGATCGTTGTCACACACAGGAAAGAAGGACAAGTTGGAAGGCAGTCACAAAATAATAAATCAATGCCTTAAATGGGTGTGGAACTGCCCCATTTTCCAAACTTGAATTATTATAGATCCAACAGAAACAATTCTTACCATAGGCCAAGAAGGATGACAGTATGTTTTATCCTTAAGAATTTTCTTTTTTTCATTCTTCTTCCATACCTTATGTTTTGTTTTTACATTAATGAGATTTACAAATTCAGCTTCAACAAATAGAAGGAGTTGAACAATGCAAAGAACGATGAGTAGAACTCTCCACCAGTCCTAAATATCAAGACAAACAATTGCTACATTTATACTCACATAAAGGGTCCAATCAACTACATCCCAATCATTTTTTGCGAATCAATTTTCTAAGAAAGATATCTATACGCATTCAGTTAAGGCCAGAGTGAAGCTCTGATAACTTGTCACCCCAAGGGAAATAGATCAAATGACTACTTTTCAGAGTTGACTAACTATCCAAAGTACAGTATCTCAAAAGTATTTGAATAGCCAGGACATTGAGTAAGTGACTAGTTACATGAGGTTGACGACCTATCCCAGGGTCGAATTATCAGAGTTTAACTGTAGTATCATGATCTAAGGTGGGAGGCATAAATTGGGTACTTGTATGCATGTCATACACTGCATGAGACTTGCTACATTAAAGAATTATTTTCACTGATTTTCTACTGGCAGATATTTTATTTCCACAAAGGCATAGCTGCAGCCAGCCATGCAACCAGAAAAGTGGGACCAGAAAGTTTGGATTAGGATTTGGGGAACAAGTAGTATCTCTCTATTCTACGAGGTCATGATAATATCTAAGGTGGAGTCTGGTTCCTGTGCATATAATTGAAAGGAATAGTGAGAGGGAAGGCCAGCTTGGGAGAAAGGAGCAGTAAAGAGAGGGAGGATTATCAGCTGATCTAAAGGAAAATGGACAGAGAATAATGGAAAAAAACACCAAAGTAGGTATGGATGAACAGTAACCTCATACTCAACGAATTTATCAAGATTATTGAATTTTAAAATTGTTATTATTATTAAGTAAAGTCAATATATTAAATAATTGCCCAAAAGATCAACTTTTTAATTTCCACGCAAGAATTTAATTATCTAAGGCAGTTAGTATTTATCGAGGCAAGATTACAAATTTGTAATGTTTGGAATAAATAGCTGGTGATGTGTTTCTATTCGATGATGCAACCGGTGTCAAAACATTAAAGTGGAATCATCTGTCATGATTTTTTTCCTGAGGAGAACAATACTATAAGAATTATAGTACTATATCCACAGAATGCCAAAAATGAAGATTGCTTCACATATTTATATGATCCTATTTTTCCAATTCAGATGTGACAATATTTCATCACATTTTCTAAATAGATTTGTAGCCTTCACCATACGACCAGTTCATTTTTCTGGAATGTTCAATCAGATTTGCCACTTTTAAATATTAGTTTCATTCTAATTACGTTGGTAAAGCACTCACCAACTGTGACTTATAGCACTGGTGGAGTAATCATTTAACGGTTCCAATATACAGAGCGATGTGAAGCCATTGAACCCCCTTACATTCCCAATTAATTGACTCAATTGATGGTTTGTTCAATGATATTACCATGTTAAGCATATAATACTCTTTGAGAATCCAAGCAAACTGGTGATTTCGTAATAATCAAATGCATTTGATATTTGATATAGCACCTTATAGTCTTCGAGATGTCTCAGTGGGCTTAACAATAATATTAATCCTTGCATTTGATATCACACTTTATCATGTCTTCGCAACGTCTCAGAGTTTCACAAAATATACTGTAAAGTAGATAGACAGTGCATGTTGTTTAGTGGGCGAAACGCTGCAGTCAATTGTGCACAGTAGTGTCCCACAAACTGTCGGGGATTGGTTGACCAAATTACTATTTTTAAAAAAATATTTTTTGAAAGGATTATTACTAAACAGTATCAACTTTAAATAGACCCATAAGACAAGAATTAAAGTTTAAGCATTTTCTACCTGAAGAGCTGAATGTGTAAAAAAAACTTGAGTCAAACTCTCTTGAGCAGCACTCAAAAATTGGGTAAAACCCAACATTGACTAACGAGAGTAAAAGTTTCTTGTGAAAACAGTCAACTCAAAATCCAATGTGAAAACCATCAAGGAGAGACTTATCCACAGGCTAATACATGATATAATGCAGTGCTTGCGTGCTGAGCAGGAGACCCGTTAAAACGATCTCTTCCCCAGGACTGAATGCAAATAAGTCGTCTGCACTTGTATTTTACCTGAGGGAAGTTGTAAATATATTTCTTGTCCCAATCTATTATTGTCATAAAGATAGTCCAAGGGATGATGAAGAAAACTTTGAGCAGCAATAGTATACATGCTCCAAAGCTGAAAATGAATTGAAAAGTACAAGTAAAATATTGAAGTTTCTCTGTGCCATATGTCATCAATTTACAATTGTCTGGTATATTCCAATCAAATGACCTCAGTAGCCTCTTTCCCAGTGACAATAAATCTCAGCTGCATCCAGCTTCGCTCCTCTGACCTTACTGTCTGATTACTTAGGTGTAAACGATTAAGCACAGACTAATGCAGTCTGACAATAAACCACCAGGAAATTGTTCTTCAGTCTCAACAGAATAAGGATGGAAATATATCAGCAATCACATCAGCTCCTTTTCCAATTTAAAATAAGCTTTTAATTCTAAATGCTATATGAGCCTTGTAAATTTAGATTTGTAAATATGTACATTCACAGACTTTAAAAGTATTAAGTAAAAGCTTTAAACAAACACTCAATTTGACTCCATTCCAACGTTGCCAAACACATTGCACTTTGCAGCCCGAAGTCTGAGTGTGCAAAAAACAGACCCCCCCCCACCCCACCCCCTGCTGACTTACACAAATGGTTCACTCCTATTCAAGCACTGAAAAAAAAGGATTTTGGATATCGGGGAAGCCACAGTAACATTGTCTTTAAATCCTGGAGCCAGCATTTAAGCATTGTTCCCATATAACAAAATTGTAGGTCTCCAGATTTTAGGTTAAGAGGCAATCCCTCCCCATTTACAAACTTCAAAGATATGAAAATGAAACCATTTATGAGGATATAAAGGTTACAATATCCTAAATTTACTTAACATATAATCTATGTATATATAATGAAAGAAACAAGATCAACACAAAGAAATACTGTATATACTTACAATCCATATTTGTTCCACTTGACATCTATCAACCGTTGAACTACAGGATGTTGTAACATGCTAAACATTCGGTAATATACTATCAGCTCAAGCTATTGAAACAATAAATTTAATTATTCTATAATTTTCACAAGAATTCGTGGAAACAAAAATACAAAGATATGAAAAAATTGTGGTAACAGATTTTGTAGCTACATAGATTTAACAATTGTTGGTGCACCTTTTGATGCATTACTCATCATTGAAAGCTGTTAACTTCACTAATTGACCCCAACATGGAGCTGAAAACAATATAGATATTAGGACATCACAGAGAAGATACAATAATAAAGTTCTAACCAAAAAATGTCATCGGCAGTCATGATGTCATTATAGTATTGTACATACAGTGGCTCTATTTGTTTCTCACAAATCTTCCCATCCAATGCCAGCCTATTGTTCACTGATTTCCCTAACCCTACATGTACATGCGTCGGATCTTTCCCTCAACATATCCCCAAAATCTAGCAAACATAAGTACTGAACAGAGAATTGTTTTTTGTCAGCCGGGTGTCTGACAAGAGAACCCATCCCCATGCTTAAGGATTTCTGCATGTACCAAGCACCCAGCTGACCCCCCCCAAAAAATCTGTTCAGTACTTTTTGGAATAATATTTAAACTACAGCAATGAATTTGCTACCTGAAGCACATGAAACAGAATAAGCTCCAGTGATCACAAACTTGGATCTGAAAAGCAGGTAAGTATTCTAAGATCTATATGGGGTGAACCACAATAATTTCTTGAAGTATTGTAAAATGCATCTTTTCCATTTCTGGAAAATCCTACCGAAAGACCAGAGATCCCAAAAGTGCTGAAGAGGAGGGACATGGCATGTTCAGGACAAAGATTTTTTATATATACAACCACCATGGGAAGGGGGGGGGGGGTGGGTGGCGGGGAGAGAAATATGGGCATTTTAAGGTGGCATTCCTGATTTCACAATTTACGGCCACAGGTGGTTAATGATTTCAGAACCCTCAGAACCCAGGAATAGGTAGCAGCCTTGGAATAATGAAATGTTCCTGGACACTATTTCATTTATTTAATACTATTTAATTACAGATACATTTGTGATTATTTGCCCCTTCCCTCCCCACTTTTGAATCCTGCCTAAAGACCTTCCTCTTTGATCGTGCTTATGGTCACCTCCCAACTCCCTCTATCCCTGGCTCGGGTCAGACTCCACCACTGACAAGCGCTCCAGGATGCTATCCCATATGAAGGATGCTATATAAATGCAAGTTGTTGTTGTGAGAATGCACCTTTAACTATGTACATCACTGAAAAGTTTTTCCAAAAAAGTGACATGCTTAAAACATAAGAGTATATTTTCAAATACTTACCACGGTCTTTGACGAGCCCTTTGCCTCTGTAGGTAAAAATGAAAGTATTAAATATCAGTGTATATACTTAATGAATTGTGTTCAGTTCATTAGTATTTGTGCAAAATATTTGTTATGTAGTGCAATCCCCTCCCCACCAGCTATTTGCCCATTGACTTGTCAAAGACACCTCTTGGTCTGTGACTACTTGACCCCTCCACAGACTTCAACACTGTTGACCAGTCCATCCTTCTCCAGTCTTTCCACCATCCTCCACCTTCAGTGCATTTTTTTGATTCCACCTGTATTACCACCATCACTTTGTGCTTCTTTTTATGTCTGCTTGTGACTACTAACTTCACCAGGTATACTCAATCCAGCTCAAGGACCCCTACCTCACGCCCCCTAACACAGCTTACTTTCATTCACACCTTCTTCATCTCCAGATATTTTTCTCCAATGCTTTCACCACCAAACTTCCCAGCTCATCCAGAACTATGTAGCCTATATCCATTCCCACTAGACTCTGAAAAGCCATCGTCCTCGTCTGCACAACGTTATGCTGCCTCCCTATTTCCCACCGGATCAATTTCCAGATCTTCATTTTAACTTTTAGAGTCCCGTTGCATAAAGGTTAGCACTTGCCTCGCAAACGAGAGGAGCCAGGTACAATTCCCAGAAGGGGCAAAACATTAGGCAAGTTTACTACACAAGCCTGTTTACCTAGCAGTAAGTAGGAACCTGGTTATTAGTAAATTGGGGGATCGCTTTCTGGGAGTAATAATACCTTAAAAAAANGTGATCACTCAATCCACAATTGTTTGTGGGATACTGCTATGTGCAATTAGCTGCCGCATATCACCCACAAGATACAGTCAATCCACTGTACAATAAATTCTGTGAAGGGCTTTAAGACGTCTCAACAATGTGATAAGGCACTATAACAAATCCAAGGATTATTACTTCAAATGCCTCCACACTTGTGCTTCACCTTACCTCTGGTATCTACTCCAACACAGGACTTATAACTCAGTGCTATTGCAAATGCATCATCCATTCTACACCACTTTACAGTATATCCCGTGAAGCGTTTTGCAACATCCTCCTGATGTGAAAGGCACTATACTAAGTGTAAGGATTATTACTTGTTTATCAGAAATTAATTACAGATTATGACTTGAGCAGGAGCCTAAATAAGGCAGTTCAAACTCAGAGACCAATTACCAGCAAATATTTATCTAACATTACATCTAGGAGAGTCCTAAACATAATGGAAATTCCCCCTTCAAAACAGTAGTTTCCCCATTACACCAAATGTTCCTTCCGTGTGTGTACCCATCCTATGGACTCAGCAAACCAGAGGAGCCAAACAACCTCCAGAACGAAACCAACTACTCTGATAGATCTGCCTTCGATAATAAGTGAGGATTAAATTCCTTCATATTCAACTCGACTGCACAAACTGGCAAGATTAGGGTTAATAAAAACAGCTGATCAGGCCGTTACAAAAAAGTGCACCTGACACCTTCCTTAGAAGGTGCACCAAGCATTTTTAGAATAATTTTTTTCTGAATCGTCACACCTACTGTGGAAAGCTGTAATATATGGTCTGTAACCATTTCACATCACAACCAACTCATTTTATTGCCCCAAATAGTGGTGCCTTAATCCTACACATCTTGGAAATTCAGTTTCCTTCTTCCAACACATGCAACTTGGAGGCCCCAAGATAAGTCAGAACAAAACCTTAAACTGACAGTGAGTCAAATAGCATTCTGAAAACTATCAAAACAGACTTCATGAACCCTCAATTACTTCATATTTGTCAAGCAATATACAGGCTGCAGATTCTGAGAGAAAAATAATCGTGATGGAAGTCCAGCTATCTCCACAGCGTAAATGACAGGGCATAAATTAGCCTCTGATACAGGTTAAAGGCAAAAATAACAAAAAAAACCTCACACACATAACTCTGAGTGTTGAATATTTATTATGAACTATGAAGGTATTAGGCAAACAGGGTACAAATGGGTACAAAATCTGCAGGCATGATACTTCACTGTGGTGCCATTTTCATCGCGACTTCAACAATAACCGATCCCACGTGTCCTGAGGCTCAAGACTCGAATTGGCCCTGAACTGTCCCACACAGGTATGTCTCGGACACCCTCAAGGCCATCTCCAATTCTCTTTCAAGAAACTAAAATACTAATTTCTCCCATGAGCCAAATGCAAGGTTGTTTTGTTATTGTATTGTCAAATACTATCTCTTCTAAGGTACATAAACAAAATTCAGTTTGATGTCAGTTTGAAAAGAAAATGAACACAGCATTGCTCAGTTTCTTTTGATTTTTCTTAGATATCATTGGTTAGTTGTTAATGATATAATTCCAGGAATCTGTTATTGTCATTTATGAAATGTATGTAAACATTTCTAAATAATTGTAAAGCTAAATTTAACTGCAGCAATACTAAGATGTATGTTTTGTTTGAATGAGGCAGAACTAAATATGTTCCTTACATGCTGCAATAGTATGGATCACTCAGAGTAAGAGGCGCTGGAAAATAGTTGTCCAAAAGATAGCAGTCTCAGCTTACTAGCATTTTCATTTTCTTATTTCCAATCAATTTTGGTTAGAGAAACTAATAGCTCGAAATTATCTTTGCTTCACAGAAAGCTTCAGAAACAGATGGAAAAGCTATGGAACAAGCCACAAATAAAAGAACTTAGAATATTGTACAATATGCTGGGTCTTATTGAACATATTCATAAAGTAAATTCTATTTAAAATGAAACCCACCTTGAGTCACAAAAGGCTCCAAATGTTTCAGATAATATAAGTGCATTCTGTTTGTATCATCAGTAGCATGAAACTGATTTAGAGCCTCAAATCCCTGAAGAGTGACATTTAAAAATATTAACATATAGATTAAACACGCCTTTCAAAAAAAAGTTAATGCAAATCATCAAAATGTTACGGCAATTATAATGATCACAATTTCAGACTTTGTATATTACACGATAGTTAGAATGTTTTAAAAAAAACGTTTCCGTTTATTTATGTTTGAATACAAATTCAAAATTCAAAAGCATGTCATCTTAAGGCCTGTTCAGCTCCAAGGTGACATGCTTGGTAACAATGTCAAAATCAAATGAATCAATCATCTGTGGCGGTTTTGGTAGCTTGGTTTGAGCCAGGCGGGTCCGCAGCACTCCAAGGCACTGCTGATGATATTCAACAACAACAAATTACATTTATATAGCGCCTTTTCTTTACTAGTGTTTTCAAGGGTTTGTTTGGGATTGGAATCAAGAGGGATGGAGGGCAAGAGGGATGGGGTTGGAAGATGACCAAAGGCACGGTCAAAAAGGAAGGTCTTGAGACAGGCCTTGAAGGCGATGAGGTGAAGGGACTCTGGGATGAAATTCTAAGGGTGGGAGCAGAAAGTCTGAAAACCCAACAGCCCATGGTGGGGTGGGCAGGGTGGGGAACATGGAGCAGGCCAGTATCTACCAAGTGGAGGGAGCGAGCAGGTTGGTATGGTTTTAGTAGGTCGCAGAAGTAGGAGCAAGACAGTGGAAGGCTTTAAAAGTGAGGACGGGGGTCTTAAACTCGATCCTCTGGGAATGGAAAGGAGTGGAGCCAGCTAAGGATGGAGGTGATCATCTGAAGTCAAGCCTGGTGCAGAAGAGGGCACAAGCTTCACAGTTCTAAATAAGCTGCAGCTTGTGGAGGGAAGAGTCTACAAATCCCTACACGCCCTGGC
This sequence comes from Callorhinchus milii, assembly GCF_018977255.1. Lineage (NCBI taxonomy): Eukaryota > Metazoa > Chordata > Chondrichthyes > Chimaeriformes > Callorhinchidae > Callorhinchus > Callorhinchus milii. The sequence continues at coordinate 78,600,316 of NW_024704743.1, forward strand.
ACTTCCCAACCTTTACAACCTGCTTACTGCCCCACTCCTCCACAAGCTGTTTCTGATTGGCTGGCTCCGGCCTCCTGTTTTTTCTTTGTCTCTTCCACTCCATTATCGACGGCCATGCTTTCAGCCACTACATCCCCGAAACTTTGGAACTCTACCCCTCAATCGCTCTGTCTTCCCTCCTCCTTCCCCTTTTCAGATCACTCCTGAAGACTTTCCTCTTCAACTGTTCTTACTGGCAGCTCCTCCGTCTCTACAGCTCGGCATCAGGTTCTGCCACTGTTAAGCCCTCCAAGACGCTACCCTGCGTGAAGGGTGCTATATAAATGCAACTCATTGTTATGAAGTTCAGCGAGTAGGGAGTTAGTGTAGTCAAGCCTGGACGTGATGAAAACATGAATAAGGGTCTTGCAGCATGGGGGAGAAGTAGTGGCTGAGGTAGCCAATGTTGTAGAGATGGGGGAAGACTGAACAAGTTATGGCACAGATGTGGAGTTTAAGGGACAGTTGAGGGTTGAACAAGACACCAAAGTTCCGTACTGGTGGAGAGTGAATCCATGAATAGTGATGCTGTCAGTACCTGAGGTGAGTAGTTGCTGATGGGAGCTAAGAAGGAGGGACTCATCCAGGACTTGATGACTGACAGGCAGTCTGTCAGGACAGCAATGGTCCTGGAGTCAAGGGTGGAGGAAGAGAGATAGAGTTGGGTGTCATCCGCGTACCATATGGAAGTTAAGCCCATTCCTGTGGATGATATCACCGAGTGGGAGCAAATAAATATTAAAGAGGAGAGGACCAAGTACAGAGCCTTGAAGAGTGCCGCATTTGATGGTGGAAGGAAAGCCGTTAGTGGATACAAAGTGGAGATGATAAGAAAAGTAAGAGTGAAACCAGGCAAGGATAAAAGCTGAGAGGAGCAGCACTGGAGAAGAATAAAGTGGTTAACAGTGTTGAAGGCTGCAGAGAGATCGAGAAGAACACAGAGGCAGAGAACCTTTGTCACAGATGGACAGAATGTCATTTGTGGTTTCCACTAAGGCCGTCTCTATACTGTGGGCAGCACAGAAACCAGATTGGAGTGATTCATACAGGGAGTGGTGGGAGAGAAAATAGTGAGCTGGGAAGCAACAACTTGTTCCAGGACCTTGGATAGGAAGGTTGGAGATGTTAGAGAACAGATGGGTCAAGGGAAACCTTTTTGATGGTTAGGGTTAGGCTTTTTAAGGGGGTGTGAATGCTGCAATGGACAAAGAGGGGTTAATGATTTCTATTGTTAGTGGGGCAAAGTGTGAAGGGAGAGATAGGTGGAGGCCAGGGTGGGGAGCAGGGAGAAGGTAACTGTAGGCAGAGACAACAGTAGTGAGCCTGGCTCAACAGTAGGACTTGGGACAGGCAGACCGGTCGGACACTGAGGGCAGGGATTCTTCCCACTCAGCTCCTGTTAACCCTGGAAACCAAAACCCAAATGGGTAGAGTGGTTCTAGCTGAAAAAGCAGTGAGAAGCTTGCCAGAAAGTGCTTTTAACACCTTGTCTATGTTCACATAAACATCTGGATGAAGCAACAAGCATTCATTGGTATTATTCATTTAATGAAACTGTCCATTTTGGACAAGCCCAGGTTGCTAGACAATACATTCAATGACAAGCTATGTAGTTTTAGCTGATTAGACTCCAGCAATGCATCAATTCAAACCCTATGGTCTCCAAGCTTTGAGCCTTGCCAACCTATGCCTAATACTCTCCAGGATTAGGTAAGCAGGGCACATCCAGAGAGAGAGCGTGCATTCCAATACATAAATGGAAATGTCTGTATACATGTGTAGGTGTCATACATGAAACTTTTTGCCTGATTTGGATGCTGTTAGGATGATGATGGGTTTCCGCATGTGTCAGACACCCAGATGACCAGAAAAATACAAATACGAGGAAAAGGCAGATAAATGGGACTGAAATGATTGCTCTTTAAATGAATCTGCACAGATACGATGGACTAAATGGCTTTCTTCTGTCCTATAAATTTCTATGGTTCTAAATTGCAACATAAAATGTAGATTACATCTTCTTAAAAATGTACTTGAAAATGAAAATACGACATCCATCTTAAACATACCTACATCTTAAAATAGAGCATTATTGAACCTAGAGATGGCAGTATTACTGTAGCTTATCTTTCCCTCTATGTTCCATTCTTCCTACAGTGCCCTTAGAGTTTTGTTTCGAAGAATTTATTCATATAGTTCCATAATAAATGCACTTCTAAGGAACTGGCGCTAAAATGAACAACGGAGAAAGATAAGAGTGAAAAAAAAGATTGGAGGGTCCCATATTTTTAAGAGGTTCATAACTGTTAGGGAGGGTGATTAGGGCCAAAACAGTTTGGGTACTATACAACTTCTTTCATCCATCTTAAATGATTTAAATAATCTCCAGAAAGCTATGTATTTTAAACTTGCACTGCTCAGAAATAAAATTGTTAAGATTGTCGCAATTTAGAGCAATTCTTACTTGCTTACAGTTTAAGATAATCTAGCATGATCAAAGACATTAAAGATGAAACAAAGGAAAATTGTCAGAATTGAAAGGAAATTGTTAGAAACCTAATTTGTGTTTGTTGAAGCCACTGGGAGTGGTACAAATCTCTTACTCATCTCCAGAAAACAAATTAATGGTTCAAATTAATGTACCAAGTAGAATTCTAAATTTTTAAAAGATTTTCAGTTAATCTAAAGAGTTTTAGTAAATATCTCACCACAGGAGGTATCCTGGACACCAACATATTCAAGCAACTTTCACCAGTACCATCTGTTACAGCAGCTCGACAACCAAGTTGTAATAGTAGCCTTGCTGCTTCACTTCGACCTAAAGCAAACATGCAAGATTTCAAAAAACTATTTTGAGATCAAAAAGGTATGTTATTTTGAAATATTCCTTAACCAGTCAACATATATCACATCTGGTAATGATAGTTTTAGTGGTGAAAAGCATATTGTGCTTGTACTGTTTGCTAGAACAAGATTACCTAACCAGTAAAGAGTTCTTTTTTTAAATCAAAACATTCTTCACATATTCTAGCAGCAAATCTTATTTTCATGTCTGATTGATATCCTGACATGGTCACCATAGTTTTTCATCTTGCTGTGTCATTTAAAGGAAACCTCAGCAGATTCTTTGGTCATTTTACTCAGAGGATGAAAAACAATGCACAAAAGGAACAATTAAAGTGACCGGAAATCTAACAAACTTCCAGCAGACTAAAGATTAGAATAAGCACTTTCATTTCCTGCAGTGCAGTGGATTTCTCCACTAAAATAGTGGAAACTTTGGAAAGCTGGCTTCCTCTCTTCTCAAAAAGAATTCCAGAAAAAGGCTGTCAAATTAAGATCAAAACTGCAAATGTCAGTTTTTGTTTTGCTAGCCTTATATTGATACACTGACATGCTGATAATAATAATGATCCTTGCATTTGATACAGCGCTTTTCGCGTCTTCTAGATGGCTCAAAGTCTTCACAGAATATACTGTAAAGTGAATTGACTGTATATTTGTGGGCAAAACGCAACAGCCAAATTGCGCACAGCAGTGTCCCACAGTCGTGGATTGAGTGACCAATTTATTATTATTTTTTGAACGAATTATTACCCCTGAAAAAGCGATCAGCCAATCGACTAAAAACTGGATTCCTTCTTACTGCTCGGTAAACAGAGGCGTATGGAATAAGGAAACTTGCCTTGCCAGGAATCGAACCCAGATCTCGCTTGCGAGTCGAGTGCTGTAACCACTGAGCTACAGGACTCCTGATAGATACTATAATCACATTCTCTCAGTTTTTTTTCCATTGCAGTTCTATATCTGACTGATGTGAATTGTGCTAAACTCACCCTTGAAATTTACCTCTGACAATATCATATCAGCATTTAGGGAATTTCATCTCGACACCTACCATAAAGTGCTGCCAAATGCAAAGGAGTTCTCTTTCTGTAATCTTCAACCTGAATGTTCGCACCATGTTTATATAAACAGTGAAGAGACCTCAATGCATCATACCTAGCTGCATAATGGAATGGGGTTTGCTCTTCTTCATTAGTCTTTGCCTCAATATTTGCTAAAAATAAACGAATGTAGACAGGAACCATGTGAGTGTAGCCTTTCCACAACAACCACCACCAAAAATTGCATTTGAATAGCATCTTTCACATTGGGAGGATAATATATCTAAACCAATTACACAATATTATCACTAGAAGTCATGTTGCTCATAACTATTACTCAAAGATGGTGCTCCATTCAATTTCAAACATTGCAAAGGCATAAAATAATATAGTAGACTTGCAGGGCCTTTTTAATATTTTAAGCAAAAAGTAGCTTGATGCACTTATTCATTCAAGTCCACAATAGCAACATAAAGAATCAAGGAATCTGTGGTAGCTCCTTAAAGGTATTCTGAGGATTGATAATTATAATCTTTGCATTTGATATGGTGTCTGTAACACTGAACATGTCTCAATGTACTTTACAAAATTTCTATAAACGGTATATTCCTACATTGTATTTGCAAAACTTATTCCATCATAGACTTGACTCCACATGCTTTCCCCTAAAGACAAGTTCCATATAATAATAATAATAATAATCCTTGCATTTGATATAGCGCTTTTCACGTTGGGAGGACGTCCCAAAGCGCTTCACAGAACACACTGTAAAGTGAATTGACTGTATATTTGTGGGTGAACGCGGCAGCCAATTGTGCACAGCAATGTCCCACAAACAGTCGTGGATTGAAAATGACCAATTTATTATTGTTTTTGGTTTTGGAGGGATTATTATTAGGCGTGTGGAGTAAGGAAACTTGCCCAAGGTTTCGCCCTGCCTGAAATTGAACTAAGGTCTCTCGCTTGCAAAGCGAGTGCTCTAACCACTGAGCTGCAGGACTCCACAGAATAAAAATATAATATAATATAAAAGAGTACTTAAATACAAAGATATTTTTTAAAAATCCTTTCATTGATATAGCATCTTTCAAACTAGGAGGGCATCTCAAATGATATAATGTAAATGGTAGCAACTGTATTTTGTAGACCAAAACAGCAGCCAACTTGCACATAGCAATGTTTCACAAATATTCCTGACCTTTTTTTTATTTGGCCATGACACTGTGAGAAAGTTTTCTTCTATTTTCAAATAGTACCATTGGATCTTTGCCGTCCACTTGAACAGGCAGGACCTTGGTTTAACATCTCATCCAAAGGACAGCGCCTCCAAAATGCACCACCCCCCACCCCAGAACTACATTGAAGTGTCAGCCTAGACGATGTGAGTTCAAAGCCCCCAAATTGGGCTTAAACCCACAATCTTCTGACCCAGAGGTGAGAGTGCTACCAAGTGAGCCAGGCTCTAAGATTGTTCTGGATCATCTGAATTTCCCACTTATACCACCACTGGTGATACAGCAGACCTCTGCCACAGATTTTTATGCTAATGACAGTGTACATGCCTCAAACAGAATCTTATTCAGCATTCAATTCACTTGCCACCTGAAAACTAGGTCCATCTCCAAGCCTACCCGTTCCCCCTGGGACAACAGTCATCTGCGCTCCTCAAATCCCAAACCCGGTTACTCGAGCGTAGGTGGCACAAAACCGGCCTTATAGTTCACCGGCAACTGTGGCTCGAGCATCTTCACATCTTGCCCCACTCTGAGTCTCAAGCCAAAACCATTTTGCTCTTTTGTACAACAACCACTGCCAACAAATTACATTTAAATAGCAAAATAAACTTTTCTCCCAGTGTCATCGGCGGCCGGGTTTTCAGCCTCTGCCCCCACTCTTTGGAACTCCGTCCCACAATCCCTTCACCTTGCTCCCTCTCTTGCCTCCTTCAAGGCATGACTCAAGACCCTCCTTTTTGACCGTGCCTTTAGCTGCTCTCAAACCCATTCTGCCTTCCCTCATCCCAACCCTGCCCACCACGCTTGGGTCCTGATCCCCGACTGTTCAGCACCTTGGGCCGCCCTCCTGACGTGAAAGGCGCTTTACAAATGTAACTTTGTTGTTGTTTTGTCATTCCCAAAATTTCTCATTTTCGAATGATCGTTCTCATTCGAATGGTCATTCTCAAGGTCAAAAACAACGCCAAAATCCTGTTCTCCACTATCCAATGCCTTCTCCACGTTGCCTCGCAAGTACCCTCGAACCTCACTTCTGGTGCTAAGTCCGAAGAGGTCCTGGACTTCTTAATCACCAAGATAGATAACATCCGCCTGGCTGCCTCCACCCCCTCCATTACTCCTTCATCACCCTCTCCTCCTACCACGGCTCCTATCATGACCCCAACCTTAACACTCCTTTGCCCACATCTCTTCCTCCTCTCTTTCCCCTGCCATCACTTATATGAAACACACCACCTGCTGCCTCAACCCACTCCCCAACCAGCTTCTGGTCATTCAACTCCCCCTTCTCTGCCCACTGCTGGCTGACACAATCAACCAGTCCCTCTCCTCAGGCTCTGTCCCACTCCCCCTCAAAAACACTGTCATCATGCCTTAAATAAACCTACCCTCCATCTCTCCAACCTCACAAACTTCAGACTCGTCTCAAACCTGCCCTTCCTGGCTAAAGTTTTGGAACGTATCATTGCAAATCAACTTCGCTCCCACCCCTCCTCCACTCACAACTTGATCCCCTCCAGTCATGTTTTCACCCTGCCCACAGCCCAGAGACAGTACTCATCAAAGTAACAAATGACATATTCTCTCTCTGTGACCAGGGCTCCCTCTGCCTCCTCGTTCTCTGGGACCTTTCTGCCGCATTCAACACAGTCGATCGCACCATCCTTCTCCATCGCCTCTCCACCCTCATCCACCTTTGTGGGACCACATTCGCATGGTTCGAGTCCTACTTAACAAACCGCCAACGATACGTATCAGGAAATGGTTTTTTCTCCCACCCCCGCCTGGTCACCTGCGGGATACAAGAAGGCTCCAACTTCCACATGTTTGCAGGTGATACCCAAATCTACTTCTACTCCTCCAGCTCTGACTCCCAGTCCGCTCATGTCCTGTTTGCTTGTTTAATGGACATCAGGGCCTGGATGTGTGCAAATTTCTTGCAGCTGAATGTCGACAAGATGGAAGCCATACTTCTTGGCTTCCATCAACGTCTTCTCTCCTCCAAGTCTGAACTCCTCAACTGGCCTCCCCGTGCTCTCCCTCAGACTCACCAAACCAGTCGCAACTTAGGCACCAGGTTCAATCACCAGTTTTCTTTTCTACCCCACATCCGTTCCCTGACGAAGACCACATTTTTTCACCTCCGTCACATTGCCCGCCTCCATCCATATCTCACAACCAACACAGCCGAAACCCTTGTCCATGCCTTCGTCACTTCCCGGCTGGACGACTCCAATGCCCTTCTCGCTGGTCTCCTCAGATCCACCATACACAAAATGGAATTAATCCAAAACTCCTCCACTCGGATACTCACCCGCAAAAAACTTCCTACCCCCATCGCACCTGCCCTTGCCAGGCTCCACTGGCTCCCAATTACCAAACTGATCGATTTCAAAATCTTCTCACTCATTTTCACATTCCTCCATGCCCTGGCACCTTCCAACCTACTTAACCCACACTCCGCCACCGGCTGCGTCTGCTCAGCTGGCTCCAGCGTTCCATTCATCCCTCATCTTCGCCGCTCCACCATTGGAGGTCATGCCTTCGGCCACTAAGCCCCAACTCTGGAACTCTCTCCCTTGATCCCTCCGCCTTGCCCCCTCCCTCCCACATTCAGATCCTCTCTAAAGACCTTCCTTTTTGATCATGTTTATGGTCATCTCCTCCTCTCCTCTCCCACTGGCTCGGTGTCGGGCTCTGCCACTCTCAAACGCTCTGGAACTCTACCCCGCGTGAAGGCCACTATATAAATGCAAGCTGTTTTTCTTAAAAATCAGCCCCTAGATTAAATGGTGGCTCCTGGCATTGATCTATAAGACCTTTGTCATTCCCTATGCAGAGTTCATTTTCTCCCAATGAAATGGTTTATTAAAGCCTTTGATCTGTTCAGGACTCCTCTCCACGTTAAGAAATCTCTATTTCAGCATCTTGGGACAGACATCAATGCAGCACAATGAACCCTACTCACCCCTAGGATGCCTTCATAGGTCTGTTATAGAGCACCAGACATGTCCAATATTGACACCAGCCCAGACGGGTAATTCTTTAGTCTTAAGTCTAGATAACTTACCCTATTAACTATTTGCCTTTGCAAATATTGGTCTCAAATTGAATAATAGACAATGAATTCCAATTCAACATATGCTCACACTTTGGAGACATGTGGCTCCGTTTTGTACCCCAAATGGCAAAAGATTCAAGAATATGAGGTAGCAAATTATTGGCTTACATGGTGTTTAATAATTTAGCGTGTCAATATTTTTGTGCTACTACAGCATAAATTCACGTCTAATGTATATTTCTGCCTTTGTTATAGAGCAAATAAACAGTAAACCGCCAGTTTATCAGACTTCAGGTATCTGGAATTCGTACCAAGCGGTACTGGGTCCACGGGCCCATGCACATGTTGACTCCCGTCCACTCTCCTAGTGGCCAGGGATATCAACTTTGACTCAGTTTTAATCCTGTGAGAAGAGGGTAGCTTTTCACTATCTTCTGCTCGCGGGATTCAAACAATTGCAATTCCGGTGCTGGCATTTTCTGGAATTTTTTAAATCACTGAACAAAACCAGAGCTGAAAAAAGCTGGTACCAACATTGTAAATACACTTAGTCGTAAATTTCACCTCCAGACTCCTCTACTCACATTATTCCAGCTAGCCGGGTTTCAGTCTAATGTAAAATTTGTATTGTAATCACTCATTAATAAGCTGTCAAACATCTTTACCATTATTATTTAACAGAACTTCAATGAATTCAGTGTAGTTCAAGATTGCAGCAACATGCAGTGGAGTTCGACCATATGTATCCGCATGATTTACGTCAGCTCCTTGTTTTATTAAAAAGCTTGCCACATCAACATGCCAAATCCGTGCAGCCTGTAAAGTATATGAAACACAAATAAAGTATTGATTAGATTACATGGCTAAAATTCATCCCGTTTGAGACATTCCAAGTGTATTTACTACTTATAGCAGTATAATTCATTTGGTGGAAATGCCACTTTTAGCACAATTACCAATAGTTTTCTGCACTGAATTACATTCAAATGTAATAGCACCCAAAGCCTACGATACCAAATTATTAGGAACTGGGGTTTACTTAACTAAGCCTCATTACTATTTTTGACATTAAATTAATTTATCCTCCAGATACTCTTGTAAATCATAATAGAAATACGTTTAAAACCTCCTGGTACAAACTTACATTTAACAACATTACTGAGTTGATCTTATTGCTGAGCAGTGCATCTAACTTGCTCGAGAGAGGTCTGTACAGTAGATGCACTCAGCACTTGTGGAATTAAAATGTATCATTGTCCACAATTTAGAGATACTTTTTGCATCATTGTTCCCAAGAGGTATGGGTGAACAAGGATCTTCAATCCATTTGATTACATCCTTCCTCAGAATACCCATCCTACCTCTTCCCTTTATAGGATCAGGGCATTTCTCAAATGTTTCCAGGATTCTGTCCTCAACCACCCTCCCAGCCATTAATTACCCAATGTATAAATAAGTACTTTCTGATATATATTATGAAATTGCCCTTTACAAATCTAAACTTATGCTCTTTTCTGTTGTTTTGATATTGTTCTGGCTTTACATTCTCAATCATATTTGGCATTTTATAAACCTCTATTAAATCTCCCCTGAGATGACACTTTTCAAGCTGAATTGCTGAATAGAAATTATGCATTATAGGCTATATAAAACATGTAGTTTGCCCAGCTGCACCTTATAGTGTATCCCTGACAGTGGAGATTATCCTCTCTACTATCCTCTGTACTGCCTCTAGGACTCAAATAGTGACCCTTTGTCGCAGTGACAAAATCTGTATGTAGTCTTTTAGTGTGGTCCACAAAACACAGTCAATGCACTTTACAGAATATCTTGTGAAGCACTTTAGGATGTCTTCCCAATGTGAAAGGCATTATACCAAATGTAAAGACTATTATTATTTTATTCATGGAACCAGTGCCTCACCAAAAGATTTTCTGTTCATTGAGCCTAAGATTATACAAACATATGTGGCTGAATGGAGGAAAGAGAAAACCTACAATAGTGTGCACAGAGATATTACATAACAAATTACTCACTGTGATTTCATGAACAGATGAGAGGATTGAGTCAAATTTGCTAGATACAAATGTCTAGCATTCAGGCACAGATGTGTTCGAAGTATCTTCTTTCTCTCTGGGTATGAAACTCCAGAGAATGCACATTCTTCAGCACCAAGGAATGGATTTAAAGCGGACAACTTAATTTACCGCATCTTCCCAGTAATTTTTTTTAATGAATCATACCTCATGTAGCAATGTCTGTCCAAGGCCATCTCTCATGTTGATTTGGGCTCCCTTTTTTAATAAAGTATCTACTAGTTCCAGATTTACCTACAAAAACATTATTGAATCAAATAGACAAATTACAAAATGTATTACCATCACTGACAAAGAGAAATAGAATTCAGTAGAAAAGGAACTAGAGTAAGATTAGTATTGAGTCTCTTACAAAAGTTGCCTGGTGGAATTCAGGCTACTCTTGAAGGGATAATCTCTCGATACTTAGAGGTGGAAGGTGGATTGGGAGAGGAGAATTCTTTTCGGAACGAACTGGATGGCATCTGGGCCATTTTCTGCTCTTTCCTTTCTAAACATTTAGGGTTTGCTACACATTATCAGGCCTAAAATAGGGATAGTAGACAGAGTATTAGAAGCATTTGTGAGAAAAATGGGTGGGCGTGGCAGGACAGATGGGCGGGAGGGTTGTAAGTGAATCATGTTGAAAAATATTAGCTTGATGAGTTTACAGATTATTTTTATGCTGTAACATTCTTTGATTCTACTGAATAGAAATTATGCATTATAGGCTATATAAAACATTTGCCTCTAGAGGGTGCATTTAGGGAGCAACTGCAAAGCATAAAGCATGGAAACAAAAGCATATTTAGAGCATTGATATGAATATCTTTATAGATAATATTTAAAATCATTACAGTAAAAAAGTGTTCTTAAATTGAAGTGTTAATAGAATCTATGATGAATATTTTTAATTCGACAACTGATTACCAATTAAGCAACTATCATAACTAATTTTGTTTTTTTATTTATCATACCTGTCCTTTTTGACGATCAAGACTTGAAACGCTAAGAAAATGCTTTGCTAAGGCTTCATTGAGTAAAGCCACCTCTTCATCCCGTTCAGTTAATTGGTCTACATCAAAGTTTTGCGTATCACCAATTGTACTCCATTGAAATCCTAAATATATTACAGATATAGATTCAGGAGCTGTAGGAAAAATAAGTTAGAATATCAATGTAAACTAGTATTGTATTATATTGAAGAGTTGCAAGACTCAAGCCATACACACTACCATTTAAACATGGTGAACAATTTCAGTCCTGATTGTTGTTATTGCTTGATAATTGGCATAACTATGTTGTTTTGCATGCAAGAAACATCCGTGCCATGTTTCGTTCTGCCTTCAGCCTTTCCGCCCCTACAGTTTGGAACTCCATCCTGGAGCCCCCAGCTCGCCTCCTTCAAGACCCCTCTCAAGACCCTCCTCTTTGACCATGCCTTCAAGACCCTTCCCCCTCCAACTCCCAGCTTGGGTGCGAACCATCACTGTACAGTGCCTTGGAACATCCCCCGACGTGAAACACACTATACAAATGCAATTTGTTGTTGTTGTTATTAATGTATCCTGCATTTTGAAAATATACTTGAATATGTTGAAGCTAGAATAGGAGATTCCAGGATCTCATGCCTTAATCTCTTCTGCCTTCTCTACAGATGAATAAATCTGCTGCAGGTGGGTTGCAGCAACCAAGGTGTCCTTAGAGAAGGGTGACTTGGTAGGCTTATATGGTCATTTATTTTAAAATCAGATTTCTCCCTGGACCACAAAATTAAAAAATCAAAAAACATACGTGCATATTTTAGTACTGGTGAAGTGGCCCATCCAAAACAGGCTATAGGGAAGAGTGGGATCTACTTAGGACCATCCTACCTGTTAGGACTTTGGCTTACAGAGTTAACAGGAGCTGAGAGGAAAGAATCCCTATCTCCAATAACTGATCTTCCCTTCCAAGTCCTACAGATGAGCCAGGCTGGCTGATCTGTTATCAGTAGGGCCCTGGTGTATTGCGAATCCGCCTGACTCAGGAATCGGACTACCATAACCACCACAGAGGGATGGCTTGATTCTAACATTCCATTGCCAAATTGGAGCCAGTTCAGCTCCAGGTAGACCCCATGTACCTCAGTCCCAAGGAGAAGAGACTATGCTCCAAAGGTGATTGAATCAGAGCACAGTTGACACAAGTTAATATGATATACTTCTGATTTCCTTATTAAAGAATCATATTCAATATCTCTCAGTCAATTCCATATAAAGGAATCCAGTTAAAAACCTCAATATAGATACATTTACACATCTGAAACTAAAAATAATTCATTTTTTTCAGACACATTCTGGAAAACTGAGAAAGATATGAACTACATAATTCACTGGTAATTGAATTATTAGCAGTTGATGGTCACTCAACTCCCTCTTCTCTCCCCACTGCTGGCTGACACAGTCAACCATTCTCTCTCCTCAAGCTCTGTTCCACTCCCACTGAAAACTGCTGTCATCACACCCCTCCTCAAAAAACCCACCCTCGATCCCTCTAATCTCGCACACTACCGTCCCATCTCCAGCCTACCCTTCCTTGCCAAAGTCCTGAAACGCATTGTTGCAAATCAACTTCGGGACACACCTCTCCCTCCACTCTCTCCTTGAACCCCTGCAGTCTGGTTTTCGCCCTGCCCACAGCACAGAGACAGCACTTGTCAAAGTCACAAACAACATTCTCTCTACCTGTGACCAGGGCTCCCTCTGCCTCCTCATCCTCCTGGATCTCTCTGCTGCGTTCGACACAGTCTACCAAACCATCCTCCTCCATCGGCCCTCCTCCCTCATCTGTCTTAGTGGGACCGCACTCGCATGGTTCAACTCCTACATAACTTGATCTAAACTCCTCAACCTCCCTGGGCTCCCCATCAGACTCACAAAACTAGTGTGCAACCTAAGCATCCAGTTCGACCCCCAACTGTCCTTCCTCCCCCATATCCGGTCCCTGACTAGGATCGCTTTCCTCCACCTCCATCATATTGCCCGCCTCCGACCATACCTTACCCCAAATGCAGCCGAAACCCTCGCACATACGTTTGTTACCTCTCGCTAGGATTACGTCAACGCACTCCTCGCTAGTCTCCCCAGCTCCACCATTCACAAGATCCAGCTCATTCAAAACTCTGCCGCCCGCATACTGACTAAACTAAACTCTATATCCACATCTCACCAATTCTGACCAGGCTCCACTTGTTCTCCATCACCAAACGGACTTTAATATCCTCACACATGTTCAAATCCATTCACTTCCTGGCACCTCCTTACCTCTCCAACCTCCTCACTCCCCAATCCACCACCCGGCGCTCCGCTCGACTGGCACTGGCCTCCTGCTTGTCCCTCGCACCCTCCGCTCCACCCTCCAGGGTCGTGCTTTCAGTCACTACACCCCAAAACTCCGGAACACTATCCTTCAATCCCTTCACCTTGCCCCCTCTCTCCCCTCTTTCAAGTTCCGCCTAAAGACCTTTCTGTTCAACCATACTTAAGGCCATCTCCCCCCTCACCCCGCCACTGTTAAGCATTCTGAGACATTATCCAGCATGGAGGGCGCTATATAAGCGCAAGTTGTTGTTGCAATTAGATAACTACTCTAAAGAGTAAGAATCTGTTCTCATTGGAGTTTTACTTACGTATTATAATGCTGTCTGTATGTCTCTCTAACTTCTGCATACTTTCATAAGACAATCTTGCTTGATTGGGTAGTTTCTTAGAGAGAAAGGATTCATTTTGCACTCTTTTTGGAAAAGCATCCTTTAAAAACAAGATTTCAAATTTTAAAGTGATCTAGTAGGTGTTCCTGCAAAAATATAAATGACCATATTCCTGCATAACATACTTCACAACCTACTCTGATCTGCATCATTTTCCTTTTGCTATTGTATTATTTTCCATAAAGAAGAAACTGCAGGATACACGACAATAAAACTTGCACAAGTCTTATCTTTATAAATTGTATAATCGCCTAAGTCATATATTCACCCAAGTCCCGTTGAGTTTCCTATCAAAACCAATTAGATCTTAAGTAATACAAGTAGTATGAAGAAATCTAACTTGTAACGCTGCTCCCCTAACCTCCATTAGTCCCACGCTTACTGGAGGCCTTGAAACATGTCATGGAAATTAAGTCCTTACCCATTGATGCGCCCTTACCACCGATTGCATTGGATCTTGTGAAAAGTAGTCTTAACCCGTCACTGCATACTTACATACTGGCTGTATTAAATCACACATCCGCATTGTAGATTATTGATTAAATCGGATTTTCTATGACTTCTATAGTTTGCCTGCAACTCGGACTTCACATAAGACATATTAAATGTTATGGTCCTGACCGATTGTACGTTATGCACCAGCATTCCAGATAAACTTTTACCTTTCTAACCCCCAAAATATACACATGAAGCCATGGCCAGTGGGACATTAAAAGACTGATAATGCTTCCACAATTTTAGTCGAGGTATCAGCCTGGCTCAGTTGATACCACTTTCGTCTCTGCATCAGAAGGTTTTGTATTCAACGTGAAGACGTTGGGCTCATAGTCTGGGGTGTTATTCAAGTGCAGTGGTGGGAGAGCGCTGCATTGTCTATGGCCATCTTTTGGATAAGATGTTAAATCTGCCCGTTTAGGTGCAATCAAAGATTTTTTATTTGAAAACTGAAGGGAGTTCCTTCCGGTGTCCTGGCCAATAATCCCCGAGATAGAATTGGTCATTCACTTCAGGGCTATTTGTACAACATTGCTCTGCACAAATTGGCTGCCACATATGCCTACAAATACATAACTACAACTCTTTACAGTAAATCTGGTGAAGCACTCTAACACATTTTGACAATCTGAAAAGAGTCTGTATCAAATGCAAGGAATTTTTATTATATTAGTATTTTAATAACATTCATCTTATTTAGGTAGTTTATACACAGTATAGTTATATAATAAATCAATTATATTAAATAAAAGGATTATAAAGGGATTTGAGGTTACTTATGACAATATAATGCTACTTTTAATGTTTATATGCTGGCAGCTTGCTTGGATCTATTGGGAAACTGAATCATTGAGCTTCACTGGGGAAATCTAGAAGGTAGGCCAAGTACTGTAGAAGTAGGTAGAACTGGCCATTGTGCAGCCTTATAGGATATTGGCAGGGCAAATGCTAGTGAATGCCAAGATGAGAAAGTCTAGTTTATCTGCAGCTGACCAACACCACGTTCTTTGATTTAGGCTCTGGAGTGAGTTTGGTTAGGAATTGTCAAGTGTGTAAATGCACTATCATTATAAAATACAATTTACATTTTTATTGCGCCTTTCATGTCGGGAGGACATCTCAAAGTTCAACAATGCTGGTTGGGCACCTGAGCTAGGGGTGAGAATCGAAGGGGTGGAGAGCAGAAAGATGACTGAAAACACAGTCAAAAAAGTATGTTTTGAGACAGACCTTAATAATCTGATATGACCTTGTCAAGACGTCTCAAAGTGCTTCACAAGATATACTGGATTCACTATGTACTTAGTGGACCAAACGTGGTAGATAATTTGCACATAGCAGTGTCCCACAAACAGCCATGGAGTAAGTGACCAATTTTATTTGGGGGATTTGGGAAACCCCCCACTTCTCTTTTTGAATAGTGCCATGGGATCATTAATGTCTACCTGAACAGGCAGACTGGTTCTCGGTTTAACGTCTCACCTGAAGGATGGCATCACCAATAATACAACACACACCAGGAATGCATTCCTAGATCCTCCTCTTCGACAACCTTGCTCCTCCCTACCTCTGTGAACTTCCTAACCCCCTACCAACCTATCCCCTCCCTCGCTCAGCAGGCTCCGTCCTGCTTCACGGTCCCCAACTTGCCCATCCCACCCTTAGCCTTCAGCCTCTCTGCTCCGACCCTCTGGAACTCCATCCCACAGATCCTCTGCCTCGCCCCCTCCCTTGCCTCATTTAAGACCCATCTCAAGACCCTCCTCTTCGACCATGCCTTCAGTCACCCTTCTACCCCTACCCTCCCCACCCCTCCTGATCTCAGGTGCATATTCCCGACTATCCAGCGCCTTGGGCCGTCCTCCTGACATGAAAGGCACTATACAAATGTAATTAGTTGTTGTTGTTGCATTGGAATGTCAGCTTGTGGGTCATTCCAAGTCCCAATGTGGGGCTCAAACCCACAGCCTTATGACTCTGACTCAAACTGCACACTGAATCAGGCTGTGAAGATTTCACATTTATCTTCAACTAGAGAATTCACCCATCAGAGATGAAGCACTGGAAATCTTACCATGATCAGTGAAGATAGCTTTTTGTCAACAGATTTAGGTTTCTCAAATTATTTTAAACCTGGGGCAACCCTACATGATGCAGTGATTTGTTTCCATAAACTCAGACAGCAAAGTATGTCTAGAAAATGACCACTTTCCAAGTCATCAGGTCAGCACTGATGTAACTTCCTGCACATTGTCCAAATCCACAGAAAGAGTTGCTAATATCAAGAGTTGCTGGAGTCCTGTAGCTCAGTGGTTAAAGCACTTGCCTCGCAAGCGAGAGACCTGAGTTCAAATCCCGGCAGGGCAAAACCTTGGACAAGTTTCGTTACTCCACACGCCTGATAATAATCTCTCAAGAAAAAAAAAAGAAAAAAAAGAATAATTTGGTCACTCAATCCACGACTGTTTGTGGGACACTGCTGTGCGCAAATGGCTGCTGCGTTTCGCCCACAAATACGTCAATTCACTTTACAGTATATTCTGTGAAGCGCTTTGAGATGTCTCAAGCACTATATCAAAGTCAAAGATTATTTATAGTATTATTATCACTTCCTTTGTGAAGTGACTTCAGCAGTGCTTTCTGCATGCATGGAAGCTATGTTCGTGGGGTTTCCTGTGTAAAGTTCAACGTACAGAAAGAGATGTCAGAGGTGAGCTCTGACCTGTTGACCCAGAAGGTGGCCCTTTTTTAGCCCAGGAATCCAGCGAATCATCGCCTGAAGAACCAGGCTTCCGGTATACCAAAAGTCCACATTTCTGCAAGTGGACCTGTACTTAACTGAGGTTTAGCGACGTAATAACACCCTCAATTGAGTTCTTGCCAATACTTTGCTCTCCTAAAGTCATACTTTTTGTTTGAAGTCGTCAACACCATTTCAAGGCCAACTCTAAAATGGTCAATGCTGCCTAAGTGTGCACCCACATTGAGGTCATACAATTAATCCAGTTGGCTTGGATACTGACAAATTTGAAAGTAGTGAGGTTTATTCCCTCTCCTCCAACCTACTGCACTCCATGTTGCCCCAAAATGACCCAATCTTGCATAAAGCCATCCATAAATCCAAACATGTTCAAGACTCCACATAGTTGACATCTTAAATCTCGTTGGGATGAACCTGCAAAAAAGGGGGTTGATGCCTTTCCTTTAAATAATAATCCTTGCATTTGATATCGCATTATCAACATGTTGGGAAAGCACCTCACAGGATTTTACTGTAGTCAAGCAGTGGCGGCCAACCTTTTTGGTTGGCCTACAAAATAATCAAAGAAATAACAAAACCAGCAATAGATTTACACTGTGAATCAAGAAATATTCAATCCAGAAACATTATATCTTGTCGGCCAACCAAAGTGGTTGGGCACCACTGCTGCAGAGCGTAATGGCGGCCAACATGGCAGCCAATACACACACAAAAGAAAACTCACCCACAGAGCCACCGCACTTCAACGGCGGTTCCCGTGAAGCACTCCGAGACATCCTCCCGACGTGAAAGGCGCTACATCAAGTAATAATAATAATCCTTGTATTTGATGCAGCGCCATATTCATGTTGTTGAGGCGTCTCAAAGCATTTCACTGCAAAGTGGAGTGACTGTGTATTTTGTCGGCGAAAGGATGTGGGGATTATCATTTACCATAAGGATGGTCCTTTGGTACAGAACCCCCCACAAGGCGCGGCAGCTTCACCTGAGACTATATCAGCGCATAGTCCCAGCCTGAGGCTTGAACCCACAACCTTTTGACTCGCGTGACAATATTTTTTAAAACAAAAAAACCCTCCCCGTGCACATCCACCAAACCTCACCTTGACCGGCATGGCGGAGAGGCCGTGCCCGCGGGCCGGTGTCCCTGCGCGTTATCAGCCACCGAGACACGAGGCTGGCGCGCGAGGCCGCCCCGCCCATAACGGTCAGATTCAAACCCGGCGCCGCGTTCCGAGGGGGCGGTGGGAAAGGGGGCGGGACGAATGAGTGAGCGGCACCGGTCTAGACCAATGGGCGGTGGAGGCTGGTGAGCGCGCGCCGCATCCGGCAGATACGTCAGGACTCGCCCCGACCGTCGGCAAACCGTCGAGGCTTTGGTTGAATCAACGAAGCTGTTGCCGAGCAACAGACTACAACCAAACACTGCAGTCAACTATAAAGCACAACCGCGCTGCCCCCCCCACTCACCCCAAACCTACACTGCTGTGCTGCTCCACACTCACTAACATGACCCTCTTGGCCGCACTTGTCGCTATCACATGTCTAGGACAAGGTAAGAAAAAGTATAAAGAAAAAAAAATCAGATTTTTAAAAAAAAATTATTGGTAGCCGAAGGGTTACTCAACTGAGGCGGCAGGTTGGTTGGAGAGGGATGCGCTGTGTACTGAAGATTTAAGATAAGCGTCTGTGAGGCAACAGGAAAATAGTTTTACGTATTTTTGGTTCTTAAGCGGTTATGGAGTAAAGGCGGATAAGTGGAGTTGAGGTACAGATCAGTCAATATCTAATAGAATGGAGGTTCAGGCTCGAGGGGCTGAACAGCCTTCTGTTCCCTATAATAATCATAATAACATTTATAATCTATGTAACATTTCTAAGTGGCTTTCAGACCACTTGACTTCTAGGTCCTCAACCTTATATAAATCCTTGTCATGCCCTCACATCTCCCTATTTCTATTACAGTACCTTCTCATATCCCATTCTCCTGCGCATCCCTTCTACTCAATTAAAACTGCCCTGATATACACATGCCCACCACTGAGCCTTCAGTCACTACACCCCTAACCTCTGTAACTCCCCACCTCTATCCCACCGTCTTAGCCTCTCTCTATCTGTCTTAAAACTTACCTCTTCAACCGCATCTCTGGTCACTTCCCTGTTCCCTTCTCCCTTGCTCTCTGTCTAACCCCACTACCATGAAACACTCCAAGAGGTGAATATGAAGGGTGCCAAATAAATGCCTGGTGTTTTGTTGACTCCCTCCCTTACTTCGCTGAAGGATTGAGTGACATCAATGATCCATTAATTCATTCTAATATTACTAGCAATGTTTAGTAGAATTTTATTTAATTTTTTTTAACTTAGGATGACTTTAAAAGATACATAAGCAAAAAAGGAGAGTAATCAGCCCGGAGGATACCAGTCATCTATGAAATAGTTAATTGAGTTATAGAGAGAATTAAATGCCACTAATTTTGTTATTTACTAGTTGAATGTTTTTAACCCATTCCTTTTTTATACTTGGTTAACTATGATTTTATTGGCCCTATTTCTCTTAAGGAAAACACCAATTTGGGGGCAAAATGTTTTTTTCCCACAGGCTTTGCTGTGTATTAATAAACACTGATTTAGTTCTATCATTGCATCTCTACCCAAAAAAAGGTCAATATTGGAAAGCACTTTGTTTATTTTGAAGTGTGCGTTTAATTGTAATAGGTTAGTGTTAATGTGAAATTAGTGCAGCTATCTGAATGTTTTGAGTAGCTTTAATATGGTAATATATTTTTTTCAGTAGTTGTATTGAAAATTCCAAATTAAATGAGTGACCCTCACTGACTAGCCAGAATTAACGAAAAAGTTAAAATCAATTGTTTTAATACTTCTATCAGACACTGCTTTACGTCACCTTTGCCACATTCCCCTCACCTCACACCCAACTCTGCTGAAACCCTCATCCATGTTTTTGTCACCTTGGACTCCTCACTGGTCTCCTCAGCTCTACCATTCACAAAGTCCAAGTGATTCAAAACAATATCCTCACCTGCACTTTGATCGGTTAGCTTGGGCCTTCTGCACATCTCTTTGCTTTCAGCTATTATACCCAACCCTCTGAAACTCCCCCTCCTCAATCTCTTTGCCTTGCCTTTGCCTATCTTCAGATCACCCCTAAAGACTTTCCTCTTTAACTGTGTCTGTGATCACCTCCTCTTTCTCCTCGGCTCGGCATCAAACTCCACCATTGTAAGCGCTCCTAGATGCAACCGTGGAGACCTGTAGCTCAGTGCTTAGAGTACTCGCTTTGCAAAGGAGACACCTGAGTTCAATTCCAGGGAGAGGGCGAAACCTTGGGCAAGTTTCCTTACTCCACACGCCTAATGATAATCCCTCCAAAACAAAACAATAACAAATTGGTCATTTTCAATCCATGACTGTTTGTGGGACACTGCCGCGTTTCGCCCACAAATATATGGTCGATTCACTTTACAGCATGTTCTGTGAAGCGCTTTGAGATGTCTTATTATTACTACACCACAGAACAATGAAGGAAAGTTACTTTTAGCATGAAAATGTTTTTATCTATTTATAGTCTCTTCGTTGACTTGCTATGAATGCTTTGGACAGTCAGATAATAAAGACTGCCTCAAGACTATCTCATGTTCTTCTTTTCAAAAACAGTGTCAGGCAACAATTGTTACTGCTAGTTTTGGTAAGTTAATTCTATTTAATTTTAAATGCGACCTTCAAACCATCATTGCAATATTTGAGTGTGTATCTGTTATTATATTCCTTTCTATGTTTGTCATATGCATTTGAAATGACTAAAAATTGAAAAGCTCCATTGTTAACCTTTTGGATTCTAATGGGCATGAATATTTTATTTTCTCCTCAGTTACTCTTTATTTCTCAATTGTACTTGTTTCCCTCCCAGTCAAGGAGACAGCTTCAAAGTGCTCCAAGACACTAAACGTACGAAAGGCACTATATAAATGCAAGTTGTTGTTGTTCACTTCTCATCTCCACTCAGAAGCTTTGTTGTTGAGCATCAAGAACTGGGAGAATTAAGACTTCATCCAACCATTCCTTGGTGGTATGAAATTAGTCCTGCTCATTGTCTAGTACTATCACTCACTCTGATTATTTAAGGTTGCTTGGTAGCAACAAAGTTGCTTTCAGCTTTGTTGCTTTGTGTCTGTTTGTTTCTAGTTTATAAACCTTGAACATGATCTTACAACATTCATTAAAGGTTCACATTTGCAATTCCTTACTCCATTTCCCATTTCAAATGGGTTGGCCAGAGCAGTTGCCAAGTGGAAGCGAATGGTTGAGTGTCCAAAATGAGCAAGAGATTAGATTAGATAGCTCAGATGGAGAAAAACACCAGCACAAACTTGATGGGATGTAACAATCTTTGATTCTATTCGATGAGAGTAGTTACCCTTAGCCACTATTGCACACTTTTTTTTAGTATTGTGTCATTGCAACTGTAATAAGGCCATCTGATTGAAGTATCTTCTTCTATCTATCTTCTTCTATCTTCTTCCATTACTAATAAAATAACCATCTGTCTGTGTCACCCAAGATCTCAATACCCGATTGACGTAGAAACATGATTTATACCTCATCTGAAAGGCCTTGCATTTGGGAGTGTCATTGGCATATTTTAGACACACGTATGGCAGTTTTGAGTTGGGCGCTGCAATTACACCTGGTGGCGGCACCGACTCCCAGTGGTGCTGTGGCATCGTGCATCACAGAGCACGAACGTGCACACAACATGCATGCACTTAAACTAAGCTAAGCGGCAGGAATAAGATAAAGATGCCTAAGCGAACATCAAGCCTTTCAAGTACAAA
Organism: Callorhinchus milii; assembly: GCF_018977255.1. Lineage (NCBI taxonomy): Eukaryota > Metazoa > Chordata > Chondrichthyes > Chimaeriformes > Callorhinchidae > Callorhinchus > Callorhinchus milii. Next base: position 78,622,476 of record NW_024704743.1, read on the forward strand.
TAAAAAATACCAGACAAAAGAAAGAAGGACGATTAAATGAAACTAAAGAACAAGGAGTAGCCCAGCTGGATTGCAATAACTTGAGGACCTGCCAGATCACACACTAAACTCCTTCAGTTAGCATAACTTTGATAAAATCTTGTATCGTTCATGAGCTATGACCCTTTGATAGGATCTTCTATCTTTCATGAGCTGTGACCCGAACAAGCTCATTGCACATGTATGGCAGTTTTGCTTAAAGTGTACAGATAGTGTTTATGGCTTGTTAAAAGGTTTGTGAGTGGTATCACTGAAATCTACATTCAATATTGGATCTTTTGGTTGCGAGCGTAGCTGGAATGGATACAGCTAGTTTCAAATAATGAAGGAAGCTGACAAGCTAGATAGTGCATGACTCTTCCATCTGGTAGCGGGATGCAAACTAAATAGGCATGATCCTAGAATTAGATTAAATTGGTTAGAGGTGCGATCAAGAAACCTTTCTTCACACATACACCTTGTGAAATTGTGTACTACACTATCCCCAAAAGATCACAGATGTAGAATTAATTGGAATGCTTACAAGGGAGAATAATAGATACTTGGGAAGTAAAGGTATTAAGAAATCTGGGAAACATGGGAAAGTTCTGCTATGATTTAATTAAACAAGTGGAATAAGCTTGAGGGCTGAATTGCCTCATTTTTCTATAATTTTATGAGTCTCATAGATGAGATCCTAAATGTTCTGCAAGCATGGAGAAATTGTATTACGGTACCTACAGATTTCTCACAGCCTGATGCATGTTCTATTAACCTTAAATTAATTGGATTTTGTGTATGGTTGAGCTGGGGAGATGAGCGAGGAGGGCATTGGAATAGTCCAGCCGGGAACTGACAAAGGTGTGGACGAGCGTTTCAGCTGTGTTGGTTGTGAGATATGGACGGAGGCCAGCAATGTGTCGAAGAAATACTTTCAATATTTCATTGTATATTATATCCCTATGAAATCCATACCTGTGATAATGCACTAATTAATCAATTTCTTCTTTCTCATGGTTAGGATTGATCCATATCTTCACAAGTATAAGCAAGTCATGTACAGGAATGTGTGAAAACTCCAAAACAAACTTTGGATTAACGCGGATGTTAACATACTGCTGTTCCACAGATCTTTGTAATGTCAACAATTCCACAACTATTGGGAGTAACCATTTGGTAATTCTCTGCTTGGCAGCTCTGGTCTGCTTCTTGCACTTGAGCGAGGAAGTTTAATGCAAAAAAGATACGCGCTACTCCCTTATAAATTAGAGTCCTGTAGCTCAGTGGTTAGAGCACTCGCTTTGCAAGTGAGAGACCTGAGTTCAATTCCAGGCAGAGCGAAACCTTGGGCAAGTTTCCTTACTCCACACGCCTAATAATAATCCCTCCAAAAAACAATAATAAATTGGTCATTTTCAATCTATGACTGTTTGTAGGACATTGCTGTGCGCAATTGGCTGCCGCGTTCGCCCACAAAAAATATACAGTCAATTCACTTTACAGTGTGTTCTGTGAAGCGCTTTGGGACGTCCTCCCGACGTGAAAAGCGCTATATCAAATGCAAGGATTATTATTATTATTATTATTATTATTATAAATGGCGAGTCCTCCGAACTCCTGGCCCTCTGCCTGCCTTGATCTTACCTCTTCTGTCAACCCATTGCACAACACCCATGTTGCCAAACTCAATATTTTTGCTCCACTCGCATTTCGAATTGAATCTTATCCCTGCAGGTCCCCTGGTACAACAACCACCTCTGCTCCCTGAATTCAAAGTTACTGAATGCACGTGGCTCAAATCTGGCCTCACAGTCCATCGCCAGATCTAGCTGCACCAAGTCAAAGTCTACCATTGCATCTTCACATTAGCGAAATCAACCTTCTGCTCCAAAATTATCCGGGAAGCCAAAGACATCCCAAGGCTTTTCTTTGCTACCACTAACCACATCCCCTGTCCACCCTTCATCCTCACCTCAAACTCTATATGTGAGGAGGTGATGGAATTCCCCAAAATCAACTGGAATTGTTCAGCTGCCTCTCCTTCCAGCCTTTTCATGTAATCCACTGCTGTATTCCGGTAGTTCTGAGCAGGCTTTCAGCCATTCTCCCCCACTCTCTGGAACTTCTTCCCAAAGTCCCTCTACATTGCCTTTCCCTCAGTTTATCATCCCCTAATTTCCTCTCTTCAATTACACTTTTGGCCACCATTCACCCTCACCCCACCCTGCATTTTTTCCTTCAGTTATGTGAAGTGCTTTGAAACTTCTTTCCAACATGAAAGGCCTTATTGTGATGCACATTTTTGGCTTCAAAAGAGAACTATATAATTCAATCTAGAGTTCGCCTTCCATTTCTCAAACAAGCATTACATTCAAGCTATAGCACACACTATACAGGATCCGAAAATTGGGATATTTGAAGAAAGGGTCATATGGGTAAATAATTCAGAATGTCAGTTTATTTTTCTAATAACAGGTTCACTATTTTTTGTTGGTGTGAAGACTATTGTTAAAGAACAAATACTAAATAAGTAATTAAAGAATTGTATAGTTAACTCAATTATGAAATCTTCAGTAAGTATGTGAGATCTTTATTATTTCAACTGTAGTTAAGCATAAATGTAATTACAATTTATTTAAACCTTTATTGCATTTAAAATAAACTCAACTTTTTGATGATAATTTTATATTAGATGTCCATAATACAAGTGACTGTGAGAGTTATTACAATTATATTTCAATCATAGTTTGTGATCATAGTTGTGATTCAATCATAGTTAACTGATGTTTGCTAGACTAAAGATATTTACTGGTGACTGTTGAATTATACTTAATCTGCTTTGTACATGTGCTGCATCATTCTAGATCTCTTTTCATAAATAAAATTAAGATTTGCCATTGTATTTTTGTATTTGCCAATACAATGCAGTATCCCCTTTGAACAGAATTTTTTTCCACATAAATAATGTTGCTATGAATTCACTATTGTAATATACTGTATTAAATGTTAAGACAATCACAACATAGATGAATAGTTGCCTCTATTTATTTCTCTTTGTTGGGTTTTAAAAAAATTCAATTCATTTTTTTTCTTGAAATTGAATTGTCGATCAGTAAAGCTTGAATACTTCACCACAAGCTCAATTAATTCCTCTAAAGCCATTAAATTGGAAATACAATACAATCAAATAATTTTATTGTTAGCTTTTTCATCCACTTGCCTCATTAATAGCTATGGCTGCCGTGTTTACCTACGCTACACTTCATAATAAAATCCTGTGAAGCTCACTGACAAATCACGAAGGCATGATAAGGCAGTATTATCAAAATGCAACAATTATTATAACTACTTGCGTTTATATAATGCCCTTTACATTGGTGGCATATCAGAGCGCTTATTGTAAGCATACTGTAAACTTATAACTCAAGCCTAAAATGAATGAGCATCTTTAGGAAAGCAGGGACAGAAAGAGGTATCGGTGGTAGCATTCTCACCTCTGAATTAGAAAATTGTGGGTTCAAGCCTGACTTTGAGGCGACAGTCTAGACGAGCACTGCGGTGCTGGGGTGAAGGTGTTGTCCTTTGGACACAATGTTAACCTGTGGCTCCATCTGTTTGTTCAGGTGGATGTGAAACTTTTTGGAAAGAGAAGGCAGCTTCTACAGGTGTGGCCGACATTCCCCCGATCAAACTTGTTTCACGGTGGTTTATGGGACATTGGTGTGCGCACATGGCTGCCACATTCGTTTACAAACACACAGTCACTACACTTCATAATAAATGCTGTGAAGCGCTTTGGGACGTCCTCCAGACGTGAAAGGCGCTATGACCAAACGTAAGGATTTTCTTTACTAAAGTGTGCTTCCGCGTCCCGCCGCAGGTGGCGCTGTTGGCAGCGCGAGCGTTTTGTGTGTCACAGCGCCCCCTGTGGCGGGTCTGGGTAAGGTTGTGCGGGGAGGAGGACTCGGAGCCGCTGGTCCTCCCGACTACCCATCATGCTGTTCGCAGCCGCGGTCCTCCGGCTTCCCGTGGTTCAGTGGGAAGGTGAAGCGGGCGGACAGGGGATCAGGCCATGGCGGCGTACCTGACTCACCAGCAGAAAGTCCTCCGCCTTTACAAGAGGGCGCTGCGGCACCTGGAGTCCTGGTGCATTTACAGGTGACCTTCCGCTCTCTGTGGCCGTGTCGGGGGGAGGGGGTTGTTGGGGAGGGGGGGAATGTGCTGCTGTCATTTTGTGTTTTAAATGTCTTTGAATGTTATTGAATGTTATTGGATGTCATTGATAGTTGTACATGTGTGTAACCCCCCAGGTGTCAGCCTGGCTCAGGGGGTCACAGAATACAGAGAGAATCAGCTGAGCTCAGGCACTGGGGATCTCAAACTGCCTTCACCAACAACATTTCTCAAGTAACCGTCTCGGCATCTTTCTATGTCTGATACTTGTGCCACTGGGCACCTCTCCCCCCCCACAGCCCTCTTGTCCCCCGCCCCCGCTCTGGTGCAAACCCTTTACTGTCCAGTGCCTTGGGGTGTGTTCCCAACTTAATTGAGTGACCAATTTATTATTATTATTATTACTTTTGAAGCAATTATCCCTCGGAAACGCGATCAGCCAATCGACTAACAATCGGGTTCCTACTTACTGCTGGTAAACAGGTATGCGGAGTAAGGAAACTTGCCCAACATTTTGCCCTCCCGGGAATCAAACCCAGGTCTCCCGCTTGCAAGGTGAGTGCTGTAACCACAGAGCTACAGCACACCACAGGTCCAGCCCACCTCTGACGCTCCAGTGCAGTGCTGGGAGAGCGCTGCTTTATCTGAAGTATCGCCCTATGGATGAGACATTAAACGGAGGTCCCATCTGCCTGTTCAGGTGGATGTTAATAATAATAATAATCCTTGCATTTAATAAAATGCCTTATCGCATTTCAAGACGTCTCAAAGCACTTCACAGAATATACTGTAAAGTGAATTGACTGTATATTTTGTGGGCGAAAAGCAGCAGCTAATTGCGCACACACCATATCCCACAAACAGCCAAGTGAGCATGGGGGTGTCAGGCTCATGGAGAGGACATAAGGTTCAGAGTTCTGGATAGTCTGCATCCTGTATAGGGAAGAGCTGGAGAGTCCTGTAATACTGCAGAATTGTGGCACATTCTTGAATAGGAAGCAGCTTTTCTGCATTGGTTAAAAGTAACTGGTTTCCAAGTGAAGATTGAATTGAAGAATTTTCCTCATATCTGAGCTAGCTTAAATTTTAAGTCAAAAAGACTATGTGGAATTTCAAGCCTCAGATGTCAGCTTTGCTCAGTTGGTTCAGAAGATTGTGTGGGTTCAAACTCCATCGAGGTTGACACTCCAGTGCAGTGCTGGGAGGAGCACTGCATTGTTGGAGGTGCCGTCCTAGGGATACGATTCTCTCTTCCTACGCACATTAAAGATCCCATGGCATTGTTCAAAAAGGGAAGAGTTTCTCCTGGTATTCTGGCCAACTGTTCCCCAAATGAAATTGGTCCAGGCAGTTTTCTTGTTGGCAGCTATTATGGAAATCACAGCACAGAAAGAGATCATTTGGCTCACCATTTGTTGTTGTTAGTGACGCCTCCTCCACCAGATTTGCCGGCTGATCCATTTCCCATGCTAATTTCCTCAAATATTTGGCCAATTCCCTTTCAAATTCTATTATGCTTGCTTTAGAGACCTCGGATACCACTTCACAGTCAATTTTGTGGATTCAGGCATGTGTCATATTTTACATGAAAATGCCCGTACCTTTTTCTGGTTCAATTTAAAGTTCTGAAGATGCTGTTCCTACAGTTGCTCTTTTACTTTTTGTCAGATATTAAGGAAATAGTGTCTGTCATGACTGGTTCAGTAAGAGTTCCTAGTCTGGATTCTTTAGGTGGGGAAATATTTGATGATATTAACGGTACTTTATTTGGAGAACTACTAGACCAACTGTGGAAAATCAGCTTCACCAGACCATCATGCCTGTGCTGGCTCTTTGGAAGAGCTACCCAATCAGTCCCACTCCCCCTCTCTTTCCACATGTGCTTGCAAATTTTTCCACTATTCAATTCTCTTTTGAAAGTTGTTATTGAATCTGTTTCCACCATCCCTTTCAGGCAGTGCATTCCAATGGGTAACAACTCTCTGTGAATATATTTTAAAAATTCTCCTCGTCTCCCCTTTGGTTCTTTTGCCAATTATCTTGAATCTATGTCCCCTGGTTACCGATCCACCTGCCAGTGGAAACAGTTTCTGCCTATCTACTCTATCAAAACCCCTCATAATTTTGAACACGTCTATTCAATCTCTCCAATATATTCAACGAGCTGTACCTGTGCAGCTACGTTTGCAACCAAAGGATCCAATATGGAATGTAGATTGACCACACAGACAGAAAATTCATCTTTATATTCATCTGGGAGGGGACTCATTGAGGATTTGGCGCTTTAAAAATGTAAGTTTGTGTTGCCGCAGCTTAGCTTCGTCTGTGTTTATTTTGTTCCTGTCGCTTGGCTACGTACGTGCTCTGTGACACAGGATGCCACACCAGGTGTAACTGCAGTATATGCATACATACATAGTTGCTCTGTGATGCACAATACACCTGTGCCACTTTGACTCGGCGACCACCAGGTGTAACTGCAGCGAAAAACGCAAAACTGAAAATAACTCCTGAACAATAGAAGGTACCTGAAAACAAATATGCTCGTGTCACTCCCAGGTGCAAGATCTTTCTGATGAGGTATAAATCTTGTTTCTACGTCAATCGGTTATTGAGATCCTTCTTGAAGCACAGAGACATTGTCATTTTATTATTATAATTATATATAACATATGCATATATCAATAGAAGAAGATAGATAGAAGAAGATAGATAGATTATGTTTTCCCACTGCCTTTTTCAATTTAAGGTTCTGATAATGCTGCTTATGTAGTTGATGCGAACTGTGAATAAGTAATTTTTTTATTAAAGTTATGACTTTTACATTCTTTTACATTTTATGATAATTGGAACATTTTCTCCTAATTAGAGACAAATACCGTTTTTACGCCTGCCTGCTGCGATCAAGGTTTGACGAAAACAAAGATGAAAAGAACATGGTGAAGGCCACCAAGCTGTTAAAAGCTGGTGAGGAGGAATTCTGGACTAACCAACATCCTCAGCCCTACATTTTTCCTGAGGCCCCTGGAGGCACATCCTATGAGAGATATGAATGCTATAAGGTGACCAGTGAAATTCATTGCTAGCGAGAATTAATATTTCAAATTTAATGTATGAAGGTGTATGGATTTTGAAGGAGGTGTGATTATGTAATTAACATTCATTTTGTGGTTTATGCAATATGCCTCTGTTTTTAACATTTTTAAAAGTAATCCGCCTTTTTTATTTTGTGAACAGTTTTTCCAAAACATGTATATAAAAAACTGTTCTTATACTGGAATGCCATAATTGCATGGGCAAGTAATACAGTATACAGTATTGAGGTTATTCATTAATGAAAATGATCATTATGCTTTGAATATTTTTTCTCTATTTTAGTTTTATGAGTAAATACAATGAAGGTAGGAGAAATCTCAAAACACAAAATACTGCGGATGCTGGAAATCTGAAAACAGAAACAGAAAAACCTTTTCAGATTTCCAGCATCTACAGTATTTTGTGTAGTGTTCCCAGTGACTTCTGTTTTTGTTAGGAGAAATCTCAGCCTGTGATCCAGAAATATATTAGTACATCTGAGAGATAAATTCCTACCTGTTACAATTCCTACCTGTAGGGTTTGATTTCCAATCAATGTGTACATTGCATTGCATTTAACATGCCAGATGTATCTAATTAATGTGTGCCAAAACATTGAATATGGCTCAATGTATAATAGACTTATGTTTCTGTCTTTTTTTAAAAAAAGTTTAATTAATATTTTCAATTGTGGATAGGTTCCTGAGGCATATCTGGATTACTGGCATCCATCTGAGAAGGCGATGTATCCCGATTACTTTGCCAAGCGAGAGCAGTGGAAACAGTTGCGTCTCCAGAGCTGGGACAGAGAGGTACAGACGCACTTATTGCATTGTTCTATGTATGACTTCTATGTTACGGTGTCACAAAGTGATTGACCTAGTTACATGAAGTACTTTTCTATTAATTTGCAGAATTTATTAAAAAATGGTCTTCAGACATTACATGTTGGCACATTGAGCACCAAAATCCAATGCATTGCTAACCTCAAAGACTGCAGTAGTTTCATGTAATTCTACCAGCACTTAAGTTCATGTAAATAAACATCCACAACTTATACATGTTATTCAGGGATAGCTTTTAAAATCTGCTTTGTGACTTTTTTGTTTCACTTAAGCTAATACTTGCCACATATCCTGCCCCTTTTAAATAAACATTTTTGACGATGCTTTCGTACCTGATGTACCTTTACCAACAGCAAAATTTCTGTTTCTTTGATTGCCTGATTTTGATGTGATGCAGTGTCCCTCAGGGCTCTGTCCTCGATCCCCTCCTCTTCACCCTCTATATGCTCCCCCTTGGTGACATCATCCGCAGACATGGAGTTAACTTCCACATGTATGCGGATGATACCCAACTCTACCTTTCCTCTTCTACTCTCAACTCCACGACCACCGATGTCCTGACAGCTGCCTGTCCGACATCGAGTCCTGGACGAAAGACAACTTTCTTCAGCTCAATGTGCGTAAAACTGAGGCCCTCCTGATTGGCTCTCGTCAGCACCTCCGCACCTCAGGCGCTGACAGCATCAGCATCCAAGGCTGCACTCTCCACCTCTCAAAGCCAGTCAGGAACCTCGGCGTTTTGTTCGACCCTGAGCTGTCCTTTCTCCCTCACATCCGCACCACAACTGGCACCGCCTTCCATCACCTCCGGAACATCGCCAGACTACGGCACTACCTCACCCCTCACGCTGCTGAAACTCTGGTCCACGCTTTTATCACCTCAAGGCTGGACTATGGGAACTCTCTCCTCGCCGGCCTTCCCGCCACCTCCCTCCACAAGCTGCAGGTCATTCAGAACTCTGCAGCTCGTGTACTGTCCCGCACCAGGCTTCGGGACCACATCACTCCCACCCTCGCTCGCCTCCACTGGCTCCCCATCCCCAGAGGATCGAATTCAAGATCCTCATCCTCACCTACAAGGCCATTCACGGCCTTGCTCCCTCCTACCTCTCTGATCTACTATCCCCCTACCTACCTGCCCGTACCCTCTGTTCCTCTGGCTCCGGTCTGCTGCACATCCCCCGCCCCAACCGCCCTACCATCGGCGGCCGGGCCTTCAGCCTCTTAGCCCCGAGGCTCTGGAACTCTATCCCCCAGTGCCTTCGCCGCTTCCTCCCTCTCCTCCTTCAAGGCCGGTCTCAAGACCTTTCTCTTTGACCGAACCTTCAGCTCCCCTCTCAACTCTCTAACCCCTCCTCGACCCCTCCCTTCCCTCCCTTCACCCTGACCATTTCCCCCCTGCTCGGGTCCTGACCCAACCGTCCAGCGCTTTGGGACATCCTCCCGACGTGAAAGGCGCTCTATAAATGGAATCTTGTTGTTGTTGTTGTGGTAGTACATTCTGATCACACTGCAGTGTGAGCTATTTGATCACAGTAAAGCAACATCCAATTTTTGCTGTCTCTCAAATACTTGGGCATTGCTACTGAAATCTGATAAGAGTGTTTTCAGGACTGCTGTTTTCTCCACCAGGTCAGAGACCTGTGTCCACCTTATTTCCGGACTGTCACCAGTGCCTTCTTAGCGAGCTGCTAGAAGGTGCACTGGAGTCGAAGAATCGAGTTCTCCCCATTCAGAAATGTTCTCCCTGGTGTGCACAGTGTGAGGGATTAGACTGTGTTACTCTGGTATATGGCACAATACATCTATGAATGTCTCTCATTTCAGAGGCTATTTTGATTGGGGTAAAATCTGTGTTTGTGTGCATGTATATTTGTGTTTGTGGTCTAAAGTAGAATGTCTTTTTATGGGGTCTGGTTATTGGATATCTGGAACTTTTGATTAATTTCCTCTGTTGTATAGGTGTTGCAGCTCCAAAAAGAGATAGCCGATAACCCAAAGAGTGAGGCCCTACCCCCAGCTCGGAGGGAAGAGGATCTGCCCCCATTGTGGTGGAACATTGTCACTCGACCCCGTGAAAATCCGACATGAAGACTCACACCAGTACAGGTGGAAGGAAACGGGGAGACAGCATTGCCAACTGTAAACTATTTATCTGTAGAGTCCTTATCTGGCTCTGGTTTCCTTGATAAGTGGAAGAACTGAACCCTCTCTGAAGCATTTCTCTAAATTCAATAAACATCAAAAATTAAATTGTTTCAATCTTCTTTATACTGGACAACAAAGAACTGCTATAGACTGGATGCAACCAATTTGGCAAGAAATGGAACGCTAGTTTTATGACCAAATTAACCAGTCATTCACCTCATAGCTGCTTGCGACTTTGTGTGCAAAAAGATTGCCACGCAGGTTGGGGATTCTCAAAGGATAAGATTGTCTAAGAATTCTTCATCCAAACCTCGTTTGATAATTATATAAAAATAATTCTGTAATTTGAAGTAGCACCTGTCACATTGGAAGGTTGTATTTTGTAGATGAACTCGCTGCCAATTTGTTCACAGCAATCAGCCATGGAGTGAGTGACCAATTTTGTTTGGGTTGGACACAGGGAGAAACTCCCTTCTCTTTTTGAATAGTGCCATGGGATCTTTAATGTGTCCACCTGAACAGGCAGATTGTACCTCGGTTTAACATCTCATCTGAAGGATGCACCTCAGTCAATATAACTTACCCCCAGCACCTCATTGGAATGTCAGTTTAGACTATGTCAGTTCAAGCTCCTTATGGGGCCCACAACCTTCTGACTTGGAGGTGAGAGTGCTACCAACTGAGTCAGGCTGATGAACTATGATTGGTATATTAGTGTTGTAATTCATGTCATGTAAGTACAGAAGGGACTTGTGTCTATTGCACCCAGGTTTAAACTGCTCAAATGTAATTTAGCTTGGGATCCTCTGCAGTACTTTGATATTCAATTCTCTTGGTTACATTCTGAACCAAGATCTTGGGAGATGAAATGGCTTCCAGTTTGCTGCAGCACATTTGTTCATGCATTTAACGTTTTGAATTTAGAGAGCTGAATTGATTTTTCAGAGGCTTTCTTTTCTCAAATATTCTTTGAAATTGTAATAGACAAGGAGGAAGTCCATTGTAGAGGTGTTTATAAACATTGTCCACTGTGTTGGAAGTTGGCAGTGGCAGATTCTATTCTCATCTATTGCCAGCTTCTAATAAATCCCTTTTCATTTCTGGATATATTGACACAATTGAGCTCAATCACTTAGTTGTTTTAAAGTGGTGTTTTCACCAATAATATACTTACAATCCATAAAGGGATTCTCAAATATAATACTAATATGCCACTGTATGACATTTGGGCACACTCAGTAACGCACCACAATTACTTTATAAAGGGAGCTGTAACCCATAAATAACATGCAGCTAAGATTATCTTTAAAGATTCAAAGCAAGTGTGGGAATGAGTCTCAAGATTTTCAGCAGTAAGATTGGTTATATTAAAGCAACATTTTATATATGTATGTTTACATACCGTAATACATAAGTAGAATATGGTAATGTTTTAAGTCCTGATTCCAAATTGATATAGGTATACTCCACACGCCTAATAATAATCCCTCCAAAAATGAAACAATAATAAATTGGTCATTTTCAATCCACTACTGTTTGTGGGACACTGCTGTGCGCAACTGGCTGCCGTGTTTCGCCCACAAATATACGGTCAATTCACTTTACAGTCTATTCTGTGAAGCGCTTTGAGACGTCGAGAAGAGGTGAAAAGCGCTATATCAAATGCAAGGATTATTATTATTTTATTATAGCTACCGACAAACAGTTGGGGGAGTGCAAATCGAACATTTTTTTTAACAGAATGCCCAGGGAAAGTCTGAATAACAAATCCCTGACAGTTAGTGATTTTAATCGTAGTTCAGAGCTCCGTCTACAGCAAAATGAATAATAATGTGCAGTCCAGTTATAGTTAATGAGAACCTGAGGAAGTGTGGGAATGAGTTCAAAAGCTCAAGTGATATTCCAGGATTGTTCACATAACGCAATGGATTTGCAAAACCATTGTATGGCCCGATACTGCAACTGCCGTATAATACAATTGCATGTAGGCAAATCGAAACCCGCTCATTCTCTCCCTCTAATTCAAGGCCTATCCCACCACTTAACCTTGTTGACTCCGCTTTTGCTTATCATTCCCCTCACAGACCTTTCAGCTTCCATCAGCTTGGATGTCCAGCCAGCAATGTCAGAGACTTTAAGACAAATTCCCAAAGTGAAATGCACAGTATAAGTTTAAATTGTATTGCTGTCTGTTGTGCTGAAATAGCCTTCTGTGCCACAAACTAATCACCTTCAGATATTTACTAATTTAAAGAGGGAGTCTATCAGAACCACCTTTAAAATATGAATTAACAGTGGCCTTTAACATTTTTGTTATAAAAATGATGCTGAAACACACATCGAGGAATAGCTTGGAGGAACAAATGAATCTTATGGTTTGAAGGAATTGATTTAAAATATATAAAACTGGAGTGTCAAAGATTAATGAAAGCAGGTATAAAATGAATCTTATTTATGACATACATAAACTGAATATAAATGTATATCAATAGTGTTGATTACAGAGGTACTTTGGAATAGGCTCTGCAATGTCCTAAGAGCTGCAATATCCGCCCGACCTGCCCTACCATTGGTGGCCGGGCTTCAGCCTCTCTGCCCCCACACTCGAACTCCATCCCATGGCCCCTTCACCTCGCTTCCTCCCTCGCATCCTTCAAGTTCGGTCTCAAGACCCTTCTCTTCGACCGTGCCTTTGGTCTCCCTCCCACCTCTCTGCCTTCCCTCACCCCTACACCACCCCTCCCCCATGCTCGGGCCCCGACACCTAACTGTCCAGCGCTTTGGAATGTCCTCTTGATGTGAAAGGCGCTCTATAAATGTAATTTTGTGGTTGTTGTGGCTGTTCATTCTGTGGAATGTGCTAAATTTATAGCATCCATTATTGGTAGATTAGCAGTCCCAGTGCTTACTACCCTTCAAAGTAGACCAGTATTTTTGCTCTGACATTTTTAATGTAAGAAACTACTGGATCAATTGCATTTATAATTATTTTATTATACACAGATCCAGTTACAGGAACCTGGCTGAGAATGATAAAACTGAACACCAGGTGGCAGATTTGACTGGCAGATACCTTGAGATTCAGAATTTGCAGTCAGTGGTTTGCAAACAGGTACTCAGGTTGATAACACAGTATCTACAATCTATTTTCGGGACATTCTACAGTAGTCTCACATCAGTGTATCAGCTTTCGTCATTTACTATATTGCTAGATTATATAATGAACTTCAGAATGCGCAACTCATAAAAGGATAGACATCACAGAGTTTTGATTGAGTCAATAAGGAGAAATTATTTCCACTGATCAGTGAGTTAGTGACTGAAAGGATTCAATTTAAGAGTTAGCAAATCAACGAATCGGGAGATTAGGAGGTTTTTTTTCATGCACAGAAAAGTTAACAGACAGAATCCATTTTAGCTTTCAAAGGGGGCGAGATAGATACCCAAAAGGAGTAAGGGTATGAGAGGGGAAAGGGCAGGTAAATGGAACTGAAATGATTGCTCTTAAAAGGGCGAGCACAGACACGATGGGCCAAATGACTGACTTCCATGGAGTTCTGTAGCTCAGTGGTCCTCAAGCGAGAGGAGCTGAGTTTGATTCCCAGCAGGACAAAATGTTTTTAAGAAACCTCAATTTTAAAATTAATGCAAACTGTATGAATGCATTTTCCAATATTACATTCTTGATAAAAAGGGGAAAATTAAGTCCTTGTGGGAATAAAATAACTTGTTCATAAACACCCTTAAATATGACCCCATTTACAGAGAGCTGACAAGCCTTAGGAGGTGCAAATTGAAGTCTGCATCTGTCTGCAGATAGACAGTCCCTAAACACTACAGATAAAACTCTGTGATACACTTTGAGAAGTTTTGACATGATAAAGCACTGTACCAAATCCAAGAATTACTACCTTACCTTAGTGGACCACAAACATATCAGATTGTACATGACTGTACATAAATAGTGTTTATTCCTCAGTACTGATATCCCTTACTTTCATGCATAAAGATGAAACATGGAGTTACATTCTGACATTTCATAATTTCATATCCTCCATATTATGAAGTCCTGTAGCTCAGTGGTTAGAGCACTTGCCTCACAAGCGAGAGACCTGGGTTCGATTCCCAGCAGGGTGAAACCTTGGGCAAGTTTCCTTATTCCACACACCTCTGTGTACCTAGCGGTAAGTAGGAACCCGGTTAATAATAATAATAATAATCCTTGCATTTGATATAGGGCTTTTCCACGTCGGGAGGACGTCCCAAAGCGCTTCACAGAACACACTGTAAAGTGAATTGACTGTATTTGTGGGCGAACGCGGCAGCCAATTGCGCACAGCAATGTCCCACAAATAGTCGTCGATTGAAAATGACCAATTTATTATTGTTTTGGGGTTTTGGAGGGATTATTATTAGGCTCTGTGTGGAGTAAGGAAACTTGCCCAAGGTTTCGCCCTCTGCCTGGAATTGAACTCAGGTCTCTCACTTGCAAAGCGAGTGCTCTAACCACTGAGCTACAGGACTCGGTTGTTAAATCGACTAGCGGATCACTTAAAATAAATAATAATAATTTGGTCACTCAATCCACAACTGTTTATGGGACATTGGCTGTGGCATTTCACCCACAAAATATACAGTACATTCATTTTACAGTATATTCTGTGAAGCGCTTTGAGGCATCTCAAAGGCGTGATAAAGTGCTATATCAAGTGCAAGGATTATTATTATTAAATCTCTATGGATTCTATAAGAGCACCATACAGCTTTCCTCAGTTAGCACTTAGAACTGTTATCGGTTCTACATGTTGTATAATGCAATATAAAGGTAGTTACTGGGAACTTCAGTTGCAGTTCTAATTTTAGTCACAACAGGTCGCAAACCCAACAAAGCTTTCGTTCATTTACTAAATCACTTTTTCTGATATTTACATATGCTTTCCTCTATTTGATGAAATAGTCTCCAATTATCGATATGTACTGCGTCAATTAATGTTCAATTCCTAGAGGTAATTGCACTGTCTTTTGTAATTTTTTCAGTTTTTCATCTGAATAGCAAAGCTGGACTTTCTTTTGGATACATGACTCAATGGGATAATTGCAAGGGGCGGCGGGGTTGGGGGGGGTGGGTTGGGAGGAGGAGAAAAATCTTAGTGCACATGTCAATTTTCAGTAAGCAAAATATTGCCTAGATTTGCAATGTCCCTGAAAGTAGAGATTGGCATTACATTTCCTTGTAGTTAATTGCTATATATTTAAGGTAGTTAATTGGCTGCCGCGTTTTGCCCATAAAATATGCAGTCAATACACTTTACAGTATATTCTGTGAAGCACTTTGAGATGTCTTAATGAAATGATAAGGCCCTATATCAAATGCAAGATTTTTTTATTATTATTACGTAAACTAAGCATCACCAAAGAGAGAGACTTAATAACATAGACCACATGATATAAAAGTCCTTTTTCTATTGGCTGCATCACAACAGAAGGAGCTAGAAATCTAAAGCAATACATCATGTACTGACAATTTCAAGGGCAAACTCTTTCTCCCACAGAATACCAACACTGGAGAATTGACCTACAAAATGCTCAGTTATTCGAAACATCCAGAAACCTTAAGTGGAAAGAAATCTTGTGCAGATGAGACTGGGCTAACGTTTTATTTTAAAACGTTAAAATAAAAACAAAAATGACTAAAGCAAAAGCAGGTTTTATGTCAAGAACAAACTAGTTCGGATATTAAGAATCTATTGCTAGAATTTGCTGACTGGTGATGCCCCAATGTGAGCATCAATTAATGGTGCTCAGGAAGGTGTTTATCGGTTGATACTGTATTTAGCCATCTGAAAGACTTTAGGGAAGTATGATATGCTATCCTAGGTAGTGTGGCGTGGGAAGATCAATAAGTCTTGATGTAATGTGCTTCCTAAATTCAGTCTCCCTAGTTACACATCACAGGAATCAAATGAAGCCCAGGTCCCATTTGATCTCATCCTTCTTCAGAATACCCACGTATCGTCCTTCCATTGCAGCATTGAGTGGTTTCTTAAATGAGTCCAGGGTCTTTTAGTACAATAGCCTGTTCTTCAGCCTGTTGCTGGATTTCATTTGCCAGTGTAAAATTCATTTGCAGTTTTTCTAAATCAGCCAGTCATTAACGCTGAAATTCTTTCTCTGAAAGTGAATAATAATGCTTGCATTTGATATAGCACCTATAATATCACAATGTCTCAAGGCAGAGGTCATTGTGGAGCAAACACAGCATCTAATTTGGAGACTGTAATCAGTAATTAAGTAAGTGGCCAATTTATCTGGGGAATTGTTGGCCAGGACATCAGGAGAGACTCCCTTCTCTCTTTTTGAATAATGCCATGGTCCTTTATTGTCCACCCATACAGGCAGACAGGACCTCAGTTTAATGTCTCATCTGAAGGATGGCAATTCTGACAATGCAGTGCTCCCCAATATTGTATCAGAGAGTCAGCCTCAAACACAAACTGCTCATTTGCTAATGTTCTCATACTTCTACTCTAGGAGAACAGAGCAACAAATAATGTGATAATGAAAAGCCAGCTTCCTTAACCAACAAATTCAGATAGAAATTGCTGCTGCTTAGAGCCCGGTCTTCTTCTACAGTATTATAATAGATTTATTTTGTCTTTCTATTTCTCTGAGAAAATCCAGACAGCAGTGCACTCAGAACACAGTTGGAAGCAGAGCCACTTTGGATAATTTGTAGGAACATCATCAATTTCAAACTGCAATTCTGGAATTGAATATTTCAAAACGTTCTAAACATGTTGTTTCAAAAAGCCTTTTGCTATCAGTCGTGGCAATTTACACCAATTCTCACATATTGTATTTTTTTTTAATTTACTTTCATCTATGTTATATAAATCTAGATCCATTTTCATTGCTTTTGCCCATCACTAATACAATACCATTTTCCGAAAGAGATGGAGCTATTGATAGCCGACACTATATCATACTGTAATGGTCAAATTGTTAGACCAGGAGGTATTGAAGAAAGGCTTTCATAACAATAATAAGCCCTTGAGACGTTGATAGAATTTTGTAAAATGCAGAAAATAATGAAACTAACATGAGAAGGCGTTTCGGCTAAATAAACCCAAAAGGGTATTAGGCAACTACTCCAATCCCAATTCTCTATGTTCTCCCTGCAGGTTTTTGAATTCAGCTTCAATGTTTGTCTAATTTTGCTTTAGAATGTTATGGTCTCAGCCTCATCAGTTTAGAGAAAATCTTGCATTCTGATTTTTTTTTGTTTCACCATTCCCAATATTTTTTTTACAAAAATCAGATGTTTATTTTTAAAATGACACGTTGTTTCACATTTCAATCATGTTTTCTTAAGAAATATTTTTTCCAATTGATAACCTTTATCTAATGTCCACAATTTATTTCCTGAATTAAGCAACACTCACCTCTGAATGCTTCTCTACAAATTCAAAAGATTTGAGCCTGCTGCAATTATCTGTTACAAAGTATTGTTGCACGTACAATTAATGAAGCAGGATTTTATTTTGACAATGGGGAAGGGGACAATCAAAGCTGTTCAACAAAAATATATGGAGGACTCGTGTCATTTGACTGTGAACTGAGACAACTTGCATTTTTATACATGGTGTCCTTTGTGTCGGATAATGTCTGAGTCTCGTTTAAGACAGACCAGAAACTGAGCAATGGAGAAAGGACAGGGAGAAGTGGAAGGCAACAATAAATATAGTAGAGGTAGGTTTTTAGGGTGAATGAAACTGAAATGGTTTAATTGACTCTACCATGCACATATATTTTGCATATTTACATTTGATAAACAGCTTTGATATGTCCTATTATAGCTGTGTGAAAGCATAAGAGCTGAAAACCTGCCACTTTGATTGATGTATGCCTTTGCTACCATAGCACGCAGAGAATGCAGTCTACTTGTTTATCATCTACAAGCTATGTTTGCAACCAAAAATCCAATGTGGAATGCAGATTGACACGCAGACACAAACAGACATTTCATCTTTATCTATACTCATCTGGGAGGACTCATTTTGGCCATGCTGTTCTTTGAGTGGGCAACTCATTTTGGCGTGCTGTGCAGTCGTTTCAGCGTTGAAGTACAGCCGTGCTGTTGTTCTTCAGTTTCATTTAATTGGCCTTCTCTTTTGTTTAGCATTTTCACTTATTCTTCAAAGGTTTGATTTTCATTTAGGCATCTTTATAATGATACATCTAAATGTATAACTTATAATCACTGGGATGTCCTCCAGATGTGAAAGGCGCTTTAAAAATTTAATGTTGTTGTTGTTGCCGCGGCTTAGCTTCGTTCTTTATTTTGTTCCTGCCTCTTGGCTACGTGCGTGTTCTGTGACACAGGATGCCACAGCGCCACGGTCAGCTGGCGCAGCCACCAGGTGTAACTGCAAAATGCCATGGCACCACTTAGATTCGGCGATCGCCAGGTGTAACTGCAGCGAAAAACGCAAAACTGAAATACATTTTAGTTCATAACTCATAAATGATAGGAGATACCCAAAAACAAATATGCCCATGTCACTCCCATGTTCAAGACCCGTGTGATGATGTATAAATCATCTCTCTATAAGATCCTTCTTGAAGCGCACAGACAGACAGCCATTGTTGGTTTATTAGTATATATAAGATTACTTCCAAAGATACAGCAGGTCACAGCCAATCATAACAATTCATCTGAATTAATGTGTTGCACTGTTAATGTGTGAAACTAGAAAAATGGTCTCAGGATTAATTAAGTAAACACAAAATATTTTTGAACTTCTTAGGAGGTTGGCATTGTACGATGGCAATGCTGGTTCTTGGGCAAGAACTAACGCAAACTAAATTTAATTTCTCAAAGCAGAAATGTCTCAGTCATTGCTACTTGTACAGGTCCAACCGGTACAACACTTTCCATTGGGGCTTTGACTTGCATTTTCTTTGGTCAGCTGGGTGTCTGACATATGCAGAAACCCATCACCATGTTTAAAAGCATCCAAACCAAGCTGAGATTTCCATGCATATTTCCACCTACACATGAAAATCCGTGAGATCAAGGATAAGTGTGTCCTGCATTACGGTCAACCGACCTTATCATACACAAATATGTGTATACTCCATCACAAAACAATAAAACAAGACTGATTTTTCACATTTCTTTAATATAGGCTGAAGCAATCATAACACAGAGGAGGGAGACACAAAAATTACAGATTGTTATATTTACACCCGGCAAACAAAAAACTGCACAGGAGAGGTCAACTCTCATTACAAACCAGGAACAAAACCACAATAAGTTACCATTAGAAACAATCCTAGGTTCAGTGTGATAACCTGCTTTTACAATATGCAAAACACATCAAGTTTTTACTATTTCAAAAACAATTCGGTCAGTTTACACATTCTTTAATAAAATTTTGGCAACATTCTTTAATTTTTTAACTTCTTAAGAGATGCAAGGATATGTAATGTTGAATCTGGACTTTAACATACTACCTTTTATTGAAACGATTTCCTATATTTGTATATATGGTATTGAATGATTACAATTGTGGGGCTTATGGTTTCAGAGTTTTTTTTATATAAAAGAGCTAATAGGTAACTAACCACCATTTGCGTCATCTGCAAACTGCATCAGCTGGAGGTAACCTAAAAGCTAATTTTGTCTGACTTGTGGTCAGCACAGATTTCCTCTGTGTTGTGTTTAATACTGGGATCACCACAGGCACCACAAAGATAATACTATTTTTCTAGCCAGGGACTTGTTATCAAACTTTTTGCAGCTGTGAAACTAACTGCTGGCTCACCGAGCTTTATGTACACAAAAAAAGTACCCATAAAACAGCTTCCCACTACTTTGGGTGAACAGAGCGTTTACGTTTTGCACTTTAAGAAAGCTGTTCTACTTTAAACACTTGAAAGATCTCCTGAGGTGCTAAAGGTTGTGTAAAGTACCTGCAAGTCTGGAAAAAAAAACTTGCATTTTCCACACAACTAGCCATTAATATTCCTTGTATTTGATGTAGCGCCTATAATAATGTCAAAAGACCTCAAAGCGCTTCACAGGAAATTACTGTTAAGTGTTGTGACTGTGTACTCTATAGGGGAACATGGCATCCGATTTGCGCACAGCAATGTCCCATAGCCAGCCATGAAGTCAATGACCAATTTTATCCAGAGAATTGATAAACAGGACAACAACTAAACATTTAAAAGGATTTCAAAGGATAGTTACTCTCTGTCCCTTCATTCTGCACCAAACAGATTGAGGAAAATGGGAATAGAGGAGAAGACAGCAGCAGGAAATTAGTGAGAACTTATATGGTCTGCAACAGCCATCGCTAGTTATGGTCATGAATAAAATACAAAGCTGTCAATATAAAGCCTCAAGTTAATCACAAGCTCCAATACATTAAAGTTCAGATATGTTTTTAGGAGCAGATAACCACGCAATGCTCAAACATTATTATTCACCATTTAGTGGGTTGCCGCATTCAATAGGGGTTAGTTACAAACAGACCTGCAATATGGAACAAGCAAGCCCCTGAATGTATATTTATTGGAGCATATATCTGCAGAAGGGATAAGACCTGAGCTGTAATTCTAAGGCTACTGCTCTGTCATAAAATGAAGGTTTGATCATTTCTTCAAATTTCCACTACATGGGTCTATTTACCCAGCCTGCTGGGCCTGTCTTTTTTAAAAAAAACAAGAAAAAGCATCTTTAACTCTAGATCTCCCTGCTACCTTTTGTGTCTTTAAGGTTTAACTGCTATATTTGACACACTTTTTTTTCTCCATTGCTTTAGCATAAAGTCATATTTAAAAGTATAGAATGGGTGTTGGGAGGAGAGGGAAGCAAGCATAAAAACCAATGAGGGCACCGATAACAAAAAACTAATGTAGGCTGCATGCATACGATTAAAGCAGTTTCAGTGGTTACGTTAAATGAAAGCAAAGTCTGTACAGCGTATGAAAACTTATAAGCTCTAGTCAGATATGGCTCATTTCAATAGGATCAACATTAAGCACTAGAAAATAACTACAGTATGCTTAACTATCACAGAAACAGCATCCCATTTGTTCGTAAGTACTGTTACTGTCATGGCACTGTTAGCTTACGACTAAACATCAAATCCACGCTTACTCATCATGCCTTATTTGCGCTGTATTGCTTAAAATAGGTTAGCTGGTAATCTGCTATAATTCTTTCTATTTTACTGATTGTACAGTAACTAAGTGTAATACTGAGTGACGGTGCTTATCGCTCCACCCTATAGAAATAAATCTTTTAAAAACCCACAAATCCAATAAATTAAAACTTTTGTTTCCTCTGTGCACTATTAATTAAGCACACTCCTCACCAGCAGAAACCACATTAAATCAATCCCCTTTGCAAAAATCCCGTCGCAAAATTTTAGAAAAAGAAATGTTTTTTCTGTCGCCGACAATGAAGATTTCAACTGGTTGTGCTCTGAAGGTCAAACTATAAGGAGTCAGAGAACATCAGGTATGATTTGGCACGGTTTGGTTCGGTGGGGTGGTGGGTGGGTGGGGGAGGGGGTGAGAGGGAGAGAAGCGGGAAAGTAATAGGTAAAGCTAAAAGTTAACTACAAGAGAAATACACTTTCATATTTACAGGCCATAAAATTCAAAAGAATGCAACTAGTGACATGTTCCTCATTGCTGTTCTTTTTTTTCTCCCCACCAGTCAGTCTTTCCTTTCTTATGAATTTCCCCAGATAAAATTCATTGAAATAACACGGTGAGATTTCAAGAGAATCATTCTTCTTTTCAAATATACACTGGAATGAAGTAATCTAAGTCGGAGACTTCCTTCTTAACCTCTGCAAAGCATTTTATATCAAGTTTATTTATGAAAACCTTGGGGCAGAGCGATCATTGGTGATAGTTTTTCTCAGTTTTACACCGCGCCGGATGGCACTCAACATGTCTTCACCCTGAGGGGTTTCTGCAGCATCCAGAGCAGGCAGCTCGACTGCTGCCTCCGGCTTCTGAAGGCTCAAAGCTGTACCAGTGCAAGATTGATCCCCGTCTGTAGCTGCCACTGTGGTGCCTACGATGGACCCTCCGTTTTCCGTTATCTGTTGGCTCATCACAGATGATCTCTCCTCTTCTGTGGGGCTTATGGTTTGAGATGGCACTGGAGGGATGACGATTACCTGTGTGGCTGAATTCCAGCTGGGCAAAGGCATACCTCCTCTCTTTGGAGACACCGGCTGGTTTTCTGCAGCTTCAGAAACCTGATCAGGAGACTCATCGGGCCCAGATTGTGCTCCTGACAAGCTGCCAACATCAGGCACAGTTGGTGTTTTAACAGGGATCATTGGTGTCTTAATTGGGATGGGCCCTCCTCCCACAGTTCCTCTTCGTACTGATGGTTTAGTTGACGGAGTCCGTCTGATAGTTGCTACTCCTGGCGTGACCATCACGGGGCCCGTGTTTGTGGGCAAGCCTGCAGTGGAAGCTGGGCGCTTCGCTTGAAACATCCTGCGATAGGATTGGCTCAGGTCGCTGTTTCGTGGAATGGTGGAGGACTTGTCAAACTCGGGCTGTTCAATGTCTTGGTCACCACTGACTGAGAAGTAATCATAATCTGAAACTAAATTACAACAACAAAAAAGGCTCTGTTGATTTTAGGAAACTTATCAGTTGTAACTGAACATGAATTAATTTAGCAAATATAATGGTACATCACCTAACAGGTAGGTATTCAAATTGGCAAATACCATATTAAAATCTGCTACAGTTCTAATACTAAATAAAAGAAACGCCACAGTGTACCCAGTGTCCAATCTCAGCCCTACAGACCAAGTCTAAGGTTTAGTATCTGGTTTGTGCTTTAGCTGACGTCAGCTGGGACTGCGAAGGGCCACAGTTGCACTCATTACCCCTCAGGTGGGGAAGATGGAGGGGGATGGTAAGGAGAAATCAAAAACTAAACACCCAGTGTTCAAACTCTTGATTGCTACCAGTGATATGCGTGGATATTTTGCGAGAACAACGTTGAACTGAGCAGCAATCCTCCCTTGGTAACACTCATTGTCAAGATTCACACATAAATGTTAATAGCTTTGGGCAAAATATACTTTAGGGCAACTAGCACATGTGTAAGCAATGACTGAACCTTTGTCCTTCTGGTGCGGGTGACTTGGTGCTGAACCACACACACAGAGCATTTACACACTTGACCATGAGAGGAATTTTACAAAGACATAGATCATGAGGTTCAGAGGAAGATAACATTTGGCTTATTTGAGCTCTTTCCAGAATTCCCAGTTTACTGACTTCCCATTTCAGCTGTGTTTCATTCTTTCTTCTTCCAGATCTTAGTGGATAAATATGTTTCTTTTGAACAAGGGGTGGGGATGGAGGGCAAAAGTGTTTTTATAAACCTCCAACAAACAGACATGGTCAGTTACCTTGAGAAGGAATGGTGTCCTCAGAACAACAAGGTGTGGTAGTCTGGGTGCTGTATCCACTGGAACACTGCAATGAATCTCTGCTACTTCTCTGAGTATCCAACTGAAGCCCTCGACTCAAGGCCAATGCCAATTCATCCCGAGCTTCCAGCTCTTCCACCTGTTAATAGACAAAATAAACCGCCACAGTTTTTGCTGATATTCTTCTGATCCAAAACATATCTAGAACCCAATTACCCGAGCATCTTCGGGCTCAGCTCTGGCTGAGCTGAGAAAAACTCAATTATTCTGAAATTTATAATTCTGCAAGGCCATTCCTCAAAGATTTACAAACTATACGAAAACCAAATGCATCAGGCACTGCATATCGGAAATCAGTTACACCACAGCATGAAAGTAAACAATGCTTTCAATAGTGGACTGCAGACACATAACTCAATTGTTAGCTTAAAAACATCGAGCAAGATACAGAATTGAATGAGATATAAACCGAGACGGATAGATACATGGGAAAGAAGGTTATTAATAGAAAACAAATGGCAGTGAAATGAAATTAGAAGTCAAAATCTATTAACATGGCAGAAAATGATGAATGACTTACCTCGGTTCCTATATGAACAATACCTGGCCCACAATCTACAGGAGATCCCTATTATAACACCTTTGTTATATCACTTTTACAAAACTGGGTTACGGACCTGACATTCGGCAATTTAACTACCAATATGACAATAGTTTGTCCAGCTTCAATATTCAGATTAGTATTGGGGACGGGGGTGGGAGAAAGATCCACATTTGGCTCACGTGATGTGAAAAATACCACATGGAATGCAAATTTAAGTGCCCTCCACCCTCCCCAATAACAACAAGATTACATTTATATAACGGCTTTCATGTCGGGAGGACGTCCCAAGGCGCTCCCAAACCCCCAGCTCGGGTCCAAATCCCTGACTGTCCAACGCTTTGGGACGTCCTTCCAACGTGAAAGGCGTTATACAAATGTAATTTGGTATCGTACTTTTATCACTCACTACAAGGGAGTTTCTCCGGTTGTTCTGGCCAACAATCCTCCAAATACAATTGGTCTGTCGCTCCATGATTTGTTGTGGATCAATGCTGTGCGCAAATTGGCTGCCACATTTGCCCAAAAAGTACACAGTCACACTACTTTAGAGTATATTTTGTGACGTGCTTTGAGACGTCTTGATGACATTAAATACGCTATATCAAATACAAGGATTA
Source organism: Callorhinchus milii (assembly GCF_018977255.1). Classification (NCBI taxonomy): domain Eukaryota; kingdom Metazoa; phylum Chordata; class Chondrichthyes; order Chimaeriformes; family Callorhinchidae; genus Callorhinchus; species Callorhinchus milii. The sequence goes on from NW_024704743.1 coordinate 78,647,440, forward strand.
TTATACATTTAATATCACTTTTAACCATTTAAAAGGAAGCTATCTGGAAGATTGAATATACCTCAACAATGAGCATCAAGTTTATTTCACTAACATTAAGGTTGCTCTAGCTTAATCTAGTACATGGAATACAGTCATTACCCTCGCTGGAGTTGTGGTGGTTATACTTCTAGGTCTCTGAGCCTCTTCCGATTGCACGCTCTGGATAGCCGTTGCTGCAGCCTTGGCATCAGCATCTCGTCTCTGCTCTGAGTCTTTACGCCTTTGCAAGGTATTGACCCCAGTCTGATCATAAGGACCTGGCCTTGCCCAGTCCTAATTGAAACACATCAAAGTATTTTAAAATCTCAGCTGACTTGTTTCCACAAGCAATAAAATACGGCAGTTTAACCACAGAATTCCCCTGATTCCTGATCTTCGCTGCTCAAGGTAAATTCCGAGTGCAAACCATTCACTTTCCCCCTGGACGTATATATGTGCATAAATAAAACACAAGAGAGAGAGTCACTCAAGGACCACAGTTACCTCTTTTGTTAGACTAAACTGTGCTTTGGCAGATCCATCAGGTTCCCTAACTGGCTTCATCAGCAAGGAATGATCCTAGCATAGTTGTGGTTTACAGGGAGAAAAGATGAAATAAATAAGGGAATAAACTAAATATTAACAACACACAATTAGAATAAAAAGCAAGTACAAAGAGAATGATCTTCACCAATTTCTTGTTTGGTATATGTTAGTGGGAACGCTTTCTCATCCAATCATGCTGTTTTCATTTTCACTCAAGAACAAAGATTATCTGGGCTTAACAATCAATGGCTCTGCAGTCAGGCCCCCACTTAATGCACTGGAGCTGGCCAATGTTGGGTGCAAGAGAGCAATTCTGAGACAATCCCGACATCCATTTGGTCCCTCCCCAAACAGACGCAGTTGACAGACATTGGATATTTGCAATGAGAGGGAGTGAACGTGCATTACATCACTTCAACGTTCCATTTGGTGTATGTGTTGCGCCGCTAGTAAAGACTAGTGTTGTTAACGAAAACATTTTTTTTGATGAAGATTGAAAATCAATCAAAGTTCAAAGGAATATTAGGGCTTTGCACTTGCAGGATTAAGGACCTAAACACCTCCAAGTACCAATGTCAAGCAGGACAGACTGGCCAAGCAATAACAATGTGTTGGATTGGATTAATGCAGATCTGAAAGGCTTCACCAGCCACATCATCCCCAGATGTCAGTTCAAATCCAAGCAGGCCCCTTCCCCTCCTTAGCCCGAGGATATTTTCAATTAGACACAATACTAATTTCTTCAAGCTTGAAAGGCAGAAGGGCTGAGCAAACCCTATGATGATTCAAACCAGAAACGTTTGAGCTAAGCTTCCTAAGATGCTCAAACTAAAAGAATGAAACAATAATCATGCAAAAAAAAGGCAATATTAAAACTCGTTTGCACTGTTCAGTGAGAACCTCAATTTAAATGGTTATTTATCCTTTATAATTGGGAAAAGCACCAAACAGACAATGATCAAAAGTCAGGTAGTTTGTGAATCGAGCTATTGCATTGAACTTTTTTCCCAATTTAATGTTAGGCAGCTGCCAACAGGTAGTTTTAGTTCAATCAAACAGCAGTACCATTCATCCTTTTCAACTCGCTTAATTCTGACAAACATCACAAAATTAATGCAAAATCAAGCAGTGATATATCTGCAAACCACATAGTTTGTGCAACAAATATATAAGTTTAAAAATGATTTGTTACACACCAACAATTATACTAACTCTGCAGAGATTTGGACCACTCTGGGCAGTTTGGTTCAGTGCATTACTATACACTGTAGTTACCCATTGAGTAAACTTACATGCAAACATACTGTAAATTCATTATATACTGAATAGTCTGCCTTTAAAGGTTTATTGTAATTTATTTGACATTTGTTGAGATTCTTTTAGACAAAAGAAGGCTTTTCTGTAATAAAATTTCAGATTAAAAACGTCACATATTTTCAAATACTGCTGAAAAATAATAAAAAAACACAAACCTTCCAGCTAGGAACCCTTGATGAAGGAAACATGCCAGGACCAATGGTATAATAATGAGGATAATCTGGGAGAACAGCTGAATTAGGTCTGGAATAGGGTCGGGAGGAGGACTGAAAATGTGGGAGAAAACGAGTACCAACTGAAGCAAGGAATGGTTCGCTAGATGAACTGAAGTGATCGAACCCATTGGTCAACTGCAAATCAAAAAGCAAAACAAAAACACAAATGGAGAAATTAATAAAATGATGATGATGGCGGTGAAGAATGTCACGGCAACAACTAGACAAAAAAAAGGTTTAGGAACAGTTATCTACTGAGCTGGAAAAGTCTTCACAACCTGCAATAAATGTGCAGTCTGAAGTCAAATGTACCAGATGCCGCGCTTCAATATTAGACATTTCCTTTATAAAGAAAGTTTGCATGCGTCTTATTAATCTGAAAGCAATGCTGTCACTCAAAGCTAAGTAACACCAACTTGCAGTCTTCCCTTCAATGCTAAGAATGAACCACGCAATACAAGAAAATGGGGACAACAACAAGAAGATTACATTTGTATAGCGCCTTTCACGTCGGGAGGAATGGGGACATTTCTGTAATTAATTTGATCGTAGTGTCAATGAATCTGTGTTATACCAAGTTCCCTTCAATTGCTTCTCCCATTATTTATTTCAAAGACTCACAGGAGGCAAAGCTGCAGTACCCTACAAGTATACAATTTTCATTCTTCCCCCAGCTAAACGCAGTCTGCCACCTTGAAGTCATTAATTATGTATTGTGCATTTTTATTAGAAGTTTTGGTTAAAGCAAGCAACTGTTTTTTTCCTTCCTGCCCAATTTTTCTGCTCCTCTCTTCAGAGCAGTAAATTGCCAAGGTGTCAGTTCCACAGAGACCAGCAATCCTCATCTCCCCTCCCCCCCATTCTTTAATATGTGAGCATTGAACAGCCCTCCCTCCCCATTACCAATGGGCCTCAGCAATCTTGCTTTCTCTCAACATTTCTGCACTACAGGTAGTTGATCAAGCTGGCTTCCAATATTGTTCCTTCTCCTTTTCTTCCTCTCCAGCAGAAAGTAGTGATTAGAATCCAGGTTTAACCCAGTGTCAATAAACTGAAGAGCCCAATAGGTTTACTCTTTCTCCCTGGGCTTTGCGACAACTGCTTTTGAGAATGAATGAAATCAGAACTTCACTGCTTAGCAAATTAACACATGAAACCACCGCAAAGGACAGCCTACTGCAGCATTCCACATCAATGGTTGGAGTTACAGCTCTGGACATAAAGCTGAGGTACCCTGACCAATGCAGAAAAGTGTCACCAAGCTATTTATTTGACCCTAATTTTTAGGAGGAGGCAAGGAGGCAAAAAAGAATATATACAAGGTATATCTGGTTGTCACTCAAAGCTCACATATCTGGAGTTTCCAGTACAGAACATTGATATTTTTATGATCAGAAACTGAATCAAACAGCAGAAAATGGCCCAGAAGCCCATCAATATAACTCCTGAAACAATTCATTCTCCCCTCCATTTGGAGTGGGAACTAAGGCTACCTCACGCCCCTCTTTCTTTTTCTCTGTAACCTAAGAGGTGCTGAGGCTAAGACACTGATTGCCACTCTGAGAGAAGCTAACTCCACATAGTTGAGTACCATATGATATATTCACCCACTAAACTCTGTATTTTCTCACTGAGCCTCTGGAGGAGCTGGCAGGCAATGTTCTTTCTGATCTTAACTTCAAAGGATTGCAGAATGCTCCGATTCCCAATTTTACATACGGGGGGGTGGGGGGAGATAGAAGAGAAGGGAGAAAAACAGTCCTTGAAAATCACAAGGTTACTTTAAAAACCCAAATACAGATTCAGTGAAGACGAACATTTGAAAAGTTGAAACTAGCTCGAGTAACAATAATCTGCATATATCCTGTGATCCAGGTTTTGAAGCTTCACAGGCAAGGAGACGGACAAGGCGAGCAAAATGATCACCTTTTCTGTTGATGCCCAGGCCCCCATGGTAGACCCTGAGCTTACTGAAGTGGGGGAACTGCACTCGCTCACTGACTGGCATGTCTCAGACGCTTCAGAAGAGGCAGAGCTCGATGAATTCTGCAGCACACCAATATTTTGTGGAAGGTTGTTTAGGGAGGGGGAAGGGGAGGAAGAAAAGAGAGAAAAGCAAAAAGCAGGAAGGAGGGGGGAAAGAAGAAGCACAGGATTAGGGCCATTATAACAACGTGCTTTAAAAAGCAGCTAACACCAACAAATCACTTCAAGGATAAAAAGGCAGGAAAGAACTGAACTGCGCTAATGCACAACATGGAATGGCTTGGGACACAACCAATGTAATATTCTGATGAGAAATCTGATTTAATGAAAGCAAAACAATGAATGCAGTGAGAGCCTGGTTAATGGGGGGAAAACAACAGCATATTTGTTAGTTATTAACCATCATTGATGCACTGATTAAACTTGGCATTCCTGCTTCTGCTTCCACCCAAGCCAGTGACAGCATAGAAAATGAATAAACATGTCTACGCTGTAAAGAAGATGCACAATAGAAGCTAAATGTGAGATTAAAGTTTATACTTCACAATTTTTTTTATTTAAATGAATAATCGGCTAATGCTGGAGTAAACCATTTAAGATTTTTTTCCCACACAGTACAATATTTGAAATACTTCCCCTGCATAGGTCGAAACATTTCTAATGTTATTCTAAATGAATTGCCATACAATTTTTTTCTGTCTCGTGAAGGCATTTGTTGTACCGAGGCATAGTTAAGTACGCACTGACATCCATTCCTCATTTGAATCTAGATTTGGGGCAGTGACTAGTAAACACAACTTTTTTTTATAAAAAAATGAAATTTCAAATACTATTTTCAAATACTGACAATGGGGACAACTACAAAATTAGCAAAATGTAATTTCAAACAAGACAATGATGTGCAGAACTGCTACTCCTGGATCCCTCAGATCTGCTTCAATCTTCATATTCAATCGTCGACCAAGATCTCTTTCCTCCAATCTCCACAATGTGACCAGTTGATGTCCCCATCAACCACCCAACTTCAAAACGTCATCAATACTTTCACCAATGAGACTAAATTACTCAAAAGCTCCCCGAGCCAACTTCCCAAGCTCAGTCCTTCATAACCTCCAACTCAAGGCTTTGCAACTCGTATCCCCTCCCACTCCAGGCTCCACATGCACTGTCCTCAACTGGCTCCCAGAACTCCATAGATCAACATCAAGATGCTTGTGCTGACTTTCAATTCCCTTCATGATCATGCGCCATTGTACCTCTGCAATCACTTCAAACCATACAAGACAAGTAAGGAACTCTCTCCCAAAATCCCTTTGCTTCGAGCCTTCTCACCCCAGTCTTAAAATCCTCTTAAAAACAGATCTCTACATTCGTCCCTTTGGTCAAAACCTTGAAACTCCCCTAATTCCCTCCCTTGATATGCTTTAAGACACTTATCTATATGAAACCTACTATACAAGTACAAATTACTGTTGCAGTTTTATGTTATCACTGTTCCTTTAGGAGGAAAGTTGTCAACTTTGAGAAATTATACATTCAAATTATCCAATTTGCCGAATTGTTTTAAATGATTACCAGCTAAACACTACATTTACTGTACTAAATTAAGCATGCAGCACCATACTCTTTTGTTTTAATCAATTTTCTATCGTACTACAAAAACATTTCACATCTTTCCCATTGATGAAACTGGTTTTCAAAACTGAAACAGTTTCCTCTTTCAAGTCAAATTCATCTGTATCTATCAACTCTCTTAAAAATCCAAGACTGTCCAATGTTTAATATTCCTGTGATTGGGGAAGCCCTTCCAGCATTTCTCTTGGTCAGGGAAGAAAGAAAATAATAATATAATAATAATCCTTGCATTTGATATAGCGCTTTTCACGTCGGGAGGACGTCCCAAAGCGCTTCACAGAACACACTGTAAAGTGAATTGACTGTATATTTGTGGGCGAACGCAGCAGCCAATTGCGCACAGCAATGTCCCACAAACAGTCGTAGATTGAAAATGACCAATTTATTATTGTTTTTGGTTTTGGAGGGATTATTATTAGGCTCTGTGTGGAGTAAAGAAACTTGCCCAAGGTTTCGCCCTCTGCCTGGAATTGAACTCAGGTCTCTCACTTGCAAAGCGAGTGCTCTAACCACTGAGCTACAGGACTCCAAGAAGAAAAAGCAAGTTCCTGGGCACTCAATGTTTAGCAAGCCAGCTATTTATATCATCCTTTACAGCATTCTTTTACAAAGCCGCTGGTAGCTTAAACCTAGAGTTGATCCTTCTTTACTTCTGGCTTCCCGTCTCTGAGCTGATCTCGCTCACCTGTCTCCACTTTAAATTGACACTAACTACCATGGTCATTGCCATTTCTGACTCGTTCCTTCCAAAATTTCAAAACTCGTACCTAATTTCCTTTACTCCTCCTTTTGGTGAAATCAAGGTTCGCGAAACCATCCTGTGACTAACTCATTCTTCTGTTGGACTTCAAGATGATAGAACTCCTTACTTTCTCAAGATTTCCTGTCTTCCAATAAACTAAGAACTTTTAAATCCCCAAGATTTACATCACCTAACCATTATTAGATTAAACACTTGCAATTCTCAGTGCGAAAAAGAGTCACGATAGTAATAATTCTAGTTTCAGCACACTAAAATAGTGACTTGACTGAGTGTGCAATTTCACATACCTGATTAGTTCCTTCTGGTGGCATCGGCGATGGAGATTTTGACTGGAACGCATCCTGAGATATGAAGCCCGAGTCGTGCGAGGATACACTGGAAAGCCTCACAGGAACCTGTTGGGGCTGGTTGGAGCTGCGATAGCGATAGTGTGAAGTAGGTGAGTGAGAGTGGGATCCACTGGATCTTGAGTCACTACTGTTAACGCTGTTCAGACTGCTAAGAGAGACAAAAGGGAGGACAGGAAGGGGAAGACCAAGTACAATTAACACTCAGGCTCTACATATTAAAAGCAACAGCCACTCACTGTCAAGCCACAAAAAAAATCACAAATAAAATTTAAAAGAATAGAATTGGTACAGAAAGAAAAAAGCAAGTTCCTGGGCATTCAATATTTAGCATGCCAGCTGTTTACTTCAGCCTTTACAGTATTCTTTTACAAAGCTGGTGGTAGCTTAAACTGGAAAAGTGTGTGCAATAAATTAACAGCAACGCACTTAGTAAACTTTTTTTCTTTCTTAGCAAAAGAAAAAAAGTGAATATGACAGTGAATACAAACACATCATGCCAACTACTATGCATTACAGGGAATGGGAGCTTTTCTTAACAATAACAGAACCAGACACAGAACAGGAAGGTGGACTATCACATTGGGAAACAGCTTTTCCTGGTATTAATTATATAAAGCACTTACTGGATTAACCCATGGATTAGTACAACAGCATTTCGGTACAAACAAATTGCAAGATTACCAAGTTTCTAAACGTTGTAGTTTTACAATTTACTCGTTTTACTATTTTATTACATTCAGCAATAGTCATTTGCAGAATAAAGGGTAGAAGACAAACAAACTGAGAATCTGAAAACTGGCATGAGACATTTAATTCTCAAAAGGTTCAATTGAAACCAACTGGAAAAATAAAGCTGACATGAACGAAATACTTTCTGTAACATGCGTACACAGGTATCTTTCCTTACTGAACCTCGCATCACTAAGTTTACCATAACACATGAATTTAAGGATGTAACTATACATCTTTGCTGCTACAGGTAGGTGACACCGAGAAACTTTCTACAGTAGACGCTACAGTAGAACATTGCCACAAGCTGCCCCCTTATAAGCCGGCCCCAATGGTTTTAGTGCATGGACCTAGAGTTTTAAAAAAAAATTCCATGAATAAGAACAAATATAAAATTTAAATCTGTAACTGTACAGTTAGCCCTCAAACTCAGCTAACTATGAAACTATTCCTCAATCTGTGCTATAGAAACAGTGTATGTTGAATGTGTGCACAGTGGGTTATATAGTTTGCACCTTCACATACCTGCAGACACTGGACTTCCTGGACATAGTGGTGCTGGGAGAAGATGGAGGAGTTTGGTATGTCCAGTTATAGTCAGAGCCTTTTAGATCAATGATTACCTAGAGTGAAAAATACAATTAATTACAAATAAAAACAATACATTGCAGGGTGAAATGGGCCAGGAATTGGGCAAATTACAACATATGTTTTTGGATTCATGTTCCTTGTCAGGATATAGATAATTTTAAAAAACTTTAATGCATCAAGTTGCAAAAAACAAAACAAGAAAAGCAGAATTATAAATAGTTACAGGAAAGTATTGAATCATCCAAGTCACTACTTATCAATGGAAACACCAAGCAGTACCGATAAGTTGCTTACGCTCGAGAGAAGATTTAAAAAGTTACATTGAGGATTGACTGACCTGCTCACTGGCTGAAGGCAGCTTGTGAGGATCCACAGTCAGATTAGTCAGGTCATCTGCAATGGTTTGGAGGTGGGTTACTTCTCCCAGCATCGACATTTCTTCTTCCTGAGGCAGGAATAGAAGTTTAATAAGAACAACCTGATATATAGAACAGCGCCCAGGTAGGGTCCCAGAGCACTCCACAGTGACTCCAAGCCAGGGGAAGGGGGAGGTGACCGTAAGCACGATCAAAAATATACCTCTTTAACAGTAGTGATCAAGAAGTGCTGTTTGTGCCAGTACTGAGCTGAGTGATTACTTGACCCTGACTTCTCGGATGGCTCTATGGATAAAGTGGAGTCCTGTAGCTCAGTGGTTAGAGCACTCGCTTTGCAAGCGAGAGACCTGAGTTCAATTCCAGGCAGAGGGCGAAACCTTGGGCAAGTTTCCTTACTCCACACAGAGCCTAATAATAATCCCTCCAAAACCCAAAACAATAATAAATTGGTCATTTTCAATCCATGACTGTTTGTGGGACATTGCTGTGCGCAATTGGCTGCCGCGTTCGCCCACAAATATACAGTCAATTCACTTTACAGTTGTTCTGTGAAGCGCTTTGGGACGTCTTCCCGACGTGAAAAGCGCTATATCAAATGCAAGGATTATTATTATTATTAAGTCACTATCCAATGTAGGACTGAGCCAGCAGGTCGCAGGTTCCATTGCTAGTCTGTGCTGATTCAGCAGGACCATTAATGAAGTGAGAAAAGCTCGGGTTCAGCTGCAATGCTCTCTCTTCGGTCAAACAATCTGCTGCTACTCGGTCTGTCTAGACTTGCTCATGAAAAAGAAGCCACTGCCAACGTGTGGAATTTTAGCCCAGTAAGAGCCAACACTTTAGAGGAGTCATCTCCCAACTAATCTGTTCGGGATTAACTTCAACCACTTGTCACAGTTTGGGTTGATGTGATAACTGCAAGTCGTCACTTTTATTTCCAGTCAATTTATCAGTAAAACTTGACAGAAATCTGTATGCTTGTAAACTTGTAACCGTGCCCTGAAGAAGGCAATACTTTTTGGTTCCATGGCAACATGCACCAACAATTACTTTTTCTGAGACGACATTACTTGGCAACATCTAAGATGTACCTACAACAACATCCTCTCGGCAATCTGAATTTCCAGCTAAATAAAAAGATTTTTTTAAAATTAAAAGTCCACCATTTCTGGCCTCTGTGGGACCATTTACCCTAGCCTGTTAAGTGTAATTTAATAAACTTACAACAACAGGTCGCAGCATGGACACAAAACTACAGAAGCGACTGCGTTCTTCAATGAGAGCCCTACGGACGGCTTGCTTTTCAGTTTCTTCCAGCAGAAGGTACTTATCATTGACATCTTGTAAAGCACTGTCCAACTGAGGCTGAATATCCCCCTTTCCTGAAAACAGAAGAAGAATTATGCATTTCAAATAAAAATAATCATTCTGCAGTTTTTTTTTAAATAGAAAAAAATCCTTCCCCTACCCCCTCAAAAAAGACGAATTATTTCCAATAATCTACAGGAAAAAATAATGAATGTAAGACTTTTAAAGGAATTAGTTTCTCATGTGATACTTAGCTTAATGGACTACTGGTATTCATGACCATTCTCCAGGGCAGGTTTGTCATACATTTAGCTTATGGTTAGCAACCTTCACCATCATCAATGCCCAAAGAGGCAGAAGCTTCTTTTTAGTTATTCTTGAAGTAAACTAAAAGAAACTTGACTTTGCCACAAACCTTGTTTTGCCTGTAATTTTTCAGTCCAAATATTTCTAAATAAATCTTGCAGAAGGGGTTTGTAGATGTCAAAAAAGGTGAATATAAATAAGCACTCATATCTACTCGGAGTTCACAACCATTATTATCAGACTCATCATATTCCCTCATCATATTACTTCTGATAACTATATTATGGTTGAGTGTTCATTTTAAAAAGGGGCAGATTACCTGTGTTTTTTTTAAAAAGTACCTCACCAACAAAGTTGTAAGATAAATTCTTTCCTTTGGAGTTTTCAGTTACCAAAGTCTCATAAAAAAAAATTTCAACAAAAAGCAGTCAAATTTAGACTACAAGAAGTTACATAAAAAGCATGAAATTCAGATGCTCCATTTATGAATGTATAATGGCGTAGTCAATTTTTCTAAACTTCAAAAAGTTTCAGAGTCAATTATCGCTCATATTGGAGAGCAACATCTGCTGGAACAGCTGGTAGTAATATTTGATGGCTACATTTTGTCATCATTTTGCAAACTCAATTTGTTTCTATATTATATAGTCACATGTTCATACCTCATCATTCCCTTCAAAATTCAAATAGAATCGCAATGTCTAAATAGATTTCTCTAATTTTACCCAGTTAACAATTATTAACATATAAACCCTGTGCCGCAAATATGTAGTTTTTCACTGGACATTGAAGCAACTGATGACTAAAAATGCAATCGAAATAGCTCTTTGCTTCATAACTAGAGCATATCAGGAAAAACTAAACACTGCTATTTCTGTCAACGTGCAAACCAGAAAAGGGGAAAAACATCTTAACCCCTTACATTCAAAAGGTCCGACAACACATTCAACAAAAAAAAAACTCTGTGACATGAACAAGCAGATTTCTTATATCTATCTTAAGAAACAAAACACATTCCATTCAGGCTTTATCGCTTTTAAAAATACAACCTTGAACTCCCTTCCATACCCCAGAGACTCACAAAACACCAAAAGCACACTAAATTGGTTGCAAGGAAACGCATAGTGAGACACTGAAACAAAACGTCATTGACATGCTTTGATTGGGGTTGCTAAAATATGGTGCTCCTAATACTTAAATCACCAGGAATTCTTTGGTGCACAAACCACTCACAGAACAATGAAGTAATGCGGCAGGAACAAGAAACCACAAACAAGGCTACTACATAGAGGGAACGATGTCAACTGCAGATATGGAGTTGTTTCAGCTCCCTTTGCCTCCTGGAACTAACATAAGTAGATATGGGCTCAAAGGGATCCTGGTTGACTAAATCAAAACAGTAAAGGTCTGTACCAGAGAGTAAGCATGTGATGAAGATCAATTGCTGTTGAATTAATGGAGCTAAGTGGGTATTAGTCCTGTTGTGTACATTTCATTGCAAAGTGGAATTGGATCGTCATTTAAAGAGGATAAGAGATTTTATTCATTGTCATGTTCTCACAGCAACTGAGAAGTTTAGTGCTATATGAGAACTTCATGAAAATCAAACATTCCTTCTAATTCCACGCATAATAAACTTTATTGTTTTAAATGGTCTTAAATGTTATCTCTTCGTTTGTAAATTTTGTTTTAAAAAAGCATTTACAAGAAATAATTATCAGGGGAAGAAGTGCAATATCAGGTTGTGTCTCACCTCCGCTAATAAATCGTTAAATATTTTGGGAAGATCATTAGAAGCTGCAAATTAGATTCCAATGTCGTTGTTTCTTTACTCGTCATTACAGCAAAATATTTGATATTTGGGGATTTATTTTTCTCTTGAGTTACATTTTTACTGTACTGCTATACTTTTCTGCAAATGTAAAAGATGTTTAACATGATGGATAGTAAATATAATCCATGCCACAGATTTTGCTGGCAGCATAGTAAAATCTGTCAAAAATATGCAGTTTGCTGTTCACGCCATAAAATCTAAAACTCTATCCCTTTGGGTTACTTCCACATACGCACTGCACTGTAAACTCAACCCACATTTCCCTTCTGTCCAAGTCTGAAGGATTACTCCAAACCCACATGAGGCAGTCACCTCAATGAATATTTTGTATTTCATGGAGATGACATTGGAACTTGCAATTGAATCTGCACTTTGCACACGTAGGAAGCATCAACAGTGGCAAATACCAGAACCTTTATGCAATCCTCATATTGATTTAATTCCTATTCAAAAATTACGTTGAATCCATCTTAATTACTTCCTTAAATTGAAGTGCATGATGAGAAGCCACAGGATACTAGTTCACACTTAACCCTACTTGGAAATTAAGGCTAGATCAATGCACTTATTTGAAATAAAACTATATCCCTTAGTCTTGTTTATTTTTCATTTCATTTTATATTAAAAAAATAAACTTCACTGGGGAACTAAACCATAGAAATGTGGAGAATAAGACTTCCCACAACCTGAACAGTCCCTACAATTAACATACATAAAGACTCCACGTTTTAAATGAGTAAAATCTTTCCCCACATTCCTCATACATTTCAGCTGGCAGGAAATAGTGGAGGATACCCAACGGTAAAAGACTGATAATGATCTTTCCAAAAAACAATTAATGTCAGTAAGTGCAATTCCTTTTGTACTGCACACTTTCAGAGATGGAATGAATTTGTGCTCAATAGTGAACAACAGAGGGACTTCACATGAATTAAAACCAATTGTAACCTCGTTCTGCATTAGGTTTAGATTACCGTTATGTTAGGCTTGAGATATTACTAAGCGTTCCTCCAATTTCACCCAATGTATTCACAAAAAAACAAGAGGAAGCAAACATACATTTTAAGGCAACCAAGAACTTGGAACTGGCTACAGATTACACGGATTGGCAATTTCATTTACGTGTTTACATTACAGAACCATTTAAACTAAAATAATCAGAAAAATGTCCTTGGCTGCCAATTGTTTAGAATGCATCCATTTGCATCATGGAGCAGTTTCCACACCATCGTTGGTGACAGACATGCTCATGGCTTGGAATTTGCGACACACTCTGGCTTCTGAACCTTCCTTGATCTCTGGGGAAAGTCTGTAAAGGCCAGCAATGCAAAATACACCAATCATCCAATTCAAAGGATCACTGAGCTTGAGCTTTTTTTTGAGGGAGGGAATGGGGGAAGAAAGAAGAGGCAAAGGGAAGAAACAGACTGGCAGTTAGTGGTGACGACTATTCATACACATCTAGCCCACAAAATAGGTTCAATCACCAGCGAGCAGGGTAGAGTGTAGCTCAACTTACCAAAAACATCAGCTAGCAGGAAGAAGATATGGCACAGCAAAATTTGATACAAAGAGGGAAAGAAAATAAGTCAAACTAATCTTCAAGGTGTCGTGCACAAACACATGCACGCACGCACACTCTCACACACACCTATGATTTTTTCCAAAATTGTACATGCATACACAAACCCACACTTTGTTTCAACAAAACAAGGTAAAATGAACCCGATCTACATATTTGCACTTGGTTACAATTTTCCCACCAGGTTAAAAATTACTTGCATAAAAATATTTGCAATATTACTGGGCCATTAACTGTAAACCATCTTATTAAGAACGTCAATCATATGATCACATTTTGGCACCGATGAGCCCACTCACTGAAGTTCTGCAAGTGTGTCATAAAGAGGCTAAACAATTGGATGATGCATAATTTTAAATAGTGGGCGAGAGTGTAGGAGAATTAATATGTAGAGATTTTTCAATAAGAAGTGAAAGATGATGGGTGATCATGACATTTAACTCTCATAACTATTTATAGAAAGCTTCAGTTGCTACTAAACTATATTGTCCGCCTATTTTAAATCAGCAAAGCAATTTGGTTTCAAGGAGACATTGAGAAGCTTATCTGAAGTTCCAGAATTACAGTATTATGTAAAAGTACTGATTAAATGAAGCTAATAATTGACTTTACTTTGTCTACACCTCTGTAGTAGCTGATCTGTTCATTTATAATATTTAATAACTTCTGGAAGGCAGCAATGCATTGCAATAGTCTATATACAATTGACAGAAATGAATCTGAATAAAATGTTTTAATAGCCTTCTTGTAGAAGGAAGGATGCAGTCAGCTTACTCATTTCTCACTACTTTCACAAAGACTTAATTCACGAAGATCAACATTTTGCACACTTTACAAATAAAGGCTAACACAAGGTTACATTTTCTTTAACCTTATACCAATACTTAGAAAACTGCAACAATTAGTTTAAAAAAATGCCTGTGTTTTCCTAAATAGATTGGGAAGTACAGTATAAACATGTAGAAATGAAAGGCAAGACACATCAGATCACAATTTCTCCCTATTTTAAGTAGTACATCAATCATACACCAACCTGGAAGAATGTATATAAAAATGATGCTCATTAATGTTCTCCATTTATCCACCAGACCACAATATAGCTTTATGTTATTGTGCCACGCAGAGACATAGATAAACCTGCCATCAACTTATTTTCCATATTGTGTCTTAGCCTAGTCTCTGTTCTCCAGAAATAGTGCTGCTCCCACATTAAGAAGCTCAGGAAGCCATCCAGGGGTCTCTCCTCCTCCCTCATTCTGAACACAATCTACTCTTTACAATGACAGACTGGCAGATCTTGGTGGTACATGGCAGCCCAGTCAGGGACTCAGATTGATGAGCAAAACAGGAATCAAGCAAATGGCTTTAGCCCAATTTGTAACAAAAGGTGTACGAAAATATGCATCGGAAATTGACTTTTTTTAAAAAAAAGCAACTGTTTTAAATAAAGCACTACATGATGAGTCAAGCAGTTCAAATTTATCAACAACATTGCAAACCTAGAAAACTGCTGACTGCTTACATGTAAGAATGCCCTTCCATTTTGACCCTCATCGTTAAAAAGCTAATGAAATCAATTTCTTAATAAAACTATTGCTCACAGACAAAGCATGTTGCTGACTAAGTTGCTGGAGAGTTTATTCACAATTTCCCTGCATAATATGCTCGTGATCTTCCCCTATTCCATTCTGATAAAAGGCTGAATAAAATTGAGGCTGGAGGCTTGAAATTTCAATTTCCCTGCAACAAAAAGACTTGCTGTCCAAGCACCTGTTATTCAAATAATCTTTGGTATATAGCTCAAGAACAGCATTGGAACAATCCTGGTTAAAGCAACTAACGACATTCTGTCCATCTGCTACCAGGGGTCTCTCTGCCTCCTTGATCTCTCTGCTGCCACCACCTCTCTTCTCAGCTCCACCTTCATGAACCTGCCCTTGCCTGGTTCAAATACTACCTCTCCCACCATCTCCACCAACGGCTTCTCCTTCAGCCCCCGCACCGTCAACTGTGGCGTCCTCAGGGCTCTGTCCTTGGTCCTCTCCTTTTCAACATGTACATGCTCCCTCTTGGTGGCATCATCCGCAGACATGGGGTCAACTTCCACATGTATGTAGATGACACCCAACTCTCTCTCTGCCTCCACCCTTGACTCCAGGACCACTGCTATCCTCACAGACTACTGTCAGACATGGTCCTGGATGGGGGTTAACCTTCTTCAGTTGAATGTCAACAAGACCGAGGCTCTCCTGATTGGCTGCAGTCAGCTCCTCAATTACCTCGGGCGCTGACAGCATCACCGTTCATGGATGCACTCTGCACCTCATGAGCCACTTGGACTAACAGCTGTTTGGCGTGACTTAAAGGTTGAAAAAAATAAGGGGAAGATAGAAAATGGGATCTACAAAGAGAAGTAAGAAAGAGAAGAGACTAGCAATTCCATTTTCATTGAGAGTGCTGAGATCCATTGAAACATCAGAAAAAATATGTGGGTTTGAAGTCCTGATCTCAAGTATTCTGAACAAAGGTGCCACCTTTGGAAAGTCTTCCGCTGGCTTCTGTTGTGTGATCCTGGAGACCTGGTTCATAATTGTGTAAGTGGAACGAGGGATTACCTAAGCCCAAATACTGTAAGGAAACAAAGGGATGGGAGAGACAAATAACTGAATAAAAAGAGAACAGTGAACCAATTACACTCTGTTTTATTTCCAGTATTACATAATGCTCGTTTTGTCTTCTTCATTTCAGATCTGTTCATTCATTTGTAGTTATACTACATACTGGACTAAGAAGGCAGGCAAATAACCTACTCTCTTTTCTCTGTCACTGTCATAGAAATAGCACTAATAATCGTTGCGTTTGATATAGCAGCTTATTAGGTCTTTGAGACGTCTCAAAGCGCTTCACAGGATATACTGTAAAGTATAGTGACTGTATGTTTTGTTGGCGAAATGTTGACTGAGGTTGGTCTAAGTCATGGCAGCAGTTCCAGAGGAATGTCTGCTGGTGAAGCAGGATTAAACAACTAGTTCCACGTAGTGTAGACGCCAACCTGCAGCAAATGAAAGTATAAGATTTAAAACTTACACAGTCTTTGAGAAAAAGTCTGAAGCCACAGTTCTGACATCCAGCCAGATGAAACCAGATTGATTAATCATAAACGCCTGCAAATCACTAACTTGTAGCTAAAATTAAAAGTCACCACAGAGTGGTTTTCCAAGTTTGAAACTTCAAATTACAATAAACTAGTGATTTGAGGAGCAGGTCCTTAGATGTGGGCATCCATGATGAGCTCTCGAATATTGGTTGCTTGAAGCTAGGCTATAAATCTTCCCAACTGATTATGGGAGTTTTCCTAAACGAAGTCTCCTTCAGAAGACAGCCGACCCAAAGGTTCAGTAAATTGATGACCCCACTCAGCATGGAATTGAACAATAAAGAACGTACGGTCTGAGGTGATCTGGAGGTAGAGGAACTCAGCAACCAAGACTCCAGTAGAGCTCTACTTTCCAAGTCTCCTGCTCAATATGGCTACTGCTGGAAAGTGCACATTTGTAGATATAATCAATATCTGGCTTAATTGCCACATTTTCCCTCAGTCAAATAGCTTCCAAAGTTCAGCTTTTATTTGAAAAAGGAACAGCAAGAGGAATGACAACAAGTTCAAGGGCAGAACTGGCAGCTCTTTGCATTACTTAGCAAAAAACATAGGCTTCTTGCATTAGGACTGTGGAATCAGATAAGGAAGCATCCGACAAACCAAGATATGAATTCCATCATCTTAAAAACTGGGCAGGTGGCAGCTACCATGTGCCGTAATGACCTTTTACCAAATCCAGCTAAACCAAAGCTTCATTTTCATGCATTCATTATCCTTATTTATTGTTTCTACCCAATTTCCTTATGTAACACAGCTCTTATGATTCTAATTTGCTCTATTCTGGTGATGCATATGGTTCTATTCCCACATTCGGGTCATTAATATATTAAGAAAGCAAGGAAAATGTAGTTCCTTTCTTAATAATGTGTGAAGGACAGCCTCGATGGTGCAATGGATGGAACTGCAGCTTACAGACCAATTACTTGCTTGTTCGGATCCTGGTCCATGCTGAGCTCACTGGTCTCAGCCGGGGTTGGAATGGGAGACTAAATTAGTCCTGGTCTTCTCAGGATTGGAGAGGGGAAAACCAGCCAGCATTTCCGTCCTGGTCCTTCTACAGCACCTTTTACTGGCTGTGCACATGTATGGTGGGGAGAAGTCAGGCTCGGCTGCGATACTCATTGTAGTCGAGTTTCCTGACGACACTCAGTGCAAAGGCTTACATATGAATAATGGCCACTTGGGCAGGAGGGAAACCAGTATTCGTGGAACCATATCCCAGCAAGATGGAGGGAGCGGGTGGCGGAGTAGGGGGTAAGCTGATCAGATAGGTAGCGAGGTGCGAGGGCATGAAGGGATTTGAAAATGAGTGAGAGGATCTTGAAATTGATCTGTTTGGTAACCGGGAGCCAATGGAGCCTGGCAAGGGCTGGTGTGATGGGGGTACGGAGTTTTGTGCGGGTGAGTATCTGGGCAGCAGAGTTGTGGATTAATGGAATTTTGTGTAAGGTGGAGCTGGGAAGACAACAACAACAACAAAATTACATTTGTGTAGCGCCTTTCACATTGGGAGAACGTTCCAGGGAGCTGGACAGTCAGTGTTTTAGACCCGAGCTGGGGGGCGGGATCGGGGATGGTTGAGGGCAGGGGGGGAAGGAGGGTGATCAAAAGCACGGTCGAAGAGGAGGGTGTTGAGATGGATCTTGAAGGAGGCAAGGGAGGGGGTGAGCCGGAGGAACTGCGGGATGGAGTTCCAGAGAGTGGGGGCAGAGTGGCAGAAGACCAGCGAGGAGGGCATTGGAATAGTTCAGCCCGGAAGTGACGAAGATGTGGAAGAGGGTTTTGGCTTTGTTGGTTATGAGGTATGGATGGAGGGGGGCAATGTGACGGCAGACAAAACATAAATCAGAGTGAATTTAACTTATACACCACCAACCACGAAAAGATGTGCTATTCTTATTGCATTTATTTTATTGGAGTCTTGTCGATTTATAACAGATTTTAAAGTTTAGAATTAAATAATTACCAAAAAGAAACAAATCAACTCTACTGAAAACACATTTATTAAGTTGTCCGAGTAAAGGTCTGAGATTTATGAACTGGATAGGTTTCTGGTTGGTGCTATTAAAAGTTGCACAAAGCTACTTCATCATTCTCAAATCTAGGCTTCACTATCAATGGATCGCTGAAAGCTAAACTTGTTACAATTTTTCTTAATTTCCTAGTAAACTGACAGAAAGCCTAATTAACAACTGTAGTTTTCCTCCAGCAAGGGAGGACTCGGTAATACTCAACGTTCATTGGGCTTGGATAAAGTTAATAGGAATTCTGAATCACATCACCAGAAATGATGCAGCAGCAAACTACCCACAGATGTGCATGTGTCAATGAATGAGGTTTCTGACGGTACTCTAACTCAGGACAAGTGGAGATCTACAGTGTTGAAGAGTATTGCTACGTTTGGAATGGAGGGCCTTATTTAGACGTGCCCTACCCGAATGCCACAGTTAATGGCTTGACACACTAATCACCCCTCAGCTAAGTACATACACTAAATGTATGAATCTATTGCTGTTTTCCCATGGAACGTGATGATTATTACAACTAATTGTCAGCAGGAAAAAAACTTAACTTGTGCAAAAATATTCACATCTCCCCCACTCTACCCTATTATGAAAGTGAGCTGCTGGAAAGCCTTTCTAGTTTTCCACCCGAGCTGTTATGTTTTGCTCTGCGGCTTCATAATGCCGTCTTTAAATCCTGTCTAAAAACCTAGCTGTTCATCCGAGACTACAAGTTACCTTCCCACCCCCGCTTGATGTCCGACAGGATCTCTGTAAAGCGTTCCAAAATGTTAGCATACGTGAACAGCATTTTTTAGATGCAAGCTGCAATGTATATTTAAAATTCCACCTGAATCCTGACATTCTCAAATCTCGACTAACCCAAGCTTCAGTCAAGGCTACATTCCAAAGCTGCTGTTCCTCTATAAATTGAGTTTGGCCAGGTTTAGGGCACAGGTTATCATAAACACAAAATTTGTAATGAAATCATTTGAGCCCTCACTCACAAGGAGGACAAATCTGCAGAGGTTGTGGCTTTGCATTGAATTAAACCCTGGTTTAAATAGAAACTATTTCAGCAGTTTGTATAATGTGCTGAACAAGTAAAGCTGCACCATGGTATGGGCACCTCTTTCTCCTAATGCTAAACTCTACAACTATCTCAATTTATTTATAGGGTATTGCAGATTTAGGTTGTTTTAGACACGCCGACTAGAACTTAAATGCATTTTCTGCATGCACCTGAAGTAGTCCCCTCATATCGTTCATACAACAGTGTAGGTCCAATGGAAACTGGGATAGTCTAAATATACCAGTCTAAAAATATAGTACAATATATTAAAAACATTAAAATTAGCCAAGATGTGGGGCAGCTAACATTGATACAAATATTATTCTAGAGCATTAGTATCTGGTGTAGATCTCAATGGTGCTCACTTCAGAAATCAGTACAGAATGTGACAACGGCAGCAACCTCAAAATCCGAAACCAGACATTTTAGCACAAACATACACAGGTAGCGAGTAAGTGAATGGAACCACAATGTACCTGGTGTATAAAACAACTATTCCTCTAAGATCTCCACATTTGGTAAAATGAATGCAAAATAGGTTAACTTCAAAAGTATTTTAAGAAAGGGTATGAAGCCAAAGAGGAATATTGTTCATAAATATTTATGAAAGGCTCCAAAGAATTTTAAAAAGGGAATGAGAATTTGGGGGGAGGGGGTTGTCACCTTTGTAAGATTAAAATAATATGATTTATGCAATACTGTGACATGGCAGGTGGATCCATGCTACAAATGCCTGAACATCTTCAGTCTGCAAATATTGTCTTTCAGCAAAACAATAGCATTACTAGTGGTGCCTGACCCCCTGAAAAGGTACCTTGTGGTGCAACCTGATTCTGCAGCAAGGAACACCTATTCACATCATGATACTCTGACCATCAATTTGCAATGATCCAAATTTCCCCAAAAAGGACCAGCTAACATCAGTTTTAAATGAATGATCATTGCAAACTACGTGTAAAGTGGATGGTCAGCATAGTAGCCTCTTCACTGAGATTATTGACGTGAAAGGCGCTATACAAATGTAATAATAATAATAATAGTAATCTTTTGTTGTTGTATTGCCTACTTTTTGCATCACTGTGAGCAGACATCCTTTGTTTACAAATGCCATTTGATTGATTTTCCTTGCACGGATTTAAAACAGCTATATTTAAAACAATGTATAGGAATAACCTAGTCATTATTCACTTAATATTTTGGGCTTATTTAGTCAGTAGTTTACTCTGACTAACTAACAGCAATGCCATCAAAATGGAACAATATCTGAAGCAGAAAATTAAATAATCATTATAAAATTAGTTCTATTGGTAAATTATCTTTACAAAACTGAAATCCTGTAAATGTACAATATACGTTTTTACAGAGAATTAATACAAAACTGAAATTATTTACTCTTCATGTAGCAACTATTTCTAATGTTGGTGCATTTTATAATCATTGAAAGATTTTACCCTAAGAACCAGTTACTGCACGATGAACGATTTTGAGTAACATGGCAACCCTGGGATCATTTTTACCAGGAAACCGGTCTACAATGACAATCAGCAGGCAGGTGAAATTCCTGTTAAACCAGGAGATTAACTTCAAATGTAATGGGTTTCGACATGTGTCAGACACTCGGCTGACCAAAAAATATACATCAATGTAAAAAGTCACACATTAACTCTCATGTGTAAAGTGTCACGGCCAAAATGTTAATCCATCGTTCTCCTTTAGATCTGCAGTTTTACTGTTTTATCTCTGGACTTTCAGTTTATTACCCTGCTTGTTATTCCCACTTTTTCGGGACAGTATTTGGGGGCTAGAACTTGTCAAAGCTCCAAATCTACTGTGTTGTCCTTCATTGGAGGCTTTTCCCTGGTTCACAGGATTCAAGCAAGAAACAGCATGGACTGTGTACTGTTCACTGGACTGACAATAACTGCATTGATTTTGGAAGGCCTTAAATAGGACATATTGCCAATGACCAGCACAAAGGACAAATTTTAGTCTGTGCAAAATGGGCGGAAGGATTTCTATTTCAAAAAACAAAGATCAATTCAGTACAACAAATTCAAATACTGACTGTCCTTTTTGTGGTTACAACAATGAACTGCTAGGTTACATAGTAACCACAAATGCAATGAAGTCAAAAAGAACTTCTGTAATCCTTGAGTCAATAGTTTATATTTACAGCCTCAAAACTTTCAGTCAATAATGTATTGTCTGCTTGAACACACTTTTGCTGTGTAGAGACTAAATTCAACTTGATACCATTGGATCAGAACAATTACATAGAAGATTAAGTACAACTGCAGATAACCATGTAAATCTGGTGGCAAAGTGTGTTATGCTATGAATAAATCAGAGAAAATAATCAAATGTCCATTTTAAAATAACGTACCTTTCCTCGCCTTCTTTTGAAGTTTCAATGTGTCAGACGATTTCTTTTTGATTTCTTGTCGAGCTTTCTTATATTCTTTAAAGCAAGAGCAGAAGACTCTCTGGTCAAGTTCTTTATTGACTAATGTTTTCACGTTACATCCTGCATTATAGTACAAGTGGCTTGAAAAGATAAGCTATGCCCTCAGTGCATATTATTATATAATGAGTTTAAAAAGTAGCTTTATTTTGTAACTTGGTATAATTGGTGGTACAGTTGCTATCAATCTATCCAACATGCAAGTATCTGAATACATTAAATTTGAAGCAACAATACTGGAACCTCAGCAAAACAGCTATTTTGCATGCAAATTGGTTAAACAGGCTACAGCTAAACAATGCATTGGCTATCTACATAGATGTTCGCATTTTTCCAGGCAGCAGATGGTACAGAGGGACTTCCTATCAAGTTCCCCACTTCAGTTGGCTTGGAGATAGGAATGGCTTGTAAAGGGGTCTAATTTTATTTAAATGTTGAAAATACAACTCTCAAGTTTGAGACAACGAATGTGTATTGTTTGGAAATGGGAAGGGAAAGAAGAGAATCGCAGCTTTTTTAAGACACAATTTGAAGATATGCATTAGCAAACATTTGAAAGAATTAACCCTTTATTGGGAGTACCTTTTGCATGGTCCTTGTCTAATTGGTTTGCCACTTTTTTCCATTCTTCCATTTGATCCTGAAGAGGATTTATCAGGCAATCAATCAAAGCGCTGAGTTAATAATAAGAAAAAAAAGTTAAAATTGAAATAAACATATCATTTTATTTTTAAAACACAAGCAAACAATTCTGCATATTGCTAGAGCGTTAAAACTTAAGCCATTTAATGCAAAAGCAAAAAGCATGGAGCTCCAATAGTTAATTAATATAAATTAATTTTCACCTAAGCTGGTGTAGATGGCCTTTTTAAAACAATGCATTACATTTAACTGGAGTGGAGAGTCAAATTACTTTCAAAACATTGAACATGCATATATGCACAAATCTATCTTGTTAAGATGCAGGAAAATGCATTAAAAATACAAATCCACAGAACTAAAAAGCTACCCATAAAACATGAGTGACCCAATTGAGTACTCAACCAGAACGTCAATATCAAAATTCAATGTCATTCAGCAGATTGGCAAGAAAACCATGGGAAAAATGAACTGTGACAGCTGAATTAAGCTGGTGAGTGCCCCAGGATGCAAAGTGTACGCAACTTCCAAATATTCACTAGAAAAACATTACTGCCAACTGCTTTCTGACTCAGCCAGATATTCTTATCCTTCTTAAAAAAAAGGGCTAGTTTGGAATGCTTAAATGAAAACTGACATTATCCATTAAAAGAGCAACTTACGCTGAAAACTGACGAAGTTTTGTTTCTATACTTCTGTGTCTCATACACATTCTGGTCAACGCTGAACCAATTTCTCTTGTCGCACCTATGAAGGAGGGGGAAAAAGGAAAAATAATTCAGTCAAATTTCTAGTTACCTTTTAATACAAATTCAAAGATGGACCAGCTACAGTCTGCCAGTGCCCAAGGAACCACATCCAATGCAAATACAAGCATTTATTATTAATTCAGGAGAGGAATGGTAAATTGGCAGGGATATAAGCATCTTTGTTCCACCATTGTCCATAGTGGAATTGCCCATACTTTGCCCGTTCCAGAAAGAACATTTAGAACATAAAAATGTGTGTGTTGGGAGGTATTTACAAAACAACCCAATAGTACCATATAAAATAATTGACAATTATAAGTTATTTCCTGGTCATTGTAAATGTATCCAATTGCTCTGGGTGGGAACAAAATGTATTTATACTTTTGATTTATATTTATAGTGAAAAACAAATGGTGACATGTGTAGAAAAAGTAGCTTCCAAGTTGTACAGAATTGCCATGACCAGTCAACCTGTAATGTTTTAAGGGCATTTATCTGTACTCTGTATCCGGTAGGCAGCACATGTACCAAATAATACTTGGGTTATGTTTTCATGCTGACCTAGTAGATGAAGGCTAGAGTTAACACTAAGGCATCTAAACCAGAAGGTTCCAGGTTTGTCTCCTCATCTTTATTACACTCGTGAATCAGTCTGGGTAGCAGATGAGGTGCTAGAAGTTGTCTAAGCTCCCGAGCTAGGGAGCATCAAGCAAAACAAAACCGGTCATCTGGGGTTCCTGTTTACAATCACTATCCAGTGAATAATGTAGGAAAAGTG
Source organism: Callorhinchus milii (assembly GCF_018977255.1). Lineage (NCBI taxonomy): Eukaryota > Metazoa > Chordata > Chondrichthyes > Chimaeriformes > Callorhinchidae > Callorhinchus > Callorhinchus milii. Next base: position 78,671,862 of record NW_024704743.1, read on the forward strand.
TTGGACAGAAAAGGTCAGACTTCACCGTGTCCAACTGTACTTGAATAGCAACCTGCTAACACTCACCAACTAGGCTCAGATATTAAGAATGACCATTTGAGAACCTTTACGGAACCTTTAGTACAGTACATCATTCACTCTGGGATAAAACTACCATAGATGAAAGTACAGTGCATTAACCCAGCATAATCCACCCATAACATACAGAATATTACACTAATTTATTTTCACACCAACATCAAAAAGATAAGTTTCTGTTAAAAAAAATGTAAGCAAATTTCTTCAGGAAGCTCCACTCGCTACTTCCTTTGCAAAACACAAATTACAAAACTGACAGTCAGACTCAAGAGGCAAACTGGAGAACATCAACCATCACTGAAGTTGAACCTATGATCAGCCTTTACAGTATTGCTTCCACTGTAATATTACACATTTGTTTCACATCAATGTTTTTCTCATTGTGTTGGAAGATACACAATATTGACTTTTAGCCTGCCAACTCAAATAGCTTTGGACTTTAAAATCCAAGACGCCAAAATGCAAATACTCTCCTCCCAAAACTGCTGACCTTGCAAGAAAATTATTAATTATATACCGTCAGGTTGAGATAAGAGTCATATCTCAGTTATCATCTTGCATCAAATAGCGCAGAGAGTTATTTGCTGTAATAATATTATAATAATCTTTGCATTTGATATAGTGCCTCATCACGTCTTCGAGATGTCTCAAAGTGCTTCACAGAATATACTTTAAAGTGAATTGACTGTAAATTTTGTGGAAACATACACGTTTCCTGACATATAGATACAAGAAACTTTAATTTTGAAAATCCTGAACATCCTAAAGATGGCACTAAACACTGATACTGAAGTCAAATCCACGTCAACATTTTTCAGTCAATGGCCTTTGCCATCTGTAATTTTAATTCTACCTTACAATAGCATTAGATGGAATATAACGCACTTGCAACTTGTACACAGAAGATCAAATGAAACACATAGTGATGACCCCCACCTCGCCACCCCAGCTATTTCATTCTTTATAAGACACACACTTATTCCAGCCTGCCTCAACATTCATTTCTCTCCCATTTAGTAATGCAAGCAATAATTTTGCCAAAACTGGGTCAAATTTCTAAAAACACAAATTATCTGCCAAGACCTGGAAAAAATAAAGTCTGAACAGGCAAAGGATACTGTACGATGAGAGATCAGTCCTTCACCAGAACAAAGAAATCTATTCCAATCTTCCAAATCAGAAAACAGAAGCACACCATTTCAACACGTTAAGCCGGCTCTAGCAAGGTAGCTAGAAAGCTGCATCACTAAAATCACATAATAATAATAATTACCTAATATGCACAAATTAAGGTGTCACTCTTCTGTGTAAATTTCAAATGCTTTGGTCTGCCATCGACATATAGGAAACCGTATCATATCAAGTCAAATGCATAGAAATGTAGAGTTTTTATATTTTTAGATAAATTAGTGTAGAAGGGCAATATTAATAACACTAATTTAAGAGATTTACTTCAATTTGTCTGGCAGCCTGCATTGTAACGGAGTGCACATATCAAACTAACTTACAGGATAACGGTATATCAGCTCCTTGGGACGTCCTCCCGACATGAAAGGCACTCTATAAATGTAATTTTGTTACTGTTATTGTTGCATATTGCTTGAGGCATTGTAATGTCTCAGCTATTTTCTGAACATTACACCTCTAGGATGAAAGCTGACATGCACTGGAGGTGATCCAATTCCTAAAGTAAAGGTATCTGCATTATTAACAATGCAAAGCCATGCTAATTCAGCTTACTGATTTCCCAATACATTAATCCATTCCATCCTCCAACAGTACAACCAGACATGGAGAAACGTTACCTTTAACAATGACAAAGTGAGGTAGAGAGAAAGAGATAGAGATAAACCAGTGAAACAGAGAGAGACCAGCGAGAGAAAGACAAACCAGCACAAGAGACCAGATAGATATATAAAGACAGAGACAAAGAAAAAAGTAGTCAGTTTGTCAGAATGTTATCTCCACCTCGTAGATAAAAGGTCAACCTTGTGCTTGCCCACCACTTCTTCAGTTTTTTTCAGTCGCAGTAAGCGGTAAGCAAGGGCATTGCACTATTGCTCAACAGATTTATGCTAGAGAATGCAGATTTTTCCCATAATTATCCAAGTAAAGAAGCTCTGGACTTCTTGTAATCTCCATTGACCCGTCACTCCAAGGGAAAAGAGCTAAGTGACAAGTTATCCAGGGTGAGAAGTTAGAGATGGGTCCTCCCCGGCCACAAGGGGGAGCTGAGACACTTGCATGTTCAGATGTATCTCAGAGGTCTCTAGTCTATTGTAGGGCTGCACCGTGGCCTCCCTCCTGATCCTGTCATAGGACAGGGTGGGTGGGCCTCTGCGATGCAAGACGCCATCTTATAGGACGAGTTATCCGATCAATTTCACATTACAAGTACTTACAAGAATTTCTAAAATGTGACAAGTTACGTGTTGAGCGGAGTGACAAGTAAAGCAGAGACCCATAACATTTTGCTGTATATCCCAACATGTGACCAGCAGAGAGTGGGCAACTGTGGAGTCCTGTAGCTCAGTGGTTAGAGCACTCGCTTTGCAAGCGAGAGACCTGAGTTCAATTCCAGGCAGAGGGCGAAACCTTGGGCAAGTTTCCTTACTCCACACGCCTAATAATAATCCCTCCTAAACCAAAACAATAATAAATTGGTCATTTTCAATCTACGACTGTTTGTGGGACATTGCTGTGCGCAATTGGCTGCCGCGTTCGCCCACAAATATACAGTCAATTCACTTTACAGTGTGTTCTGTGAAGCGCTTTGGGACGTCCTCCCGACGTGAAAAGCGCTATATTAAATGCAAGGATTACTCATCCTCACCTACAAGGCCATTCACGGCCTCGCTCCCTCCTACCTCTCCGACCTACTATCCCCCTACCTACCTGCCCGTACCCTCCGTTCCTCTGGCTCCGGTCTGCTCCACGTCCCCTGCCCCAACCGCCCTACCATCGGTGGCCGGGCCTTCAGCCTCTCAGCCCCGAGGCTCTGGAACTCTATCCTCTAGTGCCTTCGCCTTGCCTCCTCCCTTTCCTCCTTCAAGGCCGGTCTCAAGACCTTTCTCTTTGACCGTGCCTTCAGCTCCCCTCACGACTCTCTACCCCCTCCTCGCTCCCTCCCTTCTCTCCCCTCAACCTGACCATTTCCCCCCTGCTCGGGCCCTGACCCAACTGTACAGCGCCTTGGGACGTCCTCCCGACGTGAAAGGCGCTCAATAAATGGAATCTTGTTGTTGTATTATTATTATAACTTCTCCAAAGTGACGTTGAGTGTGTGTGTGTACAATTTACATTTATATAGCACTATTCATATCGGAAGGACATCTCAAAGTGCTTTATACATAATCACTTTAACAGCCAGCTTTGTTGGGTGTCAGTCAGGTAGATACCCATCCGCTTCCTCCCCTGCCCCTAAAAAAATCCAATACGCCCAACAGCCTATGAATAGATTCACTTGACCAGAATCTAAAGTTGGCAAAAGTAGAGCATTTAGAAATAGCCCTAAATTCCAATTAAAATGAGAATGAGAAACAATAACGATAAGAGCAGAGAACGTCAAACCTATTTAGGAGACTCTTGTGTATTGTGTCTGTGTAAAAAAGGCAAACACAGAAATTCCCGGCATTGTAGTTGGGAGAATTAGTTCAGGAACCCAGTGAAATTCTCAGTCTCTTGTTTACTAATGAAAACTATTTCAACCAATAACCAATTAAAAACACCCCTACTGTGAAATACCTCCACAAAACATCATGTCCAGCTGTCTTGCCTACTGTGATTAGCTCTAACCCACTGAACCGGAATCGCAGAAACTTTTTAAACTTTTTTTAAACCATAAAATCAAATCATAAATAAAATCAAAAAATAAATAAAATCAAAGTGCTCAGTTACAATATTACTGTCCCAGGTATTGAGAAAACGTGCCGACGGCAAGCCACATTCAGTCAAAAACATATTTTAAAATTATGCGGGAGCACCATAATTCCCCATGTGGGGTTGGGATGGGGATACGAGAATTAAAAACCAAACCATGCTCACAGCTCATTCCATTTGGCTGGTAAGGCTCAGCACCATAAGAGGGATGACTGTTACAAGCTCATAAAGGGATCCCCATAAAGGCCTCCAACCTACCCATTACAGTTTCAAGTTGTTTCTTAAAGGCAACCTTCTGTGTTTGTGAAAAAAAATGCTTCCTTAAACCTGCCCTTCAACCCCTGAATCAATACCCTCTTGTTCTGCTGCTTTGCTCCAGGTATACTTTATTGAGTTAAGCATCTCAAAGACTTCCTCAAAGATGTCATTTTTTGAGGCTAGGAGCCTTAGAAGTTTCTCATCATTGATCCTTCTAACAATTGGGAACAATCTCGTTGCTCTCTTTTGCCCCATCTCTAGGGCCTGGGTGGAATTCCAAATCCAGGTCATTGAATGCAGACAAGGAATAGGCGGGGTACCAGGTGCCTCGGGCACTCACTCAAAACATCCCCTTAATTTGACCCAGTTTTCTGGACTTTAGGATTACTCCCTGCTTTCTTTCCTTAAATCAATTATGAATTCACTCCCATGACTTGCCCTCAACACCCACTTTGTTTCTCTCAAATGATATTTTATCATAAGGCCTTTTGGAAGTCAGAGATTGCTCAGTAATATGAAAATAACATGACCATAGTCAGTTTTATGATCATCCCCTTGGGGGTAATGTACACTAATATAACTGCTGTATAATATTTGGGTGCCATACATTTAACCCCCACCTCCCCAAAAAAATCTTCAGGTGTAAAACAATTGAGGAAACAAAAACTTGTTTGAGCTAGAGTCACTCAGAAGAGTAAATACTCAAGTGAAATAGATGTGGAAGATAATTGAAGCAGCTTTAACTGTTCCCCTTAGAGGATATTTCACGTCATAATTTAACTGCAACTTTATCCTACTAGGTTAGACCAGCACATTTTGCTCAGTTCCCTGACCATGTACCTATCTGGAATGTAAACCCATTTTAACAAAATGCAATCCGTTGAGGGTTGTCCCAGTTACAACTTCAATAACGTCATTCCAAAGATTGAGTCAACTCTCAAGCGGAACATGAGAAACCGAGTTACAAAACTGCACTGTGTTGAGTCGGTGCTAAATTTATAATCAGGCCAAAAAATGCCCAGTGGTGATCAAAGTCCATAAACACCTTCACTGATGGAAATCCATATTTACATTTATCAAATGAACAGAAAGCAGTTCGCTCGACGCCCACTTTGTAAAGTCATCTCTCAAATGATATTTTATCACAAGGCCTTTTGGAGGTCAGATTATGCTCAATAATATGACTAACACTACCAGTCAGTTTTATGACGCCATCCCCTCAGTGCAATGTACACTAACTAGTATGACTGCACAATTCCTCCCTATACATTTAATCTTCCTCCCCAAAAAAACAAAACTGAAAGAGATTATGCTACTTTAGTGTTTTTTGTCTTGCATCTGGGAAGCATTTTTGAAGGAGATTTGCACCAGGCACAAATTAATGAAATACATGTCCCTAAGCCAAATGCAAAAGGAAATTAGTGAGAGTCTTTGGGTTCATAATCATCACTTTTCGTACGGTTTTTGCTTGTTGCTTGGACACCATGGAACAATGCAGCCTGAGAATGCTCAAGAAATTGAAACTTGGAGGTTCAGAAAAAACTGCACTAAAACTGGAAGCAAAGCTTTAAAAAAACTCCCGAAAGGAGTTAAAAGGAGATCTCCTTGGAGCTACTTCCCAATGTGAAAGGCGCTACACAGATGTACATGTGTATTATATTGTAAAATCAGCTCCTGCTTCGTAAAATGGCACTAAATCCAATGGAATCCAACAAATAGTCTTGGAGATAATGCTATATATGCCATGTGACATTCTACTGAATAACCATCACTCAAAATCTCATCTGTAGGCAATTGCTGTCTCCCACTTTGGAAAGCTTACCACCCCAAGCAGCTAATCAACATGCACTCAATACATCAGTAAGCAGGCTGCATCGGGCACAAAAAGACTATTCTTTCTCCACCATTCACAGCAGTGCTCAATTCAGCCCACATCTACACAACCTCTTTTACATTCTCATCTAAAGCTAACATTGTTTGACACAAATTAAGAGGAACTTTTGCAGAGGCGCAACATTTCCTTTTTTAAAAAAATAATAAGATTAAAGTCTTAATGGAAAGAGTCGCATTTTAATGTTGAATTTTGTTGGCGCGGTCTGCTTTTTGTCTTGCCTGGGGCATTGTTTGGGAAAATCAACTGAGCTGAAGAGAAGGTAAATCAAACACTGAATTGACCTAGAATGGAAAATAATGGAAATCCAAGACGGATAATTCTACTTACTAGAACTGCCACAACCAAAGCAAGTCTGAAGAAGCTTTTTTTAAAAAAATTAATGTATTTTGATGGAACAGTATTCATGAAAATTGAATATCTCCAAGAGCACCAAGAGGTATGTTTTTCACACCTGATTTTTTTATTTCTTCAATTTTATTTTCACAGTATTGCTTAATTTATGGCACTGACACCTGGCTCTGTTGGGAGCATTCTCACCTCTGAGACAGAGGTTGTGGGTTCAAGCTCCACCTCAGGCTCAGACTCCATTACAGTGCTGTACTGGGGGTACACAAAGAAGTGCTGTATTATTGCTGTTCTTCGAATGAGACGTTAAACTGAGATCCTGTTTGCCTGTTCAGGCACATGTTAAAAGATCCCATGGCACGATTCAAAAAGAAAAGCAAGTTTGTCCCGGTGGCCTGGCCAACAATCCTCCAAATAAAATTGATCATCCACTTAATAGCTGCCTGTGGGATACTGCTAATATGCAAATTGGCTACTGCATTCGCCTACAAAATACACAGTCACTGTACTCTACACTGTACTTTGAGACGCTTTGATGGTGCGATAAGGGGCTATATTAATGCAAGGATTATTATATTTTAAGATCTGAATGCTGGCTTAAAATATTGATATAAAAAGTAATGCAAACACTGAATCCCTCCTTACAAGAATATTAAATCCGACTGAAACTTTAAATTAGTATTTCAATATTAAACCTTTATAAATGTATTAAAGGAGGATCAATTAGTTTTCAGGAGGGGCTTATCAAATTTGGAATTCAAAATTAAAATCGAATTGCTTTTAATCTGTTGTTGAATCTCCAAGGTTTCAATTCTACCAAGCTACTAAAAAAAANTTCTAAATTACAAATAGCATTGTGTCAATGTCACCAACTTGAATGCAGATATGGTATGCTGACTTTCCCCAAACCTAAATTATTATTCAGCCTTTGATAGCGATTAATGCAATATTTTCACAACCGCAGTCATGAGTCAGCAATAAGGTGCAGACAGTGGTTTGACTAGAATAAAAACTAATTTTGTCAGATATTTCTTTTTTTAAAAATGCAGAAATAAGCTTATATGAAAGTTGTATTAAAATGAAAGGAAGCAGATTGCTCCTTGAACAAAGCTCTTGTCAGAGTAAAGCAAGCCTTTGTCTGAAAGTCGCTATATCTACCATCCTGTGAAGTTGGCAAAAAGAACGTCCTTACTGCAAATGAAAGCATGCATTTAATGTGTTTTAATGAAGGACTTCCTTTGATAAAAGAATACATTTCTGAATTGAATCCACTAATTAAGTATTATTCACTTGCTTATAAGCTCCAATCAGGCTTCAGTGGAGGATAAATGAAAGAATGAACTGAAAATTAAATCAGCAGATTTACTGCAGTGACAATGATGTGCAGTACTACAGATTTTAAAGCCACATAAACCTAAATGGGGTTCAAAACAGAACAAGGTACCTTTAAAATACATATTGCAAGGAGACACTGTATTTTGAAAACAAAATGGACAAAAAAGGCATTTGGTATTCTGAACAAATCAAAGTCTATGTGGAGTGCCTTATGAAACCCACTCAATAGGTTCAAAGAGACGGTGTTTTGGTTTGATAATACAAGGCAAACCCATATTGTGTTATTCAGATATTGTTCTGCTCTTACCTGGTTTCATCATGCAGGTCCACATCCAAAAATTTAGAAATGGAACAGATTTTTTTTCCTGGAATGAGTTACTGGAATCGGCTTGCTTTTGCATTTAATAGAATTCAAAGAGATAGTAAATTATTGCATCCTAAAATGTAATATTTGTGCTTTTTAAATGGCCAGTTCTCTGAAAGGATGGAAACAGTCCTCTTTGTACAAAAATAACACTGTCACTAAACAAGAAGGCTTTGTAAGGGTCCGTAAAGCCATCAATTGTTAACTCATCCCAGGAAACTCAATTCAGTCCCATCCTAAAATAAACGGATTGGGCAAAACACATTACTGCACAAGGTTACTGAATGGTGATAAGAGTATCGGTCGAATGATCTTTTGGTGAAAAGTTCACCAATACGATTGCTGTTCCAAGTTCGTTGGTTCGTTCATTCATTCAAAAGTTGGTGACAAATCAGCCCTTGTCTCTGTATTGAAAACATTCAAATTCTCAATTCAGACAGTCTACGCCACACTCTCCAGGAAACGACTTTTAGAGCCGAAAGTGACAAATGCCTTTTTGTGCTCTAAAGGGTTCATTGTAAATAATACCATCCATTCATCGTTTTTACTCAAATTCTGCTGGATTCCCTGGACAACTGGGGTGATTTTGAAGAGAATAATTTGTGCTTGACTTCATTGTGTATCAATTTTTAAACTGCCACATGCACAGCTGTGCATTAGTCCTTCCACCAAGCCAAGGTTCTAGTATTCACTCTTAATAGTGCAAATACACAGATTTCAGTGTCACCGAAGGGCATAGAATAGTATTGCAATTATTCTGCACCTCAAAATCCATTCAATTCAGAACAATAGTGCCATTGGGCCTGTGGTAGCATTCTCTTATACGGCTAATCACAAGCACCTCCAATATGCTGTGCCAATAATGAATAAACAAATGGAAGTCTTTCAAAACAAAAAAAAACTTATATGCAAAAGTGCCATTTTACTGCAACCCCATAACAAAACTAGACACAAGAACTTTCATCAAAAGATTGGCTAAAATTTGTGCAGTGCAGCAAAAAACTCTAGCACTTCACTTTCACTGGGAATCAATTAAATACAAGATTACCTCAACAGTTTCATTTTGATTATTTAAGCTCTTCAAATCACCCTGAAGATGTGTTAGAGGGTGACGAAATATAAAATAAGGGCAACTTATTGAAGATAAAGTTATACAGGCAGAAAGCAAGATTAGCTGTATTTCAAGACTCCCAAGGAAGGGAGCACCAATTATTCAGCTACTAATAGAAGCTCAGCGTCCATATGCCAGCAGAAAACCTGTTGAACTAATTTGTTATAACCCAATTATTAGAGCAAAATGTTCAGTCCAAAGAAAACAACTCAATTTACTCTGGATATAAATCAGCTCCTATTTACACGACCAATCATGTAGATTAATATGTGATTAAATGCTAATCTCTCTGAGGAAAACTGGATTTTTTAGAAAAAAAACAAAGGGATCTCAATTATCCTAACATTTTTTAAGGATTGGGTGGCTGGCCTTTTTTAAAAAATTTTAAATGAGAGATAAGGATGTTGTAGCAGTGGTGGTCACACACCAAGAGAGGAAACAAATAATTGTTATGAATTTCCTTAAGGACCAAGGCTGATCTGGGCCGAATGTATGTGACGATGAGCTTTTGGATTTAATTTTACCATTCAAGGAACAAATTTATTATTATTATTAAATGATGCACCAAGGAGAAATAGCTTCTTTCTACACAGAGTTGCGATTATCCAGTGATTTGAAGTTCAATTCATTTTATTCATTGTAACCACATTTTTTTCATCTCGCTTGGCAGCAATGAACACGTCCACCAAATTCTGCAGTCCGCTACATCGAATCATATTCTCACACTATTAAATCCTAACAAATCATTATATTTATCCATGAAAGCAGAGTTTTAAGACAATCTGATCTTTTAATAACGCAGCTGGGGAGGATCTGAATAGCTCTCATCATTGTCTTTTCACATAAACTGTATTGGTTTCTATCTATTATTGATGCAAAATTCATCTGAAGTCACTGAAAACAGCTTGCAGTCAATGTTAATGATTTGAATAAACGATATTCTTTCTGCAATAGCCTGCCTTGAATTTCTACATTGATGCTGCCATTCACTCCACCCCACTTTGCCCAGCCAAGATCCTGGGAGAGTATCTCACTTCAAGCATTCTTGTTTTTAACGGGACATTGAACTAACAAATTAATTATCCAGAGACCATCTTTTTTTTTTGCATAATCTTGATTAAAAACTAATTTGAACTTCCCACCACAGGTGCCTTCCGCGATGGCTGAAAAATTAAGGTTACAATGCACTGATTTTGTATTGAAAGGCTATAAAATGCTTTGCATTTACTCAATACAACTGAACATTGTTCAACTTGCAGCCTTTGGAGTGACACTTTTTGAAGTCAATGGAGCTCATCCCGGATTTAACATGACAGATTAAATTCTCTCCAAAGAAAGTCAACCTTCATTTAACTACAATTCAATTTAATTAGATATAAAATGAAAAAATAATCAAATACCACTCATGATTAAGCTAAAGACCATAACTTCAGTCTACTTAAATCCTCCACAATTGGAGAGAGAGGGATTATCTGGCACATTTTGCTTATAAAAGCACAGATGTTTAATTCACTGGTATTTCACACCCCCGTTTGCTGCAGAAAACCATTTACACAATGTGGTTTATCTAAACAAGCAATTGATTAAGGTTCACTAAGTATTTTTTTGATCACCGGACTGAAGAAAAATAGAATTCTAAAATAATTTCAAATAAACTGTACAGTATTTGCAATATACAGATAGAAACTGATGATTTAAGGAACACAAACCGTGGCACTTCCAACATAATTAGTTATTTTCTATAAATTATTAGTCCCTAATGTATTTTCAGCATTGTAAGGTCCCCACCCCAGGTTTTTAAGACAGGCCTATTTAATCCATTGCTATTTCTAACTGCATTAACTATCCTAAATGAAAGACGGTTCTGCTCTCAACCTAGATGGACAATTTGAGGTTGGTGTTTGAAGAAGGGCAAAGAGCAGTTGTTTGGGTTAGGTAAAGAAATCAAAGCTGATACTGTCTACTGTTAGAGTCATTGGCATGATAATCACCTTCCTCTCCTCCTCCTTCCTTGCTCAACTTCATACCTCACCACTGTGCAGCATTCTGAGATGCTATCATGTATGAGGGATTGCAACTGTTTAATGCTAAGCCTTGCTTCTCCAAATACTAAATTCAAACTTGTCCAAAAGCTCTGCTACCTTCCCACTCTTTTCCATCATGTCCCTTGTATGTGCTGCTTCTTTCGCTAATCTGGATGTCCTTTTGTCGCCCCACCCTTTCTCTGTTCTTCTAATCTCCCCACTGACAATTCTGTCTGGACACCCAGCCTCCATCACCAACCACACAACTATTGATGACAGTTTTAGGTGCCACATGATAAATGTCTATTAGCGTGTCACTTCTGGAAATATTATGTGTATTTCAGCATCAATTATTTCTACATTTCCAGAAGGATCCAGGATCCTTAAGCAATTAAAGACAATAAAAAGTAAACTAAAGCTAATAAAAAGCAATCTTGGCTCCCTCTCCTCCTGGTTCAGTCTGTTAACCTACTTCCTTAAATAAGGTCTCAGATTTAATCACTGGTCTTCACTAAATTGGTTTGCTATGTTAATGTTAAAAAAAATCTGGTAACTCAATCCACGACTGTTTGTGGGGACACTGCTGTACGCAAATCGCTGCCGTGTTTTGCCCACATAAATATACAGTTAATTCACTTTACAGTATATTCTATGAAGCATTTTGAGACGTCTAAGATGTGATAATGTGCTATATCAAGGATTATTATTAAATGTCCCTGCAATAACAGCAGAATCAGAAGTACAACTAGCCTCAGTGTCTCTTGGCTGGAGGCAGGAATGCAAAAATAAAAGATTGACAATACAAAACTACTGTACCCCCCACAAGTGTTTGCAAGAATGCGATGTTGTAGATAAAGCCAAATTGTGCTACTAAATTCCTTACCAGTCTTACACAAATACAAGAACTAAAATGGTTTCCGTTAAGACATAGCTACACATCCTGGGCGAAATGTACGATAGAAACAGAGGTTTTCTTTTGCAGTTGAACTATAACATATTACAGCCATTGTACATATAAAATGAAACCTTACTATCTTTAGCCGGTACACAGACTCAATTCAGCAGATAAAATTGGGAACTATTTTCATCTCTGCAGGGGTGTATCCTTCTGCCCCATTTTGTACACGGGAGTAACATTTGCAACCCTACAGTTCTCTGGCACCTCTGCTATTTCCACCCTTACTTCCCTCAGTAACCTAGGATACATCCCGTCCAGATCGGGTGACTTATCTACCTTGAGCACTGTCAACCTTTTTAGTACCTCCTCTCTATTTATTCTTATCCAATTTCTCTACCCTCTCCTCCAATACTGTGGGATTGGTTGCACCATATTATTTTGTGAAGACGGATGCAAAGTACTCATTCAGTACATCAGCCATGCCCTTTGCCTCCACAAGAAGATTTCTTCTTTGGTCCCTATTTGGAACCACCCTATCTTTGACTAACCTTTTATTCTTGATATGCTTATAAAATATCTTAGGGTTCCCCTTTATGTTACCCGCTAATCTTTTCTCATACAATCTCTATGCCTCTTATTTGCCTCCACCCTTGACTCCAGGACCACTGCTGTCCTGACAGAATGTCCGTCAGACATCAAGTCCTGGATGAGAGCTAACTTTCTTCAGTTGAACGTCAACAAGACCGAGGCCCTCCTGATTGGCTCCCGTTACGTACCCTCACCTCAGGCGCTGACAGCATCACCATCCATGGTTGCACACTCCACCTTACTAAGCCAATCTGGAACCTTGGGGTCTTGTTTGACCCTCAACTATCCTTTCTACCCCACATCAGCGCCATGACCCGCTCTGCCTTCCCCCCACCTCCGCAACATCCGACATTGTCTCACACCGCAGGCCGCCGAAACCCTCATACACGCCTTCATTACATCGAGGCTCGACTATGTAAACTCACTGCTTGTTGGCCTCCCCAACTCCTTCCTCCACAGGCTGCAGATCATCCAGAACTCTGCAGCCCGCGTCCTCTCCCGCACTAGGCTCCGCTTCTAACCCCCTACCACTCTGTTCGCTCCCTCTGCTCAGCGGGTCCTGCCTGCTTCACGTCCCCCGCCTTGCTCGCCCCAATATAGGCGGGCGGGTCTTCCGCCACTCTGCACCCACCCTCTGGAACTCCATACCGCAGTCCCTCCATCTCGCCCCCTCTCTCGCCACCTTCAAGAGCCACCTCAAGACCTTCCTCTTTGACCGTGCTTTCAATCTCCCTGCTTCCCACTCTGCCCTCCACCCTCCCCCAGCTCGGGTCCGAAACTCTGCCTGTCCAGCGCCTTGGGATATCCTCCCGATGTGAAAGGCGCTATACAAATGTAATTTTGTTGTTGTTGTTATTTCCTTTTTCAGTTCCCTTCTGTACTTTCTATATTTTATTTGATTATCTTCTGTATTTTGGACCTGACATTTATCATAAATCTCCGTTTTCCATTTTATTTTAATCCCAATTTCCTTAGTCATCCAGGGAGGTTTGGATGCCCTACCTTTCCCTTTGTGGGAATGCATTTGTTCCATCCCCGAACTATATCCTCCTTGAAGGCTTCCCATTTCTTGTTAGCTGTTTTACCTCCCAATCTTTCTTTCCATTCCACTTGGCTAGGTCCCTTTTTAACCTCACTGAAATTATCCCCCTTCCAGTTGAATATTTGTAGCACACATAAAGATTTCTTTTTTTCTACATTACTTAAGAATTGTGCACCAATCTGAAACCCAAATACTTTTTGGGTATTGTATTTTTGTGGCATTCTGATGCAAAATATTGATTCCTTCAAAGAAAACACAAGTCTATATTGGAAAATCCTAGCATCTGATGTCGGAAAGATAATGTCCCAAAATATTTCACAAGTAATTGTTGTCAAGTGCAATGACTGTGTTTGCAAAACAAATGCAAGTAAAAACAAAATGGATAAAAAAGGTAAAAAATATTTGGTAGTAATGTGTCAAAAGATATAAAGAATGCATTCTGTGCTGTGTTTTGCCAACAAATTCATGCAATATATTCCGTAAATCTTAAATCACCAATAATGGCAGTATTTTATGTACTGCCATTTACCCCAACCCCACTTACTTGGATTTCAAGAGACAATCCCAGAGGGATGACAGACACTGAAATAACTGTAATTGTTATTCAGCATAGCTGTGTACATTCAGCTCCACAACCTATCTGGTGTCTTTCCTCTAAGAAGCAACAAACAATTTATCACATGCCTGGGTTCTGAAATGTTCTCCCTTCCCTCTAATTTTCTCCTCTTCTGAAGGAATTGATTCAAGTGGGGTCAGTTTCAAGCTTTCGTGTCAGTGCATATTACAAAAGGGCGGGACTGGGGGAAGAGGTTGAGAAGAAGTCAACTTGGTGACCATAGACGAAAATAGACAGATGGAACTAAAGAATGATTTTTTTTGTACACAAACATTGAGCAGTGAATCCTGCGTGTGCATTGAGTGAGTGCTAGTATCCACATCGGGACTCCTGGACGCTACACAGTGAAAGACCCACATGAGTGAACCTTAGAGGTCCAGGTTTATGTGGACAAGGCTATTTATTTTTCCTAACTGGATATCTGAGTGAACAAAATAGCAAACAGATCAGACAAGTATTGCTAAGAACAACGCTCGACATGCATCATCAAATACATTTTTACTCTCCTGTACACCGTGATGATTGAAGATCGAATCGTACCCAGTTGTGTATTTTCAAGTGAATAATTTTAAAACTGGGATGGGGAAGAGTGGGGGGCGAAGAAAAGTTGTGATATTGCTAAATGTGATTCGAAATACCTCCTCCCCTATCCTTGAATAAAGATGGTCCTAGAACCAGCTGAAAATATGGCAAGTTTCCATCTTTGTTGGGGAGTTTCCCAGTGTCCTGGCCAACAATGATTCCCCAGATAAAAATGGTTATTCACTTCATGGCTGTTTGCAGGAGATTGCTGTGTGCAAACTGATTGCCATGTATGCCTACAAAAATACACTGTATTGTAAAAATACACTTTACAATAAATCTTGTGAAGATCTTTTGACAACATTATAATAATAATCCTTGCATTTGACATAGCGCCTCATCATGTAGTTGAGACATCTCAAAGCCCTTCGCAGAATATATGGTGGATTGACTTGACTATATTTTGTTGGCAAAAAATTATTATTTTTTATTATGATACCCAGTCAGGCCACTGGGATTGTCCCTGGGAGTCGACTTTCAGGGGCTGCTTGATAGGATATCAATTTGTATGCGCGGTAATCAATGACAAAGCTCTGCCTACAATTTTCAGTAATTTTACTCTCTTCTCGACTCCCACTCCTCACTACTCTTGTTGTTTGTATAGCCTCAAAAATGCAAAGCAGCAGCGCGTATGACTGCTATCTGAAAAGGCAAAATGCTGAATCAAACCATGTGCAAGTCTGACAGCATTTACATCTAAATAAGCACCATGTGAAGCGAGTCTGACCTTCCAAACTCACAAAATGGGCTAGCTTCTTTCTTCTCTAAATAGATTCCATACACTCAAAATGAGATACTTTGCAGAGGAAAATAGAAATAATTGTAAAGCAAGAGCAAAATTTCAAGTTGCAATGGTTTTGAAAATGTAAGGAAGGCAATGACGTCCTTTTTTTGGTGGTTTCTGTCTTGCTCTCTCCACCCCCTCCCCTCCCATTCCAGTCACCCCACCACCACACTCAACGTGCCAATTATCTTGGATTAACTAGTTTTAATACACAGATATTGCAGCCATCCAGTTACCACCACCATTGTGGCTGTCGTTTAAAAACATTGCTGTTCCTATTCATGGCTGTGACATAGATATAGACAATCACTGCAATGCAGCAGTTACTGCCTGCGATTAGCTTTGATGTCGTAATACTGTCCACTCCTGCATAACCTGCAGCCACTTTCAAAACGGCCAATTTAGATGTCGTTGCAACCAGCAGATTAGAAGCAAATGTACAAATCTCTCCTATAACAGTACCTTTCTCCAGTTTAATATATTCTCAAAAAACCACAAACTCAACATCCACATTAGACTTATTGTCCAAACGTACACCAACCGCAAAGTTCCTGCAGCTGGTGTCTGGATGAGCAGACACCACCGTAGTTATCAACCGTTCAACTTCCTGGCAAAATGCTCATACAATTATTTGTATCAAACATAATAAACCCTACTCCAGTTGAGACCAAGTTTGGCTGACAATCAGGTGCAACTGACAAGCGCTTGAGTCTAGTGGTGTCCAAAGTCTTGCAAGAGTCGATCCTGACTTGCTGCACATCGTAGCACTTTGACTACACAGAATCACCCCCATTATAACACAGGGTCTGATTTTATGGACCCAAACCACCACATTATTATGAGGATACACTACCTTTTTAATTCAACTCTGCTGCTTTTTCCCCAAACCCTTTTATACAGTAGAACCTTGATGTGTGTGCATCCACAAAACTATGCCCTCACTCCACCCCACCTTCATTATAAACGCTGTTTGTGGAGTGTAAGTGAGGTGTGGGTCACTGACAAATCTACTGACGCGGCCATTTTACTAGACCATTGCTCCTGCAAGCTTAGTCAGTTCAAATGCAGGATGCCTCTGAAGAATCTTTCCTGCTCTTGCCCTCCTGACTCGAGATTTTTAAATTACAGCGAAAATAAAATCGAAATGAAACCACTGCCAGCTTCTGCTTGACTAGTATCCTTCAACTCGATTTTGTGCACGTACTCACGCACGCACCCAACTCAGTACCTTCAATCTGAAATGGATGCCGTTGTAGCTCGGAAAGCAGTCAGTCAGATACTAATCACTCTGAAGCTCGCTCACATACGCAGCGACTGGAACGAGCCTTTTCATGAGTCGTAGAGTCCTGTAGTGCATTGGTTAGAGCACTCGCCTCACGAGCGAGGGTTCCTGGGTTTGATTCCCAGACAGGGCGAAACGTTAGGCAAGTTTCCTTACTCAACACACCTCTGCTTACCTAGGAACCTGGTCGTTAGTTAACCGGCAGATCGCATTTCCGGTGGTAATAATTACTTCACAAAAAAAATAATTTGGTCCCTTCAATCCACGACTGTTTGCGGGATACTGCTGTGCGTAATTGGCTGCTGTGTTTTGCCGCAGTTTTGTAGCTCAATGGTTAGAGCACTTGCCTCGCAAGCGAGAGACCTGGGTTCGATTCTCAGCAGGGCGAAATCTTGGGCAAGTTCCCTTACTCCACACACCTGATAATAATTCCTCAAGAAAAAAAATAATAATTTGGTCACTTAATTCACAACCGTTTGTGGGACACTCCTGTGCGCAATTGGCTGCCGTGTTTTGCCCACAAATATACAGTCAATTCACTTTATCCGTTCCTGTGAAGCGCTCTGAGATGCCGTCTGGTGTGGAGGGCACTATATAAATCCAAGTTGTTGTATTCTGTGAAGTGCTTTGAGACGTCTAGAAGATGTGAAAAGCGCTATATCAAATGCAAGTATTATTATTATATATTCTGTGAAGCACTTTGATGTTTTGAAGACAACAACAACTTGCATTTATAAAGCGCCCCTCACGCAGGATAGCATCCCAGAGCGCTTGATAGTGACAGAGCACGATGCCGAGTCGGGGGAGGTGACTGTAGACATTGTCCAATTGGAAGATCTTCAGGCAAGATCTGAAGATGGGGAAGGAAGGTAGAGGGAAAGAGGAAGAGTGTTCCGGAGTTCCAGGGCTTGGTGCCTGAAAGTGCAGCCACCAATAGTGAGACCAGCAAAGAGGGCATTTGAGAAGTTGAGTTGGGAGGTGACAAACACATGGAGAAGTGTTTCATCGGTGTCTGGGGTAAGATACGGTCGGAGGTGGACAATGTGGCGGAGGTGGACGAAGGTGGTTCTGATCAGGGACCGGATGTGAGGGAGGGAGGGCGGGAGGAAGGAGGAAGGAAGGAAGGAAGGACGGACAGCTGTGGGTCAAATCTGACCCCTCGATTGCGTACTGGTTCGGTGAGTCTGAGGGATAGACCAGGGAGAGTGAGGAGGTCAGAGCCACAGAATAGAAGACACTGATGGGAGCCAATGAATATGGCTTCCGTTTTGTCAACATTTAGTTGTAAGAAGTTTTTGCTCATCCAGACCCTGATGTTTGCCAGACAAGCCAACAGAAATCGACAGAACTGGAGTCGCAGCTGGAGGAGAAGTACATTTGTGTTTCATCCGCAAACATGTGGAAGTTTACCCCATGTCTGCAGGTGACATCGCCAAGAGGGAGCACATAGATGAAGAAGAGGGGGCCAAGGATGGAGCCCTGGGGTACACGGGGGGGGGGGGGGAGGCAGGAGGAGAAACCTTTTGAGGAGATAAAGTGAAGGCGGTTTGTTAGGTAGGACTTGAACCATGGGAGTGCAGTTCCACTGAGATGGATGAAGGAGGGGAAACAGTGGATGAGGATGGTGTGGTCAACTTGCTGAACGTGGCATAGAAGTTCAGGAGACGAGGATGTCGTGGGAGCCCTGGTCACAGAGATAGGACGTCATTTGTGACCTTGTCAAGTGCCATCTCTGTGCTATGGTTCGGGCGGAAACCAGATTGGAATGTGTCAATGAGGGAGTGGAGGGAGAGGTGAGAGCAAAGCTGGTTAGCGACAACGCATTCCAGAATTTGGGCAAGCAAGGTTAGCTTGGAAATGGTTTGGTAATTTGTGAGGTTGAAGGGGTCAAGAGTGGGTTTTTTGAGGAGGGGAGGATGACAGCAGTTATAAGGGGGAGGGGAACGGAGCTTGAGGAGAGCAACTGGTTGATTGTGTCGGCCAGCGGGTGAAGAGGAGGGAGAGTTGGGTGACCAGCAGCTGGGTGGGGAGGAGGTCGAGGCAGCAGGTGGTGGGCTTCAAGACGTGATAAGGCACTATCAAATGCAAAGGGTATTATTATTATTATCATCATCACCTGTCAGGATTCTGAAACGCACTCCTTGCAATGGACCACTAATCTCCTGAGATACAAACACAAACATGGTTTACTATGACAATTGCATCGAGAAAAGCTTTTGAAGAAGCTGTTTGCTGGGAGATGGAAATGATTACAAGCCACTCTGAACACTCTATTGGGATTTTATTTTTTGTATAAACTACATCTTCAAGACAAGTGACGGTAGATTATTATCCATGGGGAACTTGGAACAGAAGCATCAGTTGAAAAGCAAAATAATTAGCAATTCAGGCCAGTTTGTGACTCAAGCATCTAAACTAGTTTGCGACTCTTCCAAAGGCTTAGCTGGTAAAATCACTGCTTTGTGCAACACTGATATCTGCCTGGGTTAGCTCACTGTTCTCACCACTAATGGCAACACTGCTGTCATGGCCTTTGCTGTGGTGCCACAAACAACCCTATTTGGCAGCAGTTTCGGACCCAGGAGATGACCACATGCTTGAACGTTAAGAAGCTAAAAAATCTGCCACCAATCACTGAGGATGAAGTCATCATATTCCATACTGTTTCTGGTACAACAAGCTGTAGCCTGCCCTAATGCAAATGAAACCAAAAAGCAGCGAAGGCTGGAGAACGGTGTGAGAAGTGAAGTGGCCCACCAATCGAGCATCACTCCATGGACCCATTTCCAGTTTTGCTTCAGATCTGGTTCCAAGTAAGTGTCCCAGAAGCCAATGAGCATGCACCATTGTTCGATGCTGACGTAAGCACTTTCTCGATTTCAGGCCTGTGCCCTTGCCCGGGAAAAAGTAACGGAGTCTGAACTTGTAATTCAGGAAAGTGGAGGTTGTTAAATTGTTATCAACGCCATCAGTTGGATACTCCTCTTCAAGCTGTTTCCCCAATAATCTCAACAATGGCAATGCTCTCATCCATTTCATGCTGAGATGTGTTGTTCACAGGAAGCTCGCAGGGAGTTCCTTGTACCTACCACCCACCTAGTGAGGGCTCAAACCAGCGCTTGTCGATGTCGAACGACCAACTAGTGACTATCCTCCTTGGGGGAAGGTAAACTGGGTCTCCTTGAAGCTGAACTGGCTCCAAGGTGACATGCCTGGCAATGGAATGTCGCGCATCGAATGGAATGCCTCTGGGATAGTCTCTGGTCCGGATCCTGAGCCACGGATCGCAGTATTCCAGGGCACTGCTGAGGACACCACAGCCAGCCACATTGGCAGGACCTGGAAGGGCAAACCATTTGCTGGGGGCAGGGATTCATTCCACTCAGCTCCTGTAAACCCTGCAAGCCAAAGCCCTAATGGGCAGGGTGATCCTAGCTAGAGAAGCAGCAGGAAATCTTGCCAGACAGCAATATCAAAATATGCTGATTTAGCTGGTTAGACTCCAGTGACCCAACGCACACTCTGGGGTCCCCAAGCATTGGGTCTTGCCGACCTGTGCCTAATGCTCCGGAATTAGGTAAGCAGGATGCATCCCTCCAGGGAGAGACTGCACATTCCATTCCAACAACCTATCTCTGGGATTTCCGTGTGTAGGTGGGATTCATGGAATTCTCTGTTTGGTTTTGGATACTCTTAAGCATGGTGATGAGCTTCCGCACGTGTCAGACACCCGGCTGATCCCCCCAAAAATCAACCCAGCACCAGACACACAGACAAGTGAAGACTCAAGTTTGATCGCTTCTCTATGCTGAGTTGGCTGATATCAGCTGAGAAACACAGTTGTCCTCAGCACCCTGGAAGAGAAAAAAAATAAAACTGACCCTCTTCACTAACCATTGCGCAAGTGACTGCGTCCATGCACGGGATCTGGACCAGCTGAGATATTACCCTGCAGACACTAAATGTTACATCTCATACATGAAGATGACACAAGGCATTGAAATCTGTGGAACTGTAGCAGGAGTCACCACCTTCAAGGTAGTTAAGGTGAACTCAATTTGTTTTCCACATTGGAAAAATTAGACTATAATACATGCTCCTGAAATTAATTTTCTGAGCAAAACATGTCTGAGCTAGCCTTACACATAATCTGAGGGGTGCCCATCATACCCTCATCACAATAAGTAACTCCTAAAAGAAGTACTCTCTATTTGCCCTTTTTAGGCAGAATCTGAGCCAGATCTTGAAAGAACAAAGCAGTTTGCTTCCCAGCCCATCTGCTTTTCAGCGCCTTGGGACGTCCTCCTGACGTGAAAGGCGCTTTATAAATGGAATCTTGTTGTTGTTGTTGTTGTAATCAGTAGGTGCTCAAATTTGCCCCAGGTGAATGGAGGGGGGGTAAGGAAAAGAATGCATATTTCTCTTCCACCATCCCTGTTGGAAAGCATCTGGCATCTGTTCTCGATTCTTCCCCCATCCCACCCTCAGCTGTGACCCGCAACTCATCATCTGGGGAATTATAGGTCAATTTGTAACCCAACTACTTAACTGTGGCAACATACAGGGTTTTCTTTTGGAGGGGCTGGGGGGAGAGATTTACCACCTCTTTGCTTTTATCTTATAAATTTCAGACCATGGCCAGGCAACAAGAAAGACATATTGCAGATTCATCAGCACAGAAAGATGGGGTGTGGAATTCAATAATAATTCCTGTATTTGAATTAGCAGTGGCAAATGGAATCAGACTCAAACAAAGCAAGAAAGAAGAGGTTATTTATCAGTAACAACAACAACTCGGATTTATATAGCACCCTCCATGCCGGACAGCGTCTCAGAGCGCTTCACAGTAACGGATCCCGGGGCCGAGCCAGGGGAGGGGGAGGAAGGTGACCAAAAGCGCGGTTGAAAAGAAAGGTCTTCAGCAGAGACCTGAAAGTAGGAAGAGAAGGGGCGAGACGAAGGGAGTGAGGAAGGGAGTTCCAGAGCCTCGCAGTGTAGTGGCTGAAGGCACAGCTGCCGAGGGTGGAGCGGAGGATTCGGGGGACAAAGAGGAGGCCAGACCCGGAGGAATGAAGGCAACGGGCACTGTTTTGAGGAGAGGAGGTCAGAGAGTCGGGGGGTGCAGAGGAGTGGAGGGACTTGAATACAAGGGTGAGGATCTTGAAATCGATCCTCTCTGGGATAGGCAGCCAGTGCAGTCTGGCGAGGACTGGGGTAATCGGGGAGCGGAGTTTGGTGCGGGTGAGAATGCAGGCAGCAGAGGTTTGAATAATCTGGATTTTATGGATGGTAGTGGAGGGGAGGCCGGCGAGGAGGGCGTTTGAACAGTCCAGCCAAAAGGTGACACAATATTAAAATTGTGCATCTTCCAAGTAGATACAGATGCTGACAACTCTATCCAAACAGTGAATTTTAGGAGTAGCAAATTAACATGGCCTGTTGCCGAATTAATTTCTCTGCAGTTTTTATATGGTATCTCTATGTCTCGGGCTCCTTTCTAAATCATTCTGGCTATAAAACAGGATGAGTTTTATTGCATTAGGACCAGCTCCCAATATTGCAGATCTGTTTCTGGAAGTGCCTCCGAACTTGGCTCCCAGCACAAACTAGAAGTAGAGTACTGCAGTGCTACCAATCCTAAAATCAGCAGGTTATTAGCAGCCAACTGCATACAAGCCCAAGAGCAAGAATTGATTACGTGAAAAGGAAAAGATGAAATGCCCAAGTAAGAGCTGTGCCATTTCGCCCGCGCCATTTACGTGACTTTAGCAGGAATGTTACTGTTTGTTTTAAGTACACGGATGACAAATATTCAGTCCACCAATTCTGCAGAAATCAACCTGAACCAATAGCACATCTCCTTCCTCGCCCGCCCCTTCTATAAGATATCTGCGGATTACAGACAGCTTTTTAAAAGGTATTTTTTTTAAAAGAGAGACAAGTGATCCTGTACCACCCTTCAATCTGGTGGAAAGAGCAGACGATGCTGTTAATCTCTCTATCTTTAGAAATGTCACTGACAGCTGGAAGCTGGTCAGCAGCATCCTGTGAGCATGTCAAGACCAGCAATGTGAGTGGGCA
Source organism: Callorhinchus milii (assembly GCF_018977255.1). NCBI lineage: Eukaryota > Metazoa > Chordata > Chondrichthyes > Chimaeriformes > Callorhinchidae > Callorhinchus > Callorhinchus milii. The sequence goes on from NW_024704743.1 coordinate 78,695,023, forward strand.
GAATCTCCCCTGCTCTTTTCGTCCCCCCACCCCCAGCCCACATACACTGCTGTTTAAATACTGCAGTGCTTCGTGCAGTTCAACTAGGGCATTAAACTGTAGTCCTGATCTTACAGAAGATATCTTATAGAAGGGTCCTGATCCCTGACTGTTCAGTGCCTTGGGACATCCTCTCGTCGTGAAAGGTGCTTTACAAATGTAATTTTGTTGCTTGTTACTGTTGAACTCAATCAATAAGTACCACACCAATCAATCCTAGACAGAAAGGAAAGTACAAAGTACACAGTCGGTGTGACTGGGCTTAAAAAGACCCACTTAACTTCAGTCCTCATAAATGAAACAAGAATAAGATTTTTTTTAAAAACTTTGAAAATATGATGTATCAGTAAATTTCTTTAAAGCATGGGGGATGGAGGGCAGGGGTAAGGGAATTAAACAAAATATCTCATTAACATTTGAAAAATATAATAGGGCACACATATTAAACCCGTCTCCACATCGGGTTGTGCACCGTTTGCTGCTATTATGTTTTGAAACAAACAAATCCCAGAAATTTAACCCTGACTTACTGTAGTCATGGGGACAAATGTTTGATTCCATGCTCCTAATGTGGCAAAAATAGCATTCTCTCATGGCCTTTACAGACCTGACTACTGACTTTCTAAATAAACCACAAGTCCATCATTCGTTTGAAACCACATTTGAAGATCGTTTCAAGCAACCACAAAAAAACTGCCGGCAATGTTTCATGCTTTCCTAATACCTGAATTTATATTTATTACAAATTTATAACAAATTAAATGTCAGCCTGGCTCAGTTACTAGCGCTATGTCAGGACCGTGAACTCACATATTATCACTATTGCATCTTGGGCACAAATTAAGAGTGTTCTCCATATCCACTCTCTGGGGGGGAAACAAAAATACCTTCTAATCTTTAGTTCCATTCAAGATCTTTTAATTTTAAACCTATGTTTAACAGAGATTTCTGCTTTCATTTACTAACTCAAAACTCACTTCAACTTGCATTAGCTGTGCCTCATCATTTAAAAGATCTATATTCTTAAGCCTCCCCTCTACCCAAACCACAATCTTTTTTGTAATCACAACTTCGGGTCACAAGCTTATCCTGAAAATTAGGTAATTAATGACTAACAGGTTGCCATGAAGGGTGTTTGAAACCAGGACACTGGACTTGTTTAATATGGAAGGATTAAAATCAAAAGGGATGAAGAACCTCCTTTATCTGGAACTTCTCATCATGCTGCAATCACCAGGGGATTCTCTTGGGTCCAAAAATTTAGAAAATGTGCACATAAACCAAAGTATCTGCTGCCATTTTCTTGCTTTACTCCAGTTCTCTCTAAATCCAAAGAATGAGATCCCTTATAGGCCAAAGCAGAAAAGATAACTTCACATGAAGTGTATTTTGAATAACAAAATAAGTTGTCTACTCACTGGTTTTTAGATAATGTATAAATGTGTATTAAACGCTTACATTTGAGTTTCTAGACGACAAAGCCTCACAGGACAAAGTTTCTGTTGATTTGGCAATTTCGCAGACCACAAGACAGCTGAAAATCATAGGAGTGTAACAGAGGGTTACATTTGTGGATTCAAAATCCATGAAAGGACTGAGCTCACAGCCTAGACTGACACACCAGTTCAGGGGGAAGTGCTGCATTGTTGGACGTGATGTGCTTCAGGTGAGACAATAAATCATGGGCACTTCTGCCTATTCAAGTAAACATTAAATATCGCATACCACTATTTGAAATTAAAAACGTTTTTCCCAGAGCATGGCCAACAATCCCCTGGTTGTTATCAATTTTGTGGCTTTTTGTAGGATGCCAATACATGCAAACTGGGTGTTGTGTTTGCCTACAACGGTGCACTTTCCACCAATTCCTGTGAAGCGCTTTGAGACATCGACAATGTGATAAAGTGGTATTTCAAATACAAAGATGATTACTCTTATACTATATTGGTCGGTGAGTCAGTGACCAGAGGGCATCAATTTAAGAGTTACCAAACGCGCAGGGAGGTTAGGAAGATTTGTTTTCATGCAGTGAATAAGCAGTTTGAACATGGAATGTCCTGCAATGGGTGAGGCAGAATTCACATCAGCTTTCAAAAGGTAACTGGACGGATATCTAAAGATGAGTAAATTACAGGAGTATTGAGATAAAGGAGGGTAAATGAATTGTAAGGATTGCTCTTAAAAGGAATTTGTTGAATTGTACAACAATAATAATCCTGCATTTGATATAGTGCCATATCACGACTTCGAGATGTTTCAAAGAGTTTTACAGATCATACTGTAAAATGAATTGACTATATTTTGTGGACGAAACATAATAATAATCCTAGCATTTGATATAGCCCTTTTCACGTCAGGAGGACGTCCCAAAGCGCTTCACAGAACACACTGTAAAGTGAATTGACTATATATTTGTGGGCGAACGCGGCAGCCAATTACGCACAGCAATGTCCCACAAACAGTCGCAGATTAAAAATGACCAATTTATTATTGTTTTTGGTTTTGGAGGGATTATTATTAGGTGTGTGGAGTAAGGAAACTTGCCCGAGGTTTCGCCCTGCCTGGAATTGAATCCAGGTCTCTCACTTGCAAAGCGAGTGCTCTAACCACCGAGCTACAGGACTCCATGTCAGCCAATTGCACACAGCAGGGTCCAACAAACAGTTGTAGATTAAGTGACCAATTTATTATTCTAGAATATAATTTAAAAATAAAGTTTTTGGAAACCATGTGATTTGACAAGCACGTCTTCAAGGCACCATCTCGTACTTTCAGAAAGAACATTAAGTGCCGAAAGATTTGAAACAGCAAAAAATCTCAAACACACAAGGTTTGTGCAATCATCAGTGTTATTTTATACCCAATACAACAAAGGTTCAAGGTTATGACTCCAGGCTACAGGGAGAAACATTTATTGAGTTTTATTTTTGTAGTGTAATTGAGCGATCCTGAGATTGCCCCCAAATGATTATGCAGTTAGAACTCTTATAACCAGACTTTAGTTTCTCTTGCTCCCCCCCACCCCAACCAACCCAGTCCTCCAGGATAGTCTCGGACCAAGGTCGAAAAACTAAGAGGATAATATCAACCTATCAGTTACTGCAGTGGACAACAAAGTACATCGAAGGTCTAATAATTTAATAGATGTTTAATAGAAATATTTGTTAGAATAAATCTTAAAATGTTGTTAAGTGTATACAAGCCCTAAGGCTAATGGTCCAATGGACAGATGGTCAACATTCCAACAGACATATCCACAAAGGATCTGAAATGTCCAATAAGACACTGATACGCTTAAAAACAGAATATTGTGCTGACCTACTACATCACTGACAGATTGTTTTCCACTATGCATTTTACCACTAGGCAATGGAATATGAACAACAACAAAATTACATTTGTATAGCATTAGTTTCATGGACTTTTGAGGAACAGGTCTTGTTCCATCTGATAGTTCAATGTGGTTTCCAAAAGTAGTTAATTATTTGGGCCAAGGAGCAGGATTTCTTTACTGTTTTCAGAGGATTGGTTCGGCATTTATATACAAAAAACCTCACATAAGTTGTATCAGTTGGGATCATATATTTAATGACTTATGCAAAGTATGAACTATGTCATACTTTAGCTCCTCCTACTCCAAGGTTATCTTGGAGGCAAAGGACAACCCCAGGCTTCTCTTTTCCACCACAAACCGTCACCTTTGTCCACCTTCCCACGCCTCACCCATCCTCTCCTCAAACTCCAACTGTGAGGAGATACTGGACTTCCTCGAATCCAAAATCGAGGGGATAAGTTCAGCCACCTCTGCCCCATCCACTGCCACCCCCACATCACCTCTCCCTCACGACCCACCCCCCCATCCTATACTCCTTCAACCCCATCTCTCCCTCCTCCCTCACCGTCATTGTTCAGAAACTTAAACCCACTACCTGCTCACTCGATCCCATCCCCACCTCTCTCCTCATCTCCCAGCTCCACCTTCTGGCTCCTCTCCTGTCCGACGCCATCAACCTCTCCTTGTCTACCAGTTCAGTTACCACCCCTCTAAAAACAGCCGTCATCACCCCCATCCTGAAAAAATCTTCCCTGGACCCATCCCTCCTCTCCAGCTACCGCCCCATCTCTAACCTCCCATTCCACTTGAAGGTCCAGGAACAAGTCGTCGCATCCCAGCTCCGCTCCTTTCTCTCTCGCCATTCCCCCTTTGAACCCCTCCAATCCGGCTTCCGCGCTGCCCACAGCACGGAAACAGCCCTGGTCAAAGTCATTAATGACATTCTGAACAACTGTGATCCGGGCTCCCTCTGCCTCCTTGTTCTCCTCGACCTCTCTGCTGCCTTCGACACTGTCAACCACTCCTTCCTCATACATCGCCTCTCCTCTTTACTTAATCTTCGCAGACCTGCCCTTGCCTGGTTCGATTCCTATCTCTCTCACCGTCTCCACTTTGTTGCCTCTAACGGCTTCTCATCCAGCTCCCACACTGTCACGTCAAGGGTCCCCCAGGGCTCTGTCCTTGGCCATCTCCTCTTTAATATCTACATGCTCCCCCTTGGTGACATTATCCATAGACATGGGGTCAACTTCCACATGTGTGCGGATGAAACCCAACTCTATCTTTCTGTCTCCACCCTCAACTCCAGGACCACTGCTATCCTGACAAGTCCTGGATGAGGGCAAATTTCCTACAGCTGAATGTGAACAAGACTGAGGCCCTCCTGATTGGCTCACGTCAGCTCCTCAGCACCTCAGGCTCTGGCAACATCAACCTCCATGGTTGCTCACTACAACTCACCAAACCAGTCAGGAACCTCGGTGTCTTGTTCGACCCTCAACTGTCTTTTCTCCTCCACATCCAAGCCATGACCCGCTCTGCCTTCCCTCACCTCCATAATATCGCCCGACCGCCACTACCTCACCCCTCAGGCCCCTGAAACTCTTGTTCATACCTTCATCACATCCAGCCTCGACTATGCAAACGCCCTGCTTGTCGGCCATCCCAACTCCTGCCTCCACAGACTGCAGATAATCCAGAACTCTGCAGCCCGTGTCCTCTCCCGCACCAAACTCCGCGACCCCATCTCCCTCACTCTCGCCCGACTCCAATGGTTCTCTATCCTTCAGAGGATCCAGTTCAAGATCCTGGTCGTCACCTACAAAGCCCTCCATGGCCTCACCCCACCTTACCTCTGCGACCTCCTAACCCCCTACCAACCCGCCTGTTCCCTCCGCTCAGCCAGCTCCGGCCTGCTCCATATTCCCCCAACCCACACACCCCACTATTGGCGGGAGAGCCTTCAGCCAATTTGCCCCCAACCTCTGGAATTCCATCCCCCAATCACTCCGCCTCACCCCCTCCTTAACCTCCTGCCTCAAAACCCTCCTCTTCAACCATGCCATCAGTCACCTCCCTTCCCTCTCCCTGACCCCAGCTCGTATCTGAAATGCTGTACACGTCCTCCCGACGTGAAAGGTGTTATACAAATGTAATCTTGTTGTTGTTGTTGTATGTAACACTTGCATAGATTATAAACTCTTGAACGGGATTTGGAGATGTGTACGATTTAGGCGATTTATATAGATCAGCCTTACACAAGTTTCACTGGACTATATAATGTGTTAACATGGCTGAGTTGGCAGCATTTTTCTGCCAGGTTGACCTACACAGAAAACACTTACCGCAGTTTACAGTAAATTCTATGAACCGGTTTAAGAAGTTAAAGGATTGAACCCTCCTGCAAACTCCCAACTTAAATGGTTCTTCAATGTGTGCAGGCTTAAAATATTCAATTTTATATTCAAAAAATATTAAAACAAGAGAACCTTTAAAGGATAAATCAGCTTATCACAATTTTAAAAACAATAAATATTCACATCAATGAATATTAGACAGTATTGAATTCTTTTAGTTAACTGTTTTGACAAGACATCTAATGTCAAGTATGACATTAGGTGTCAAGTTTTTACAGGACACCAGGACAAGTACATATAATGTCAAAACAATCTTCATATTTCAGAGCAAACACACACGTTTGCTTTCCAAAAGTCAATCATCAAGTATGGCAATTTGAAATTTAACACACTTTGATTTCTTCTCTTTTCTTGAAGTCTTCCCACCGATTCTAATTTCAACTCAGGGCCACCTCACCACCCATCAATGGCTTCTCTCAACAATGGGCATTTGCCTGTGTCCCTCTTGATGTCGACATTCTTCTCAATCACAGCCTGCTGGTGCTTTAAAGCTCTGGCCACTCCACCACGCGATTCAAGGTTATTTAGTATGAATATGTCACTCAATAAAACCAGGTTGGAAGAAAAACAGTTATCTTAGGACGTTGCTCAATTTTAATCTCCTTCCTCTTCATGGTTTTTAAACTGACAATGGAACAACTGTGCACAAAGAAATCGTGTTTCCTCTTTAATCTGAGCATGAAGCATTGAGGCATTCTTTTCTACAACAGGATGTTTCTCTACCTAGTGATCTGGGTTTTCAATTTGAGTTTCTGTGCATTCTAGTTTTTTTTGTGCAAAATGCATTTGTGAATCATTTAAGCTTTTCAATCATGTAGGAGATGCACTCCATTTCTTAAAAAAGGGAAATAAATTGGCTGATTTTTTTGCAGATCAATGATTCTGCTAACTAGGGAATACTGTGTAATGAGGAACAGCTATATCCAGAAACTTAGGTTATGGTCTTTACAGAATTAGCACAGAAAACACAGAACTACTGCAGCTGGTAAGGCACAAGACTCCATACAAAACGTAACATCTGAACTCGAAAATTACCAGAAAATACTCAATATTGTTAAAATGTTATCTGTGTGTAAAGGGAGCAGGAAGCTAGATTTATATTTCCTGTGCTATATTGCATCAGGGCTGTAAACGAACCCAAAGACCCAATTTTCAGGTTTTGCTTATGTGAAATCAAGCTTCAGCTTTAATGATTAACCAACTCTTGAAAGCTGTTCAATCAATCGACAACCCAGGAACTTTCACAGACATGAGGGAGTGAGCCCAGTGCAATTTGCACCTGCCAACTTTTATACTGCAGCTGGTGTGAATCTCATGACTTGTGAAACTACCTCCCCCAGGTGGTGTCAATTGTGGAGCTCCTGTTCAATTCACTTTAATGGCAAATCACTGCCCAACAGACAATATAAACAAATGCAGCTTTACATCTCACATTTGTTGCGATTTACCACTTGCGTATTTAATGTCACACTTCATCTCAACTCTGGGTTGAAGCACGCTTAAAGAATCCGTTTCATTAAGGAGTAGCTACCCCAGGTTTTTATGTATGTCAGTTAAACAGTATTCATAGTAAACAGCAATAGACTCGTGAGTGGGGAACATAATGAATGAAATGCTCCTGGGACCTGAATTCTCAACAGCTGGAATCCTTGCAATGAGAATTGTTGGGAACATTTCTGCAGCATTAGCTAAAATTATTTACGATTGCAGCCTCTGTCCAAAGGATGCATTCCCAAATTGAACACTGCTTTACATAAACTGTAACTTGATCATGAGTGGAACAATTACTGCATGTAATATATTATAGATGGCTATCGATTCCATGCAGTAAGACATTAGTGATTTGGAATTTGTGCAACTTCCCCCATATCAACTTCTCACATCCCCTTAGGAAGGGCGAGCACAGCCAATTGGTGTTTGTATATCTCCACAATACTCACTCAATTCTTCCTCTGGTTAGCAGACAGCCATGAAAGTTCTTCCTCTGGTTAGCAGAAAGGCATGAAAGTGCTGACAATGTACTTGTCCTCTTCGTAATGTAGCAGACACGATTTGTGTTGGCAGGTTGCCTTTTTCCAGTTTCTCCAACTTGTTTATCTGCCTTTCATAAGGATTCCCACATCAATGGATGTGCAATAAAGTAATGCTTCTTCCTTAGGTTTTTCACCTTCATGCAAGCTATCATCTTTGGCTGAACTGCTCTATACTGATTGAAAGAAAATAGCCCCCAACTCTGAGCTGCACTTGCCACCAACACAATTATCTGGGTGCAAAAAGCACAAGAGATCTTTTTAAAATTTAAGTTCAAATGCATCTTTCTTACAGTGATGAAAAAATTAATTTGAAAAAGTAGTTGTACAAAACTGCAGGCAAGAAAGGATGTACTTCAACATGTGTACCCCAATCCCTGAATGAATAACAGATGGCTGTATGGTTCTTCCAACATAGTCTGCATTGACCAGATTTGTCCCAGGTTGTCACATCATTTTCAGTTCAACAAAAACTACAACATTTACAAATTACATTTATGGAGCACTTTTCACGTCAGGAGGACGTCCCAAGGCGCTGGACAGTCAGGGATCAGGACCCGAGCATGGGGGAGGGGTGGGTTATGGGTGAGGGAAGGCAGAGAGGTGGGAGGGCGACCAAAGGCACGATCGAAGAGGAGGGTCTTGAGACCGGCCTTGAAGGAGACAAGGGAGGAAGCGAGGCAAAGGGACTGTGGAATGGAGTTCCAGAGTGGGGGGGCAGAGAGGCTGAAAGGTCGGCCACCGATGGTAGGGCGGGTCGGGCGGGAGGCATGGAGCAGGCCGGAGCCCACTGAACAGAGGTTGGTAGGGAATCAGCAGGTCAGAGAGGTAGGAGGGGGCAAAGCCATGGTTGGCCTTGAAAGTGAGGATGAGGATCTTGAACTCAGTCCTCTGGGGGATGGGGAGCCAGTGGAGTTGGGCGAGGGTGTGAGTGATGGGGTCACGGAGTCTGGTGGTGAGAGTACACGAGCTGCAGAGTTTTGGATGATCTGCAGCTTGCGGAGAGTTGGGAAGGCCAATGAGGAGGGAATTTCCATAATCGAGCCTTGAGGTGACGAATGCGTAGGTGAGGATTTCGGCAGCCTGAGGAGTGAGGCAATGGCGCTGTCTGGCAATGGTGTGGAGGTGGTGGTAGGCAGTGCCGGTCATGGCGCGGATGTGAGGGAGAAGCCAGTTCAGGGTGAAACAAGACACCCAGGTTCCTGACTGGCTTAGTGAGGTTGAGTGTGCAGCTGTGGAGGCTGACTCTGCCACCACCCGAGGTGAGGAGGTGCTGGCGCGAGCCAATCAGGAAGGCCTCGGTCTTGCTGACATTCAGCTGGAGAAAATTGTCCCTCATCCAGGGCTTGATGTCGGACAGGCAGTCGGTCAGGACGCCAGTAGTCCTGGGGTTGAGGCAGAGAGATAGAGTTGGGTGTCATCTGCATATTGTGGAAATTTATCCTATGTCTGCAGATGATGTCACCAAGGGGGAGCATGTAGAGGGTGAAGAAGAGGGACCGAGGACAGAGCCCTGAGGAACACCGCATGAGATGGCGCGGGGGCTGGAGGAGAAGCCGTTTACCGCAATGAAGTGGAGACGATGTGAAAGGTAGGACCTGAACCAGTCAAGGACAGAACCTTGAAGGTTGAGTTGGGAGGAGAAGCAGTGGGGGAGGATTGAATGATCCAGTGTCAAAAGCGGCGGAGAGGTCGAGGAGGACGAGGAGGCAGAGGGAGCCCTGGTCACACATAGTCAGGATGTAATTTGTGAACTCGACCAAAGCAGTTTCGGTGCTGTTGGCAGCACAAAAACCCAATTGGAGGAGTTCATGGAGGGAGTGAGAAGGAGAGGAAAGAGCAAAGCTGGGAGGCAACGGCTCTCTCAAGGACCTTAGGCAGAAAGGTGAAGTTGGAGATGGGTCGGTAGCTGGATAGCTGTGATGGGTCAAGGGAAGGTTTCTTCAAGGTGTGGGTGATAGTGGCTGTTTTGAGGAGGGTAGGAACAGTGCCAGATGACAGGGAGAGGTTGATGATGTTGGTGAGTAGTGGGGCAAGGAGGTGGAGCTGGGATTTAAGGAGAGGGGTGGGGATGGGGTCCAGGAAGCAGGTGGTGGGCTTCATGGAGGATATGGTGGTGATGACAGCTGAGCGGATTCCCTGGATTTTGGACTCGAGGAAGTCCAGCATTTTCTCGCAGTGGGAGTCAGAGGAAAGAATCTGCGAGGCGTGGCGGGAAGGGCAGAGGAGTCAGTTTGTGGTGGAGAACTGGAGCCTTGGCTGCCCTTCGCCTCCAGGATTAACCTGGAATAGAAGGATGATTTGGCCGAGGCGAGAGCGGAGTGGTAAGTTTTAATGAGGTCCAGCCAGATGTGCCGGTGGCAGGATTTGAGCCAAGTGCATTCGGCAGCCCGCAATTGGCCCTTGAGCGAGCGGAGGTGGCTGGTGAAGTAGGGTGAGGATCGGGAATAGGAGGCAGTTCAGGAGGTGAGGGGGACAAGGGCGTTGAGTGTGGTGGAGAGGGTGCTGTGGTAGAGAGTAAACGCGGAGGATGGGTTGGTGCGGGACTATGACTAGGTCCAGGCTTCCAAGGAGAAAACAGTGATGACATTCCTATAAAGTTGCCCCCATAGGTTGCACGGTTCTATTTCAAACCGCTATTCCCCGACAAGACTCCCAACAACAAGGAATTATCCATGAACTCACCTGTTATTCAAGCCTCCCAGCCTATAATAATAAACCTCCACTATCATTATTTGGTAGTGGAGGCCACAAAAATAAAGTTTCTATTACGTTTTGCCATAAGCAACGTCCAAGCTTCTATCTAGATGATGCATTTTGAGCCCGTAGAACCACAATATAAAGTTACTGTATAACTTTATATCAATAAGTGGTAAATTGGTTCCAATCCAAGAAATGGTAGAGTAACTTTGTAGCAAAGTTTAAAAAAAGTTAAATTAAATTGTCTATATTTAAGGTAATTAAGGGTTTAGTTTCCAAGTACAATTGATCATCGTGGGTAGTTCAGTGCGTTGGTGTGTGTTAATGCAAAGCTTTCGAGGTCCAGTTTACCAATAAGGCTTATAACTGTAGACATACCATCATCAACTTTGTTGCTGATCTTATCAGCCACCAGAAGGCAATGCAATTTGTGCACTTACTTACATCACATAATTGGTAAGTACAGTAAAACTAGCACAAGTATTATCTTCATAAATGGTATAAACGCCAAAGTCATACATGCGAGTCCCACTCAGTTTCCTATCAAAACCACTTTCTTTGCACTAGTCATATTTTTTAAGAACATCATCTCCTAACTCGTAACACCACTCCCCTATCTTCCATTTACCAGCTGCATTGAGTTGTGGGAAATGCCAGTTTAGTTGCTGAAAGCAGCAGGTCTCTCGCTGTAAGTATCCTGAACAGGGCAGACATTTTCCCAAACAGCAATACAACGCAAACACAGGATTGCACTTATCTGCAGGAAATCCCGAATGGGAACTGAAGAAAGCCCTTCTAATACCGTGGTCAACACTGCTCTTATTTATACTAACCTTTCTCTTTTATTCCATTTAAGAATTCTGCAAACACCCCAGGAGGGCAGGGGAAACTAATTACAGTGATATAGAACCTTTCACTTGAAAGAAATATCTTGCAGTACTTTACCGATTGAGATTAATCAGAAATGAAGTGAATATTATGTAGGCAAAGACTGCAGCTAATTTGGCCCAGAATGACCTTTGTTTGAATTCCTGTACTTTGTCTTTGAAATATTCTTTTAGCAACAACAAAATTACATTTGTAAAGCACCTTTCACGTTGGGAGGACATCCGAAACTAAGTGAGTTAATTAGTAAAACCGAGCAAACTACGTGAGTTTGCTCGTTTTTAAACAGATGGAAGGAGAGCAACACAACGACAATGATTAGCAGGGCAGAGAATGGATTCAGACAGGGATGTAGTAACCTAACCCATCAGTCATACTTCCAGATAATTGTTCAGATAGTTATTTAAGTGGTTAGACTAATTCAGCACAGACTGGGATTCAAACTGGATTGCAACCTTCTGATCTATAAGTCTCAGTGCTGCATTAGGTGGCACCTTGACCCACTGAGCAGTTAAGTAAGCTTTCCATAAAACTCTAACCTACTGTGAACAGCACAACCACACAAGCAAACCTTGTACTATAGCATCAGCTGGAATTTATGCAGAGATTTTAGATACGCAATGAGTGAAGTGAAGCAAAATTTTAAGCTCAAGGTTTTTCTACAAGCTTCAACAAACACACGCACTTGCGCGCACACACACACACACACTCAATTTAAATTATCTAACCCACAACTGGGTCGGATCATGCGTGCTTTGTATACAAAGTACTTTGTGTTATCAGTTGTGTACATGATACGTTTGTACAAGCCAGTCTATGTAAGCAGCAGCAACTGCAAAGGTCAATATTAAAACCAGGATCAATGCAACGTTTGTATTTGCTGGGTATTTATCACCAAGGTCTCGAAAATAACATTTTGGCGGAGAGATGAACTCTCACAAATTGAGACACCTGAATTGTGAAGACACTTATCTCAGATTTATGGTGTGTAGTCCCAAACAACTCTTCCTGATGAGACCACAGTCCAACTTATAACAGAAAGCTGCCTGTGTGTACAAGTATTTCAACCTAAACCAGACTCATAAACCAAAGTAGAATGATCTGATCATCCTGACAACCGTGATAAATTATGTTACATTTGCCTGAAAGGCAGCCATGTTCATTTAACCACAATTATTGGCACATCATCTTCTGCAACCAAGCAGAATGCTCGCAGTCATCTGCGTTCCACATAATCACATCTTGCAAAAATCAACCTTCAGCCTTCATTACAATCCCTTCCCCTCCTGTATTTGATGAATAACTACGACCAGACTTGACAAACTGTTCAGCCTCAAAGCGCAGTTTGTGTTATTTGTACTTGATGCACAACATAATGTATAATGTAATTCCAGGCACTGGATTTTTAAAAATCACATGGTCCTGTAAAATTATCAATTGCACCATCAGGGACCCAAACTAATGTCTGGCCACTCACCAGGGGGAAAACCTCATTTAATTTATTGAATTCTTCTTGCGACACCTAACTTGTTGTGACAAGTTTATTGTGATGTTGTAGTCACATATGAATGAATGTACTCACATAACCTCAAGCATGTACATGGATAACTAAAAAAACCCACATTATTTTAGACATAATAATAATCCTTACATTTAGTAAAGCACATTTCACATCGAGAGGACGTCACGAAGTGCTTCAAAGTCCCAGGCTGGTTGAATACTTCCAAGTCGACTGCAGGCGGCAAAGGATCTGCAGTGATAACTGCAATATCCCCTTCCAGTCAAGTTGCCAGCCTTCTGACACTCTGCAGGAGGTGACCAAGTACTACCAACAACAATGAAACGGCACAAGCTCTTGGGAGGAGAGATGAGCAGATTTTGTCAGGTCATAATGTACAGTATTCGTTCCAATGATTTAATTTCTTAAAAAGGTTAATTCATCATTAACCAAAATTCCTCAATCATCCTAGCAATGCACAAGATCTGGCACATGATCTTATCTCCATTGCCCTAATAAATCTTTCATAACCCAGAGCACATTTCTGCGAAATAAGTCGCTGGATTATATTTTGGGGCAAAAGACATCCTGATGGCTAATATGTCCAGGGTAATCTATTTTAGGAAAATCGATACCCATACTCTGCCATGTTAAAAAGCAAATGATTTGTTCCATCGGTCTAGATCTTGCTTAACATTAATTGTTTTCCTTCAAACAAATCAACCCTGTATTACCAGGCCAATACTTAGCTTTCCACAATTTCTAACCTTCAACATGTTTGTTTGGAGAAGGAAGAACAGGAAGAAGGGAAGAGTAGCTTTTCTAAATGTGGTCTATTATGATTTGTAATCAAACGCTTAATTACCCATAGCAGTTCGGTGTGGGTTCTGCAACAAAAAATCGTTCACATATTGTTAAAAACAAATTACACGTCTTAATTCTCCACATCGTATCTGACAGCCTGATCCAGGGCCATTACAAATTGTACAGGGTTAACGGTCACTCCCACCTCACCCTCTGTCTGAACATTATCCACTGAGTCTGTAACCGTAGCCCATTAATCCGAATAGATTTTGTGGCAAACTGTATATAGTTTCCCCCACTTGAGGTTCAAGATGTAAAACAGAATACATACCTGAAATGACATGTACTGGGTATTAATGAAGCCCAACCATGGTGCATGTTAAGGAAATGTGGAGAACTCGTATTGTGAAGTTGAGGTGGGCTGACACATGTGGAAACCCATGACTATGCTGGAATATCCACACCAGACAGAGTTCTAGATACTAAGAAATTTCCCATTTGTCTGGAATGGAAGGTACACTCTCCCCAAAGGGACACATCCTGCTGGAAAGTATTAGGGAAATATTGGCAGGTGCCAAGGCTTAGGGATTCCAAAATGTGTATTTGGGTCCTCCTGGAGTTCAATCAATTAAAACTCCATAGCTCACCATTCCAAACATTTTTCGCCTAGTTTTGTCCAGGAATTTCTGATAAGTGAAATTACAATGCTGTCTGGGCTTTACCGGCTTTTATCGTTGCCGGCTTTCTTCAGCGCTGATAAATGCCGTTCCGGCATTGCAATTGCTTGAATCTGAATCCGAAAAGATAGCGATTAAGCTACATTCTGCTCACAGGAATCAAATTTGTGTCAAAAGTTTGATATTCCTGGCCACTGAAGGACAGTCCACCTCCGACGCATCATCCGTCTCCGCCAATACCTCACTTCAAAAGCTGCTGAAACCCTGGTCCATGCCTTTGTCACCTCTTGGCTGGACTATTCAAATGCCCTCCTCGCCGGTCTCCCCTCCACTACCATTCACAAAGTCCAGGCCATCCAAAACTCTGCCGCCCGCATTCTTACCCGCACCAAACTCCATTCTCCGATTACCCCAGTCCTCGCCAGACTGCACTGGCTGCCTGTCCCAGAGAGGATCGACTTCCAGATCCTCACTCTTCAAATCCCTCCACTCCTCTGCACCCCCCTACCTCTCTGGCCTCTTCTCTCCTGACAACAGTGCCCGTTGCCTTCGCTCCACCGGGTCTGGCCTCCTCGTCCCCTGAATCCTCCGCTCCACCATCGACGGCCGTGCCTTCAGCCACTACGCCCCGAGGCTCTGGAACTCCCTTCCTCACTCCCTTCGTCTCGCCCCCTCGCTTCGTATTTTCAGGTCTTGGCTGAAGACCTTTCTTTTCGACCGCGCCTTTGGTCACCTTCCTCCCCCTCCCCCTGGCTCGGCCCCTCTGAGATGCCGTCCGGCATGGAGGGCGTTATGTAAATCCAAGTTGTTGTTGTTGTTGGCAGTAGGATTCTACATGCGTGTGGATCTGACTACGTCCGAATTGCAGCACATTCCTTGCAAGTGATACTGCAGCATTGGAGAAGCTAGTACAATAGTTATTTGTGAAGTGAATTAAATATCTTGTAACAGAAGACAATTAATTCAAAGTTCCTGTACAACATTTATGTTTAACTCACAAAAGCATACCATTTAGGTTGTAGTAGGTGGGGGAGAGCGAGAGAAGAATTAAGTGAAGTGAGGAAGGAAGGAAATGATTTGGGGAATAAACAGGAGAGAACAAAAGCCCAGAGCAAACCAGGAAATGGTATCCTGCAGTTCATGACGAAGACAATAGCTTCTAATTCAAAAAACACAGAGGGTGCTGAAGCATTCAGCAAATCATACTGCAATACACCATTTAAAAACAAAAGTCTTGTTTTCAAAAAGGAGCCAAGCACATTGCTTAAATATTACAGATGAAATAAGATGTATTTTGGGATTTTTTAAAAAAAATTTGGAGCTCCAATTTATACGTGCTTATCTCTGAAGGCACGTGCTTCATCGGTGTCTAGCAACCACCCGTTTCTCCCGTAAGTAGGTCATGCATTTACACAAAGTCGATGCCTACAGGGTAGAATATACAATAAGATACAAATTGATGTTGAAAACATTGGTTTGAAAACCTTCCCCTCTGTCCTGGCACGGAATGTAGTGTGGGCACATTACATGTGAAAAGCACATCCATTTGTCAAAGGAAAAGAGTTTAACAACCGTGTTCATTAGCTGCTATTCTGCTTCACACAAACAATCCCTCATACCAAAGATTGGAATTGGGTCAGATATTTCTATGGCACAGAACCTGAAACCCAAATTGAATGTAATATTTTAATAACCAGTCCAATTAATAAGGTACAGAAGACTTTTTAAAGACAGTGTTCGTTTTTTTTCTTATTATTTCGAGTGCCAAACACTCCCATTGTTTGTCGTGTTTCACCCACAAAATACAATCAATCCACTTTACAATATATTCTGTGAAGCGCTTTGAGACGTCTCAACAACGTGAGAAGCTGCGATATCAAATGCTAGGATTACTATTATTATTGCTTATACCAGTGTAAACCATGCAATGACATTTTCAATAATTCCTTTAAATTGTTCAATCAATACACCAATGCAACGTTGGTAAATGTTTGATAAAATTTTGCTTGCCACCACTTTCAAACCGTGCATAATAAGGTTTCCTTCCTAATTGAAGTAGGGAAAAAGGAATCAGCCCCTTCATTATCTCTGGTTAATAAAATGCCTTTACATGAAGACTTCAAATGCTCATTAACATATTTCAATTTACACGATTCCCACATTCGACTTTCATCTGAATAGGAAATTAGAGTTCAAAGAACTCTTATGTAGCTGAATCTTTTCTAATCCTTTTCCTTGATTACTGCTTCGGGGCAGTCCGATTCTCCAGAAATTACACCGGCAACTTCAGCAAATCACGAATATTCATGAATAGAAATTGTGGTTCCGCTCCAATTGCTATACACAAACAAAAGTGTTTTCTGATGAAGATTAGGCGATTTAGGCCAGTCATTTAATGTTACAATTGGCTAATGGCTGGTAAAGCTTGGGTAGTTGTCATTACCTTCTCTTTGACAGCTGTTTGTTTACTAACAGCACGTGACAGCCTCAAAATTAAAAATGCAATGTCATGCACTTCTTTCTAATCCTCATTAGATACTAGATAGGAATGCACTAGATGCCATCCGTCGCAAAGAATTCAAATGTGATACCTTTTGGTGAACTATATTTGTTCCGAAATGGAATAAAGACATTTAGCCCTTGATCTAGATATCAAATGGAGTCCAGATTCTTTAATATCTAAATATAACTTGAAATGCAGACAACTCCGATCTCTAGCCAAACACAATGAAGGTTTGTATATGCCAGCTCACTTGTGCCCTGCTGTCCTTGTCGTTTTTGCTTCTGGGGCAGAGATAAAGGTCCATCCCCTGAGTCAGTGATTAATCACATCTGGACCCAACAGTGCCAACTCATTTATGTTGCAGCAACACTGCTTAAGGCAGAGCTGACAAACCGATGCTAATGCAAAACTTGCATTTGGTAGCAACGCTATAATGTAGACAAATAAAATACACTCCTGATAACTCGACCCAGACTTGACTTTGTCACTACCACTTAAGTCATGACACCTTGTGCCCTGCCCTGTAACAGGATAGGTTGGGAGGCCGGTTGAGAGGCCATGGAGGATATGTGAGCAACCCCCGGGTCATTTATTGGAGGCACGATTTGGCGAAGGACATCAGACTCGAGAGGCCCCTGGACAGGCCTTATCCTGTCACAGAGGTCTCCACTCTATTGAAAGACCATGCTGTGCCTCCTGCCCCACCTCCCACCCTACCCTGTGACAGAAAACGGCGGGAGGCCACAGCATGGCCACCCAAAAGACCAGAGGCCTCTGCAATGCAGCTGAGCATGCTCACCCAACCTCTGCCGCGCGCCCACACCTGTCACAGCGCCCCTTGTGGCTTGGGAGGACCTCGGTCTAACTTGCCACTCTGGATAATGCATCACTGAGCCCTTTACCTTGGGGTGATGAGTTATCCTGAGTTCACTGTGTGTAACTTGGTTTTATTAAAATGTAATAAATGCTTGCATTTGACATAGTACCATATCACATCGAGAGACCTCTCAAAGTGTTTCACATGATATACGATAAAGTGGAGTCACTGTATATATTGCAGTCAAGTCAAACAAAACTATTTTGGAAGGAACAATTCTGAAAGCTGACGAACACACTTTTGAAACGCCAACTCCCTGCTTGTCGGCCTTACCAACTCTTCCCTCTACACACTGAAGATCATCCAGTCCTCTCCCACAACAGACTCCGTGACCCTATCACCTCCACCCTCTCCGGCTCCATTGGCTCCCCATCCCCCAGAGGATACAGTTCAAAATCCTCATCCTTACCGTGGCCTTGCCCCTCCCTATCTCTGCGACCTGCTGACTCCATATAAACCTGTCCACTCCCTCCGCTCAGCAGGCTCTGGCCTGCTCCACATCCCCTGCCCGGCCCGCTCCTCCATCGGCAGCCGGGCCTTCAGCTTTTCTGCCGCCACCCCATGGAACTCTACCCCACATTCCCTTTGCCTCGTCCCTCCCTTTCCTCTTTCAAGGTGGGTCTTAAAACCCTCTTCTTCGACCGAGCCTTCGGCCAGCCTTCTACTTCCCCTGCCCTCCACACTTTCCGATCCCGAATCCCAGCTCGAATCCAAATCCCTGACTGTCCAGCGCCTTGATGTGATATGAAAGGCGCTATACAAATGAATATGTATTTTATTGAATCCCGTGTTTCTTTTGTCTCTTTCTTACTGTTTTACTCCTTCCCCTGTGACAATCAAACCTTTAGATGACAATCAAACCTTTAGGTTTCCTTCCAGTGTAAACCATAATTTGGGGATTCCTCATTCAGATGACATGGGATGGAAGGTTAAACAGCATTATCACATTTGATATCCTAAAAGTAATAAGGCATGAAAATAAAATGTATCATTAAAAGTCATTTGAGGATCAACTCCACCATCTTCAGCAAAACAAAGAATTGATCCCAATCCATTCTCGTCCACGGCCATTATAGACTTCTCTCGTCTTCCATTTAATAATCGCACCACTGTCAGCGGCATTATCGTTGCCGCCTTGGATTAAATGCTTTGAAGAAGGGTTTCAAATGATACCTATTGCTGACTAATATAATTAATAGAGTAATTTAAAAAAAATTAAGTCCACCAAATAGTTTAAGCCTTAGGAAAGCAATAATGGTAATTCCCATTGTTAAGAGACACTCATGCCTAGCTCCTACATATGACGCACATCTTCTTAGGTAAAATGCCCAAATATTAAGTTCCAGACAATACAACAGTTTGAGACTCCGCTAATGAGAATTGGATAGTAATGTACACTCTCTAATTCCCTATTCCACCCTACCCGCCCCCAGCCTGTTCTTTTAGTAATACTATCCCAGTTCTACACAATGAAAAACTTTTTAGTCTATCCATCGAACAATAGAGTTGTATGTAGGCAATAGGCTCCTTCAATAATGCAGCAGTTTTATTCTGCAGTACCAGAGATGTATTGTTAAAAAAATGGAGTTCATGATTTGGTCTTTAGTTATGTAGATTTCTTGGGAATCAGCATCATCCCTTCTCCTTGACAGTAAATATCACTTGTCCACTAGCCAGGAGTCTCCATGCTGACCACCTCAAACGTTTCTCTCATGACAGTGAAACATAGTCAAGTGCATTATACAAGGGAGAAGAGAGAGAAAGAGAAAAGCAATGATACATAGTGTTATTCCATTGCAAACTAGGCAAATTATAAGCTACAAATTATCGTGCATTGTGGCATGTCACTCCTCAGTTCTCTAACCAAAGTGATAATGAAAAAATGATTCACTCCAGTGTCCCACATTTCCCCCTTTTGGAAAAGTGAAATTCAAGGAGTTCCAAGGAGCACATGTTGATCGTTTACCAAGTGCTCTGATAAGAATGAGCTCCATCAAAAAAAACACGTGGGATTGGCAAAGAAAATGATTTAGTTTTCTGCTTTGAAAGAATGGAGCTTGCCCATTGGCTCAGTCTGTGAGTGAGACACCCAGGGCTATGTAGATCATGAAGCTCCTAGTTGCAATGCTGTGTTTCCGGAACCTTGGCATCTTGTTTGACCCTCAACTATCCTTTCTACCCCACATCTGCGCCATGACCCGCTCTGCCTTCCCCCACCTCCGCAACATCGCCCGGCTCTGCCACTGTCTCACACCGCAGGCTGCCAAAACCCTCATACACGCTTTCATTACACCGAGGCTCAACTATGTAAACTCATTGCTTGGCGGCCTCCCCATAGGCTGCAGATCAGCCAGAACTCTGCAGCCCGTGTCCTCTCCCGCACCAGATCTGTGACCCTTTCGCCCCCATCCTCGCCCGACTCCACTGGCTCCCCATCACACAGAGGATACAGTTCAAGATCCTGGTCCTCACCTTCAAAGCCCTCCATGGCCTTGCTTCCCCCTACCTCTGTGACCTCTTAACCCCCTACCATCCTGCTCGCTCCCTCTGCTCAGCGGGCTCCAGCCTACTTTAAATCCCCCACCTCGCTCACCCCACCATTGACATGGGGGCCTTCTGCCACTTTGCCCCCACCCTCTGGAACTCCATCCCGCAGTCCCTCCACCTTGCCCCCTCCCTTGCCTCATCCAAGACCCACCTCAAGACCCTCCTCTTCAACCGTGCTTTCGATCTCCCTGCTTCACCCCGCCCTTCACCCTCCCTGATCCCGAACCCCAGTTCAGGTCTGAAACATTGTCCAATGCCTTGGGATGTCTTTCCGACGTGAAAGGCGCTATACAAATGTAATTTTGTTGTTGTAGCTTATCTCAACCAGAGCAGACCATGGAAGTGTGGCGTGTGTTCCTCGTCCAGCCATTGCATCTATCAGTCAGTCGCTTCTGGTGTAAAACGGTGAAGAAGTTGCGATTCTGTGGCTGGCGGTGTGAGTACAGTGGTTACACATTCTCCTATTCAACCTCAAGGAAAAAGTGATTTAATGCTTTCAGCTCAATTCAGACAAACATACCAACATTAGATCTCCTTGTTTGAAATGAATGCTGCAGAAGAGGCACAATCAGCCTGGAGCTTATAATCTTGTTACCTCGAGTGTCGAAAATTACTGGCATCACTCCCCAACACCCCCATAAAATGACCACCGAAGTATGTTCACTTCATTAACCCCAGAATGCCATTCAATTACTTTCAAACTTCCAAAAACGCTTTCTGTTCAACAGGTTTTATTCCTGGAAGTGTCAGCCTGGCTCAGTTGATAACTCTCTTGCCTCAGTGTCAGAAAGTTGCGGATCCAAGTCTCACATTAGGACTCAGTCTAGATACACTCCAAAGTGTAACTGCATTGGTATCCTTTGGATAAAGAGTTAAACAGGGGCCTTGCCTACCTGTACAGGTGGATGTTAAAAGATCCCTGACTGAAAGATCACACAAGAACCAATTTTATTTAAACAAGTCCTTATTCATGCAACAGTGAATGACCTAGATGTCCGAGAAACAAATTAACTCTTGGATTTTACTGCATCATTGCAATTCTAGAGCTGAACCACCATTGATCACCCACACTGCTATATATTTGCCACAACAATTGCTTAAAACTATTACTTAAAACCATCTATTGTTACCTGGCAATACTGAAGCCTTCCCGGAAACTGGAGAACTGACACCACACTGACCTTGAAAACAAGTTACACCCTTGGGAGCAGTCACAGCATTGCCACTGAACCAAACCAGATTTGGGTTGTTAGAAAACTAATGCACAGAATAAAAACGTCATTTGTTGCTTTTCAACAGTTTAAAACTATACAATTTTCGCCATATTGAAGTAGAAAAAGCACCAGTGTTGAGAAAGGACTTTCTCCATGAAACTGCCATCGCACCAACTTGAGCTCCATCGACATAACGGATCCGGGCTGAAACCTCACTGCTTGCCGTGACATACACAGCTTTCTCTGGTTACACCTTTTGAGCAGTTTTTCAATCAGGCATGTTACTTTTATGCAGAATAGTTACGCAAGCCAATATATCTAGCTGACTTCCAACATTGTGACTTACAATATTTGCAACCATTAAATGCTTGAGTAATTATGTTTGATGGATTATAATTGTATGCAGGGGGCGGAGAAAGTAAACTTCAAATCAAGTTTTGATTCTTCAATTACCATCGCAATTATGTGGTGTCCGTGCGTCACAAGTCAGCTTTTCTATGGTTTCAAAACAAATCAATCACGAATTTCAATAACCAAGGTAGAAACAATAGACCTTGTCAATGAAAGTAAAATACCAAGAAATATTCTTCCTAAATTCAGTATACTCTACTTACCAATTGTATTTTAGCCAACCAACAGTTTTTTGGGGAATGAAGACCTCAACACGTAACAACACCTCAACTCATAACAAACACCTCAGCAAAATGCTCTATCTAGAAAAAGTCAAAATAGAGAGCAACATCTAACCATTCAGGGGTACCAGCAATTAGCTCGTAGCTCAACAGAAAAAAAGAGTACTTCTACACACCAGCCAGTACCTATAGATCGGTACATAAGATATAGGAATCATGAGATGAGGACTGACCCTAACATAAGCAAGCAACTGAAAGGAAGATGGACATGCATGTGTGGTACTAGAATTTTGACATGAACAGGTCAATGTGGAACTAAATTCATTACCTAGAGCTGGAAGGGTGTTAAATCTCTTCTAGGGTCTGCCCAGATCAACAGCCCAGATCAAGAGCCACAGATATTCTGAGATTCATTGCTGTAATCCAGGTTAAGTACGTCAAATTCACATGGGCAGATAAAGAGAAACTGTACCACTTCTCCAGAACATCCCTTGACGTGACTGCACAGCTGAATTTTTTTTGTTATCTATGCTTTCTGCTTGCATCCATATTGGAAAAATTATTTGCTTAATCTAAACTGAAGCAGGACAACAGCTGACAATGGACAAAGCCAAGCAGCTGCAACAAGACTATTCAGCAAAGGCTGCTGCTGCCTGCCATGCTATACTGGAGCTGTACTGGCATAGCTCCAAAACTGGAGGTTCACAGCAGATATCTTTGTCCCAAATACATTGCATTCTTGAGGTCGTACCTGTCCTCAGAAATAACAGCATGATCATGGTATAAGAAGCATGATTTAGGTCCAAAGCAAATGTTCTCAAATGTTCTAAAAATCTGCCAAGAGGCTGTTGACTGCGGCTGGTTAAGAGTGAATCCGCGCATCAGACTGTGTGTTCAAAGTCTCAGTTTCACCCTCAACCCCACAGTGAGGCGTTTATGAATTTTCTGATTTAAGAAGCCCCTGAACCACAGACCGGGGGGGAGGGGGGCGGTGGTAAAGGAAAATTGATCTGGTAGAAGGAAGAAAAAACTCATCTTTGGTCATTCACTTTCTGGCTTTGTGGGACATTTCCATGTGCAAAATGACCAACAGCAACATCTTGTATTTATATATCACCCATATAATAATAATAATCCTCGCATTTGATAGTGTTTTTCATGTCTTCTGGCCATCTCAAAACGCTTCACAGAATACACTGTAAAGTGAATTATCTGTATTTGTGGGCAAGCGGGGCAACCAATTGCGCACAGCAGTGTCCCACAAACAGTTGAAGTGACCAATTTATTATTGTTTTTGTTTCTTGAGGGATTATTATCAGGCGTGTGGAGTAAGGAAACTTGCCCAAGGTTTCGCCCTGCAGGGAATCAAACCCAAATCTCTCACTTGCGAGGCAAGTGGTCTAACCACTGAGCTACAGGACCCCTTCACTTCATGCAAGCAGCATCTCAGAAGGCTTAAACCTCTGCATTTAGATTCATGCACCTACACTAAATCCTGCAAAGAATTTTAAGATATCTTTGAGAAAGTGAAAGGCTTCATATCAAATTGTTATCGTACAAGCCATGGTTAAGCGCTTCGGGATGCTACTCTGTGTGAGGGGCGCTATATAAATGCAAGTTGTTGCTTTTGGTATGACAGGGATTGCGGGGAGGGGGTGGAGAGAGAGAGAACTATATACACACACCCACACTAATGACAACTACCGACAGAGTCTCGGAACATAGACTGGGAGGGGTGTGGGAATGATATGGGAAATGGACATATTTATGGCAAGGAGGAAATTTTATTTTTCCGTCAAGTGGCTTTAAATAGTAGGTTTAAATCATTTCCAGTTTTTGAGGATTTCAAGCTTTGCTAAAGCCAGCAGTAATTTAGCAATGTTTAATAGCCACCCATCAATCAGGATGCTACATGCCACAAATATCAAGCCACTGTAACTAACTGACCATCTAACTGCAGAAGCAAATCAGCAGGACAAAGGGCAGACATCCCATCTGTTCTAACCAGCCCCTAAACAGGTTTGAACATTTAATGTGAATGTGCTTCGGATACGACTCTCCGCTTTGCCGACCCACCACCAGCAGCAGAGGGCGAAAACTTCACTGCACTTAAAAAAAAACTAAATTGGAAAACAACAGAGCTTTTAAGTAAACACAATAAAGCTAAAGATGAAAATATTCTAAATGGGACGCAGTCCAAATCAGGCCTTTCAGGATATCCATATACTGTAGAACCAGCTAAGAAAAGACTTGCTGTGGACCTGACATTTATCCCAGTGAATGCTGCAAAGAACAAAGCATTAAGCAACTGCCCTTCAAGATTGTATAATGAGTAACAGCAGTGTTCAGGACTATATTAACCTCCACCCCCTTTATTTGGACACACATGACCAGTATAAATCATTTAGAGGCTGACCATGCATATTATTTGGTGAACGCCGGCCAAAGAGTGAAGCGTGACAATTACAAGATCACAAGCAACTCCTTCAATCACACTTCAAACTGGAACCCGACGCAAAGCACTAAATCCTTACAAAAGAAACCTTTCATGGCACATTTATATTCCAGATATATATATACCTGCAGCAGGGACTGTGAAGCTGAAGTGCTCACAGTTCAGCGACACTATCCACGTTCCACCACTTTGTCATTCACTGACTTTGCATCTACACTTTGGATAAGTGGAAGGAAGAGGGTAGGTGTGTGTAATACAGGGAATATCAGATGACTTTGCTCCTTCTAAACTTGTGTTTTGGGTAATAATAATAATCGTTGTATTTGATATAGAGCCGTATTACATCTTCGAGATGTCTCAAAGTACTCCACAGAATATACTGTAAAGTGAATTGGCTGTATATTTTGTGGGCTAAATGCGGGAGCCAATTTCACACAGCAGTGTCCCAACAGTCATGGATTGAAGTGACCAAATTATTATTATTATTTATTTATTTGAAGAGATTATTAACCCCGGAAAAGCGATCCAGCAATCGACAAACAACTGGGTTCCTACCTATTGCTAGATAAACAGAGGACTAAGGAAACTTGCCCAACATGTTGCCCTGCCAGGAATCGAATCCAGGTCTGCTTGCTTGCGAGGCAAGCACTCTAACCACTGAGCTACAGGACTCCACGATGCATCTGATATTATTGTGCCAATTTCTTGACACACAAGTTTTCAGAGCATGACCAGAGCATCACCACATCCAATCCTTCATATTCAGCACAGGAGATCCAAATGATACAAAAGTGGCATAAAAGAGAAAAAAATGTTCTCTTCCTTGTATATTAGCAAGCTTAAGTAAAAGGTCAATTAATGCCTTCAAATGAATGTGACATTCATTGTAAAGACTGTTACTGAAAACTAAAGCAGATGTCTTCTGATCCCTTTCAATTTGTTGTATGCTTTGAAGTCCACTGGTTGATTTGCTTTGCACACAGTAAACAAGTCCTCTCTTTCAGCTCTTCTACTGACAAGGCAACATTCAGATTTTTTTCAAAAAAAATCTATCGTTGATGTAATTGGTTCCAAAAAGTATTTTTATATATGCATTTCCTTCACTTTCTTTTGGAAGATTTCCTGAAGCTATCACACACCATTTCGGACAGATTGTAAACATAGTTCTTCTGCTAAACATGCACAAGAATTCTGTCCCCTCCTGCTTTTTCTTCCCCCTCCCCCCTCAAAAATACAAATGCCCTCTCTATAATCTCCTTCATTTTACTACGTACTAGTTTTGTTACAAGTAGCAAGAACCACTCTCTGCAGCTGAAAAAGCTTGGCTGCATTCTATAGAAATGAGTAAACATCGATATCTTGCGATTCTCTACAATCAGATGAAAATAGGTTTTCAGTGGCAAACATTGATTGATTACAGTGCAAGAATCAGAAAAATTGAGAGAAAAATTATCGTAATAATATTCGATTCATCTCTCTTTTGTGAACTCCATGCGCAAAAATGTATGTAAAAAAGATAAGTCAAAAAGAAAATTTAAGGTTGTATCTTGGCACGCTGACAAGAGTTTGACATTATTGTGCTACCTACACATGGAAATTTCTCTGTGTCCTGAATGAAACATGCACTCTCTACCATCTGAAGGAACCCACCATGCTAATCTATTAGAGCAAATAGGGAAAACAAAATTGATTTTTTTTTTCTTTGAAATTCCATCTACATTCTCGACCTGCAGCAAGGAACCCTATTTTCAATATTCTAGCTGGAATTTTCCTATTCCTCTAACATCTCTTTCTCACGGCCTCAACGCATTCCTTGCAAGGAAGAGCTCGATCGGCTCAGGCAAGTACAGCTGGGTGCTTCGGATCTTGTGACTTGTCTGAGCTGGTGCTGATGCAGAGCCACCAGGCTGTGCAAATCCAGTTCTAATTGGTTATTCACACTGGCCAGTGCTGGACTTTAAGCGTAGAGAATCTTTACTATGTTGGTCCAAATCCTCACTATAGCCACTCTAGCTGTTCCTCATAAGTAATGTGAGAAGTGACCAAGTGCAGGAGGTAATTTTAAAATGACGAACGTTTACATCTCGCTTTTGTAACTTCAGATTAGCATTGTTACTTCCTGCATGTTGTACGCTTCCAAGTTATATACAGGAAGTACCATGAACTTTAGTTTGTGAAGGACCAGAATTCAGTGGAAACTTGCTAATCCATAAGTCAGACATTTTTAGCACATCGTTTATAACATGGTCATTGAGCTATTGGACCAAGGTGACTACATTGCAACAAGATTACCCTAATATATACACAGCGTAATGACACCACAGTTTTCACACTGCCGAACAATAAACCTTGCATTTTGTAATGAAAGGAAAGTCTGGAGCTGCATAAAAAACAATGCAAGGGGCAGAGCTCTCAATTGTAGGTCACTCCATAAAGAGCAGGCAGCAAAACCAGCGTAATTATCAAAAACACTTCAACAGCTTGAAGGACTGCAATTTAAAATGCCCTTTTACATTAAGAGTTTGCCTCCTGACGCTGACCCAATTCCAACATTAGCTGACTTAAAGCTCTATAGTTTCAATTTGTACCTTCTAAACTCCCAGAACAAGAATAACAGGCAGGCACCATCAGACAAAAATAGGAAATGAAGGACAGCCATTCAAGTGATGGTTCAGGTTTGAATCTTGCAAAAATGCTTCAAAACAAGACCGTAAGTTACAGCTAGGGCATTACTGCAAGGTCTATGGCTCAACGTGATGTGATGCATCTTCATACCCAATGTAAAATAATCCCACCATAAATTTGATCATGTGAAGCAACAGCTGCCTTAACCTTGAGCCATTACCCAGGAGCTTTATTTGATCACTCTTCACTCAAACCCCACATTGGGACTTCCTTCAGCTCATTTAAAGGCTGACACGTCAATGCAGTACATTGGGAGCATTGCATCTTTCATACGAGACATTAAAGAAAATTTCTTACTGCTTCTTCGTGTGGACATTAACTGTCCCGTGACACTATTAGAAAAGAGTTACCCTAGCCAATGTTCAGATTAATTGGTTAATCTCACGATAGCTGTTTGGGGACTTTATGTAAATGACTAATCCATGTGGGTGGGGGTGGAGGGGGGTAAAAGGGAGAAGGGAGAAGAGAAGGGGGAGAAAGAAGTTGCGGCTGATGTTATTAACTCCCTGCGTGTTGCACGCATCCTATTTATATGCAAGAAGTGTTTGCCTAGAGAAAACAGTCAATGTATCTGTGTGCAGCAAACTATTAACTTTGAGATATTTTGATATGATGAATGCTGACCATCATTGCATTTATTCCCAGTGGTCTTAAGAGCCACGTTTTTCACTGAAAAAATGAAAACGAAGAAATTCATATTGTTTTTGTAATGACGAAACAGGACACACAACACCCATTGGGCAAGGCGGTGAACTGCTGAACCTGCTTTGACTAGGGGACTGTCCAAACAAGAGACCAGACATCAGAGAAGTATGGATTTAAGAAACTGGCGGTCAATGGTACTCAAACAGATAGCCACTTGTTAAGAAACAAGTGCTGAAGCCTCTAATGACTTTAGAATAATTTAGTAAAACCCTGGCTTTCAGATGTAAACATTTGAATTTTGTATATATTTTACCACTCAGTTTCTATCACTTTGAACCCCATTTAACTATCCAAGCTACAATTTATGCACCAAAGGATTAACACCGTTGTCAGGTTTTCCACTATGCAATTTGGTACTACATTTCACATGGAAAGTCTAGTGACTGGAATGCCCAGTTATTTTGACCACAAGATCGATGACAAAAATAAAAATAGAACATTAGGGTAGGAGGAATACATGAGGCATCAACAGAACGATAATATTTAGGGGGCATCACAACTGAGAACAAACTTAACATTGAGATTGTATTACAGCCTGTAACAACTTGTTTAATGGCGTACACTGCATTGCATCACTGTTTTTTGTTGCAAAGGCCTGCTCTCATGGCACCGTGACAACTACCATAGGTCTCTATCACCAAATGTCTGAAGACTGTGATTTCCCATCATAATAGCTTGAGGGGGCGGCAACAGTCGTTTATGACCCAAATGCAGTACATCATTAGGTTTTATCATTATGCAACAAAATATGTTTGCTGCTGCTTCAGGCACTTCACATGATTATAAAGCACACATCGCAGTCTGGGTTGACACTCCATTGCTTACCTTGTGAATAATCTTCCCTGGTAATATCCACATTACGTGTCAGAATTGTGAAAAATGCTCATTCAAGGGATGAAACTACAGTAACATTTTCAGTTTGAGTTAACACATATATAAATATATATATAATTATGTAAAAAAAACACCCAATGTAGGTCCTTTCATGACTTGCATTTTCACTTTGGTTTTCCAAAGTTTAGTTTCTGAAGAGTTATTCTTGACCTCACTCTTGTGAACACTATTTCTGAAGTTGCGGCAGAAGAATTTTTTTCTTAAAAATTCTCTCAAAAATGTGCCATTCCACAGCTTTCATGCGAACGACAGCCAGTAAAAATTGTGAAGAGCCAGTAAGAAGGTGAAATACATTGGAGCTTCACTGCTGGGCCCACCTGGTGACAAACGTAGCAGGTAAGAATGGATTACAAATCTTCTTCCTAATGCTCCCCTTTCTAAAAGTTATTGTGCAATCCAAAAGAATGTTCCAGGTTATTAAGGAACCGGTTGATTTCTTTTAACATTAAAAAAAACAAGGTAGAAAATATCTGCCAAGGAAAGGCTTCAATAACAAAAATTCAGATATATAATAATAATAATAATCCTTGCATTTGATATAGCGCTTTTCACGTCAGGAGGACGTCCCAAAGCGCTTCACAGAACACACTGTAAAGTGAATTGACTGTATATTTGTGGGCGAACCCGGCAGCCAATTGCGCACAGCAATGTCCCACAAACAGTCGTAGATTGAAAATGACCAATTTAATTATTGTTTTTGGTTTTTTGGAGGGATTATTATTAGGCGTGTGGAGTAAGGAAACTTGCCCAAGGTTTCTGCCTAGAATTGAACTCAGGTCTCTCGCTTGCAAAGCGAGTGCTCTAACCACTGAGCTACAGGACTCCACAATAGTTAAAAGTGCACAGCAATGACTGGCTTTGAAAATAAAAAGCAGCACTATGTAGCCATGCGAAACTCGCAACCAGGAGGAAGATTGACAAGATGGTGCAAGTTCAACAACAACAACTTGCATTTGTATAGCGTCCCCCTTGCAGGGCAGTGTTCCAGAGCACTTCACATTGGCAGAGCAAGACACCGAGCCAGGGAGAGGTGACCGTAGGCCCAGGAAGATCGAAGAGGAAGGTTTTCAGGCACGGGGAAGGAGGGGGCAAAGCGAAGGGATAAATGAAGAGTGTTCCAGATTTTCGGGGCGAAGTGTCTGAAAGCACAACCACCGATCGAAAACCACTGACATCTTCTTTGTCAATTTTCTTTCCAAGATAGCTCTCCGCCACCTTGCTCCTTAAGCCATCAACATTACTTGTTAGATCCACCCATCCAGGAGCTGCACAATAACAGTGCAGTTTTGCATTCCATTTCCAATCTCCTTATTCCTGGCTTCTGGGGAGGCAGGGAAACCTCTAAGTCAAAATCTACACAGACTGCCTGACCTTTGCTTATTACTATACGACCTTCTTACATACACAGCTCAATGCCGTCACGAACAGCTCATCTACAACCAGGAACTAAGCTATCTTAAAAGAAAATGGATTTTGTTTATCTTTGCCACCGTGAGCACTGTTGATGGAGGCACAAGATAGGACAAGAGAGAATTATGGCCTGCAGATATCCTGCAAAGTAACTGTATTGCCTGATCTATTTAGAACTCAATCTGGTAAGAGACGAAAATAAGATGCATCATCAAATACAATTCAGTACTTATATTAAAAAACAAAGAATATTTCAATTGCAAGTATGATTTTTTCTCTACCAGCTTTCGTTGTGCTTTAATTTCATTGCATCCTGAAATCATACTTGACAATTGCTGCATTCCTTAAAACATTAATTTTAAAACCTCACTCATTGATACATTACCAATTGTTGAAAACATACAACAGGTGGGAAAACAAACAACATTTTCTAATCTGAATTTCATAGCAAATGACTCCTTTAGGAATACCAGATGTAATTGCAGGATACATCTCTAAACAGCGAGAGCAATTGCCTTGAAAGTTAACGATCTCATTAATTTGAATTCACATGTAAAACTGGTAAAAACATTTTTAAAGAGGTTCCCCAATGATTTGGTTACTAAATGTAGCACCCGGTGTACACTGAGCCATGGAAAAATGCAGGGTTGACCCTGGTCTGAACCAAATTGATCTCAGCCAGGTCATCAGTGGCAAGGACATAAATGGACTCCATTTTGTTTTACGTGGGGAGAAAGGAAAACTGTCCATGGTTCTTAGTCTTGATCAGTATCCAGCGATTTCTGTTGTAAACAGTGGCGCTGGACCAATTTTTGTAGTGGGGGTGCTGAAACCCCTGCCCCCTGCTTCGCCCACCCCCTATTACCTCCGCCACTAGTCAGAAGCTGGTGTGATGACTATACAAGGAAAGGTGAAGATTTGAGGAGAGACAAGGAGTTGCTGGGGGAGGGACTGCTCCCAGTCCCGCTCTGTGGCAGTGCCTCGGGTCCAGGCTATACAGTTCTCCTCACTGTCGAGCTGTTCAGCAGCTGCCATTCACCTCCTGGATCCGCTTGAGCAGCCGCTGTTCTTACTACCACAATCCCAGATCCTGTCCCCAACTCCCCCATCCCTATACCTGTTTGCCGACCCAGCTGTGTGCTGTGTGCTGTGCCGACTGTGTGCTGGCCCAGCTGCGTGCTGTGTGCTATCCCCGCTGTGTGCTGGGGCGCTGGGAGTAGCAACAGAAGGTGCTTCACACCAGAGTGCTGCCGTATCCCCAGCATCCCTCGTGCATCACACCTCCATGGTCTAACAATTGATTGGATTAGATATTTGGGGAGTAAGATATTAATGTGGATGTTTGTAAAAGGCAGGGAAATAGGATTAAAAGTTTCGCCATAATCTAATAAACTGATGAAACAGGCTTGACGAACTGTTCTCATGATCCAACCAGTAAACACAAGTCAATGACTTCAGGAAGAGTGACATTTTTGATGTTTACCTTTCTTTGGCCCACCCCACCCTTAATATTTAAAGATGAGAAGACGGGCAGGTGACTTGTAGGTTTCAGGCTTTACCACAAACTGAATGAAAGGAAGGTCATAAGGACAGAGTTAAGTCAAATCATCCATTTTCTGTCCTTGAGAAGACGGGTTTTGTTCAGACTGGAAACTTGCCTCAACGCTATTCACAGACAAAAGGCACATGTCTTACCAGTCAACAAAAGACCACATGGCACCAAACCAACTGTCTTTACAGTATTTATAACACAGCTTTAAGCCTCCAGTGTGTTACGCAATACAGACAAGATTTAACATGTATCAACTGGTCTTGCACCTGCAGCTGTAACTAACACTGAAAATGCCAAGAAAGTCACAGAGGCTGAATTGGCTGTTGATCTTACGCTGAAAATTATTCTGATTTATTAAAAGACACTGTTGATGAGAATCAAGAAAGAATGAGTCAGGAATGGAACTGAAATAAGGCTGGAATTAGGACTAAAAAAAAAGTGAGTGAATGATTTCAAGGGCTTACGATTACATTTCATCCTTTTGCAATTATTTTGAAGTTCCATCAAATCACTATTACAGTGATTTCATTCCCTACAGACAAATCTACATCAGCAGCACTAGATTAACTTGAATCTGTGAATGGAGGTCTGAAATTGAATTGATAATCACACACACTTATCCAGCTGGCACCAGTTTACATACCTTTACATTGCTCTAGTTTGCAAGATTGAGAACAAGTTTGCCTTTGCATTTTTGCAGACCTGCCATGCTTAGCCGGACACATCAGTACAGCACAGACCACAATAAACATATTTCCAAGATGAATACAAGGCACTTATTTTAAACGGATCTGAGAGGATTAATATTTGAAAAGGATGAGTGGATCCACAAGGATTCAAACACAGAAGATTTCCAGTCTACAAGATAAACCCAATCTTTGAAACTAAAACCAAAATCCACTGGAAGAAAGCACCGAAGAAATTTTAGAAATCTTTTTTTTTAACCATTCTGCTTACATTTAATGAAATGACATCAATAATAATTTCTTTCATTAAAAATGGTGAGGCAAACTTCAAGATAGTGCATACTCCTTAGCATAGGCAAAATTCAAGGGCATATTTTCCTCCTGCAGTCTTCACTCTAACAATCAGTATTTAAAATAATAATAACCCTTGCATTTGATACAGCACCTTATCACATCTTCGAGACGTCTCAAAGTGCTTCACAGAATATACTGTCAAGTGAATTGACTTGTGTATTTTGTGGGCGAAACGCAGCAGCCAATTGCTCACAGTAGTGTCCCACAAACCGTCATGGATGAGTGACCAAATGTTTTTTTGAGGGTTTATTACTGCTGAAAAGCGATCTGCCAATCGACTAACAATCAGGTTCCTACTTACTGCTAGTAAACAGAGGCGTGTGGAGTAAGGAAACTTGCTTAGGATTTCACCCCGCCTGGAAATCAAAACTAGGTCCTCTCTTGCAAGGCGAGTGCTCACCAATACGCTACAGGACTCCACGAGTTCTCTTTTCACTGGGAATGGGGAACGAGAGGCTACCAGATGCTCAAGGATTTCTTTTGTAACCAGGCAAATGAGAATAATGAATCATGAATAATGAATAAATGATTACAATCATTCCTTCACTCTCGTTGGCAATATCGGTCACGGACAGGTACTTGGTTCACAGCATGGCGTAGGGCTTATATACAATGGAGTAAGCGGAGCGTAGATAATGTGTAAATTGACACGTTCAAGTAATGGTTTGTGAGTCGTGGATGGGTAATATAGAACTAGATATGGACTTAAATAGATTTGGACTGAGCAATCTTGCAGGACTAGTGGCAAGAACCAGAGCTTTCCCAGAGCTTTCAGAAATAGCTCAATTCATAATTAACTGTTCAAAACTTAATTCTGATTTTTTTCTGAATTAATGCATGAAATATGACCTCAATTACAATACAAATCATCCACAACAACAACAACTTGCACTTAACACAGGGTAGAATCTCAGAGCGCTTAACAGAGAACAGCTGGAGTGATAAATACGTTAGTTATTCAGGATGGAAAATATTATCCTTCCAAAGTAACACTTCTAACGGATATAAGAGCCTGTACATCAATTCTTAAGTGACCAAAATCCCTCACATTCTGTTCCTAATTTTAACTATCAGCAACATGCAGATACAAGAGCACAGATGTGCAGCTGCTGTTACCATACGCGTAACTAACCCTAAAAATCCCAAGCAAATCAAGGCACCAGAATCGAGAGACATTATCGAGAGTATAATTTTGACTTTACAAGGGAACGGAAAATCAAAATGATTCTGCATGTAACGTAGTTTCCACTACTTCCTTCCTTGAGTTTAAAAAAACTGACCTTAATCATTTCCTCAGCATTCCTAGGACAACGTTTTGTCTCTTATAAGAAAATGCAATGTTAAATGTGCACAGTTTAGCAAGTAAATTGTCCAAGAAAAGCTGCTTGATCTGTTAAGCGCTCTCGAGACACTACCTGCATGAAGAGCACTAATATGCACGTTGTGGAAATCCCTCTGCCTCATTCCCACCCTATGCTTTCAAAATCCATCCAAAAATCTCTCTTGATGAACCTTCGGCAACTTAGATCCACCTCCCCCTAGTTCAAGCTTTGCTAAGCATCTTGGTGAAAGGTACCACATAAATTAAAATTGTTATTCATTATTAATTTTAAAAAAACAAGTAATCATTTTTTTCCCCCTGCGGTACTGAAGAAACGCAAGTTGATTTGGTGGCGCTGGACAGGGGGATAATTCTCAAAGCGCCATAACCACCTCCTTCCATTGCTCTCCACTCAAAATCGGTCTGACCCTTCACCTCTTCACAAAGTACTTCTCTGAACTCTGAACATGTGGAGAAGTTAAAATAATGAATGTGTGAACTGACTACAAGTCAAAAGAGGTGATTTTTGATTGCCACTGCTCAATTCAAGCCATTGCTATCTCGAACTGGAACTTAACCCATGATAAAAAGGTCTCCCTATAATTTCTGCAATGCACATTCAGCACAGCCTCGCCCACTGAAACTATGGGCATTCCAGTGAAACAAAGAACTCAAATACACACATCATCTTCAGAGGATTCATCAAAATATCATAGCTGACCACTTCAGTCACTGGCAGAGTTCATCAGAACAAGAATCTTGTAGCTCAGTGGTTAGAGCACTCGCCTTTCAAGCGAGAGATTTGGGTTTGATTCCCAGCAGGGCAAAATGTTGGGCACGTTTCCTTGCTCCACACGCCTCTTATTGGCGGATCGCTTTACCGGGGGTAATAATTCCTTCAAAAAAAATAATAATAAATTGGCCACTTCAATCCACGACTGTTTGTGGGACACTGCTGTGCGCAATTGCCTGCCACGTTTCACCCACAAAGTAGTCAATTCACTTTACAGTATATTCTGTGAAGCGCTTTGAGATGTCTCAAAGACATGATCAGGCACTATATCAAATTAAAGTATTATTATTTGCCCTATCTCTGACAATGAGCTCAAAGCCCTTCACCAGGATTTGAGCTCAGTCTGGGCTGACACTCCAATTCTGTGCTGGGAGAGACTAACATTGTCCGAGGTGCTGCCCTTCAAATGAGACATTAAGCCAAGGTCTTGTCTGCTTGTCAAGGTGGACGTCAACAAACGTCTGGCTCTATTCAGAAAGAAAAGCGAGATTCCCGAATATCTTCACCACCAATCTTCAAATAAAATTGATTCACTTCAATGGCTGTGTGTGGGACATTGCTATGCAGGCATTGGATGACACTTTTGTCTGTAAATATAGTCACTACACTTCACAGTAAAATCCTGTGAAGCCATTTTAGTCTTATAGACATCATGATCAGATGCTATGTCAAACGCAATGATTATTATTCTTATTCCTACTACCCCAAATACAGCCTTGAAATGGTATGTTTAATTTATACCGCTGATGCACGTTGCATCAGCAGAACTGCTATTTAAGCTAAATTAAATGGCACAAATATCCATCTGGAGAGGTCATTATCTTTCCTTCCCACCCCAACCCCACCCCTTGTGCTGGCAGCAGGGCAAGTGCCGAGCCCACCCTAACAGATCAGTGATGGCGGTTTGCAATCATCAGCCAGACTCCTGGTAACTGTAAGAGAGGCTCGGTGACCAGAAAAATATTCTGCCAATTATGAATTTCAAGCAAGTCAGTGGCACAGGAACAAGGTGGTTGTGCTGTGCTTGCAGTTTGCTGTTTATTGATCCTCCCTGAAAAAATAAACAAGCTGAATTCCACAATGCTCAGGTATCATAGAAAATCGGATTAGACACGCACAATGAATCTGGTTTATTCTTGTGTGGGAGTGAACCAAATAAGCAATTTCCTACATAAAACACATGAATAGCTTCCTATTCCAGTTTGCCCACTCCTACCAGGTACCCACAAATAACACCAGATCTGGAGGGAGAGAGAGGGAATGTGGGGAGAGGGAGAGAGTGGGGGAGAGAGGGAGAGAGAGTGGGGAGAGAGAGAGTGTGGGAGGGGAGAGGGTGGGGAGAGAGGGAGTGTGGGAGAGGGAGAGAGTGGGGGAGAGAGGGAGTGTGGGAGAGGGAGAGAGTGGGGGAGAGAGGGAGTGTGGGAGAGGGAGAGAGTGGGGGAGAGAGGGAGAGAGGAGAGAGAGTGGGAGAGAGAGAGTGTGGGAGAGAGAGAGAGTGGGGGAGAGAGGGAGTGTGGGAGAGAGAGAGGGAGAGAGAGAGAGTGTGGGAGAGAGAGAGGGAGAGAGAGGGAATGTGGGGGAGAGGGAGAGAGTGGGGGAGAGAGGGAGAGAGAGTGGGGGAGAGAGAGAGTGTGGGAGAGAGAGAGAGTGGGGGAGAGAGGGAGTGTGGGAGAGAGAGAGGGAGAGAGAGGGAATGTGGGGGAGAGGGAGGGAGTGTGGGAGAGAGGGAGGGAGTGTGGGAGAGAGGGAGGGAGGGGGGGGGAATGTGGGGGAGAGGGAGGGAGTGTGGGAGAGAGGGAGAGAGGGAGTGTGGGAGAGAGGGAGAGAGGGAGGAGGGGGAGCGAACACCTTCACCCACACACTCACTCACGCACAGAGGAACTCCCGACAGTCGCTCTCCCGCTGTTTAATACAAATCAAACCCAATCCACTTTTTTATGTGCAATAAAAAAAAATTAAATATATTTTTTTAAGAAAAGGGAAATAATTCCTGTGACTGGGGATTTGTGGAGGGGGCTCAAGGCAGCCTGTTCCCTGGGGTGGGCGCGATTCCCAGCCCAGCCCCCCCCCAGCCCCCCATCCCCATCCCCCCATCCCCAGCCCCCCCCAGCACCCCAGCCCCCCAGCTCCCACCCCACCCCAGCCCCCCCCCCAGCCCCCATCCCCCCAGCCCCCCCCGCCCCCCCAGCCCCCCCCCCAGCCCCCCCCCCAGCACCCCATCCCCAGCCCAGCCCCCCCACCCCATCCCCAGCCCAGCCCCCCCCCAGCACCCCAGCCCAGCCAGCCCAGCACCCCATCCCCCCCAGCCCAGCACCCCCAGCACCCCATCCCCCCAGCCCCCCCCCCCATCCCCAGCCCCCCCCCAGCACCCCATCCCCCCAGCCCCCCCCCCAGCACCCATTCCCAGCCCAGCCCCCCCAGCACCCCCCCCCAGCCCCCCCCCCAGCACCCCATTCC
Source organism: Callorhinchus milii (assembly GCF_018977255.1). Classification (NCBI taxonomy): domain Eukaryota; kingdom Metazoa; phylum Chordata; class Chondrichthyes; order Chimaeriformes; family Callorhinchidae; genus Callorhinchus; species Callorhinchus milii. The sequence continues at coordinate 78,732,492 of NW_024704743.1, forward strand.
CAGCCCAGCCCCCCCCCCCCCAGCCCCCCCAGCCCAGCCCCCATCCCCAGCCCAGCCCCCCAGCACCCATCCCCCAGCCCCCCCCAGCACCCATCCCCCCAGCCCCCCCCAGCACCCCATTCCCAGCCCCCCCCCCCAGCACCCCATCCCCCCAGCCCCCCCAGCACCCATTCCCAGCCCAGCCCCCCCCCAGCACCCCATCCCCCCAGCTCCCCCCCAGCACCCCATTCCCAGCCCAGCCCCCCCCCCATCCCCCCCCCCCCCAGCGGTCAGTCAGCGCCGCTCTTTTCGCGATGCCCCAATGCCCATTGTTCTGAGCGCAGTGGCACCGACACCGCCGCTCAGGTCCACGTGAGGCGGTGGGCACCGCGGGGCGCGCGGGGGGGGGGGCACCGCGGGGGGGGAGGGGGGAGGGGGGGGGGGGGGGGAGGCGGGGGGGGGAGGGGGGCACCGGGGGGGGGGCAGCGCGGGGGGAGGGGGGGGCAGCGCGGGGGGGGGCAGCGCGGGGGGAGGGGGGGCAGCGCGGGGGAGGGGGGGGCAGCGCGGGGGGGGGGGGGGGCAGCGGGGGGGGGGAGGGGGGCAGGGGGGGAGGGGGGCAGCGCGGCGGGGGAGGGGGGGGGGTCGGGGGGACACGGTCGATCGATTCCATACCGGTGGCCTTTCCTTCAGAGAAAGACGAATTTATTCTATTGTGTGTGTGTGTATTATACATATATTTATATTCAAAAAGAAACAGCAGCGCCTATTTTTGTGGCATAATGTAATACATAATAAAAGGGAGAACAGAATAAGAGGAGGGAGGGAACCGTGAGGCTGGAGGGAGAGAGGGAGGGATGAGGCTGGAGGGAGAGAGGGAGGGATGAGGCTGGAGGGAGGGAGAGCGAGGAGGGATGAGGCTGGAGGGAGGGAGAGAGGGAGGGATGAGGCTGGAGGGAGAGAGGGGAGGGATGAGGCTGGAGGGAGGGAGAGAGGAGGATGAGGCTGGAGGGAGAGAGGGAGGGATGAGGCTGGAGGGAGAGAGGGAGGGATGAGGCTGGAGGGAGGGGTGAGGCTGGAGGGAGGGAGGGAGGGGTGAGGCTGGAGGAGGGAGGGAGGGTGAGGCTGGAGGGAGGGAGGGAGGGTGAGGCTGGAGGGAGGGAGGAGGGGTGAGGCTGGAGGGAGAGAGGGAGGGATGAGGCTGGAGGGAGAGGGAGGGATGAGGCTGGAGGAGGAGAGAGGGAGGGATGAGGCTGGAGGGAGAGAGGGAGGGATGAGGCTGGAGGAGGGTGAGGCTGGAGGGAGGGAGGGATGAGGCTGGAGGGAGAGAGGGAGGGATGTGGAGGGGGAGGGAGGGTGAGGCTGGAGGGAGGAGGGAGGGATGAGGCTGGAGGGAGAGAGGGAGGGATGAGGCTGGAGGAGGGGGAGGGAGGGTGAGGCTGGAGGGAGGGAGGGGTGAGGCTGGAGGGAGAGAGGGAGGGATGAGGCTGGAAGGAGAGAGGGAGGGATGAGGCTGGAGGGGGAGGGAGGGTGAGGCTGGAGGGGGGATGAGGCTGGAGAGAGGGAGGGAGGGAGGGAGGGATGAGGCTGGAGGGAGGGAGGGAGGGGTGAGGCTGGAGGGAGAGAGGGAGGGATGAGGCTGGAAGGAGAGAGGGAGGGATGAGGCTGGAGGGAGGGAGGGGTGAGGCTGGAGGGAGTGATGGAGGGAGGGATGAGGCTGGAGAGAGGGAGGGAAGGAGGGGTGAGGCTGGAGGGAGGGAGGGGTGAGGCTGGAGGGGAGAGGGAGGGGTGAGGCTGGAGGGAGTGATGGAGGGGGAGGGAGGGGAGGGATGAGGCTGGAGGGAGGGAGGGGTGAGGCTGGAGGGAGTGAGGGAGGATGAGGCTGGAGGAGAGAGGGAGGGATGAGGCTGGAGGGAGGGAGGAGGGAGGGTGAGGCTGGAGGGAGAGAGGGAGGGATGAGGCTGGAGGGAGTGATGGAGGGAGGGAGGGAGGAGGGAGTGATGGAGGGAGGGAGGGAGGGAGGGAGGGATGAGGCTGGAGGGAGTGATGGAGGGAGGGATGAGTCTGGAGGGAGGGAGGGATGAGGCTGGAGGAAGTGATGGAGGGAGGGAGGGATGAGGCTGGAGAGAGGGAGGGTTGAGGCTGCAGGGAGGGAGTGAGGGAGGGAGCCGCGCTCTGTGTGTGTGTGTCTCTGTCACTCTGCCTCGCGCCACCCGCCTGTTCAGCGAAAGGAGTTTCTCCATTTCCTGAAGACACTGAATTGGGTATGAATCTATGGAGACACAAACAACAACTTACATTTATGTAGCACCTTTCCAGTAAAGCAACATCTTAAAGTCCTTGGCCAGCATTGCGGTTCACGGTTAACATGGAAATGAAAGATTTAAAGATGTTGAACAAAAGTACAAGAGTTTTTTTTAAAGCAGACTGAGACAACAGCAACTTACGTTTATATAGCACCTTTCCTGTCGGGTAGCGTCTCAGAGTGCTTACGAATAGTGCAGCTTGCTGCTGAGCCAGGGAGATACGACAAAGCTAAGCGTTTCTGGAAGAGGGTGAGAGGACATGTACGGTGACTGAAGATTTGGTCACCATTAGTGGAGGGAAGAAAACGGGAACAAGCAGTAGACCTGTGTCAGAGTGGAGGTACGGATTAGAGAGGAGGGAGATGGCACAGGCGGCAGATGTTGTATTTGGAATGGTCAGGTGAGACCAAGGAAAGATTCGAGGATCAGGAACTCAATCCTCCTGGGTTCGGAGCGACAATTGAGTTTGGTAAGGATGAATAAAAAATGGAACTTGGGGTGGGGAAAAACAGACTTTCTTAATCGCGGTGTTTCATTGTGCGTCATAGCTACTAACTGTTCGGAGTGGGGGAATGAGGGGAGGAGGAATGAGAACCAGTCTGATTTTTGTAATGCTAATCCACGAGGAGTGACAGATAAAATTAAGTATACTATTCCAAACCCCTGTGCTGTGGTACTCGTCCAGAGATTGCATTACATTTCTAGCATATAAATACCACCGTGTGAAGTAATGGGATGCAGACCTGAAAGTTATTTACCAGACTTTATTTACAATAAAATGTAACACAAACAATACTATCGACACAGTATTTTCCAGGTACTAAAAACACAAGTCTTAACTTGTAATTTACTTGTATTAGTAGCCCTTTTAGTCCATTTAAGCAACTGGAGACTTTAGGTTGAAAGTTCTTATCAAAGCAACCTGAAAGGCTGTGAGAATACTTTACCAGTTGCTTTGAAAAGAACTTTCAACCTAAAGTCTGCATTCACTTAAATGGACTAAAGGGGCTACTTAAACAAGTAAATTACAAGTTAAGACTTGTGCTTTTAGTACTTTACTCACAGCTTTTCAACTTCACAATGGTTTGTTTGGGAATTTTTGAGATCTCCCCCTTCCCCCAAACATAAACTTGTATTTCAAATATGCTTTGAACATTGAATGACCACTTCTAATGGTTAACAAAGAGATCTTGGTGCAAGTATACACCGCCATTAGAATAATTTTTTTGTAACTCAAATAGTGCATTGTCAGAGTCAGGTCTTGGTTCCTCCAGAAATGAAATGGGCATTTTCCAATACAAATTTTCTCCAGAGACGGGGATGCCTCGGGAAACAGGCTTAGCTCTGGTGCAAGCTAGCAGTGTAAAGGTTTATTAAAGTGCAATATCAATGGCACAGAGTGTTTCTCTTTAGTTTTGGTTTCTGATGAGACTTTTCTACTTTTAATAGTATCCCATCAAGCAGATTAGATTACTTAGTCCATTACCATAATTAGGACATCTGAAGCAACGCCACATAAAATCGGACTACATGCACCAAATGTAAATTACTATTCAAATTAAATTTGAGTTGTGATGTTGAACGGCGAAGTAAGGATTAACACCGTTGTCAGGTTTTCCACTATGCAATTTGGTACTACATTTCACATGGAAAGTCTAGTGACTGGAATGCCCAGTTATTTTGACCACAAGATCGATGACAAAATAAAAATAGAACATTAGGGTAGGAGGAATACATGAGGCATCAACAGAACGATAATATTTAGGGGGCATCACAACTGAGAACAAACTTAACATTGAGATTGTATTACAGCCTGTAACAACTTGTTTAATGGCGTACACTGCATTGCATCACTGTTTTTTGTTGCAAAGGCCTGCTCTCATGGCACCGTGACAACTACCATAGGTCTCTATCACCAAATGTCTGAAGACTGTGATTTCCCATCATAATAGCTTGAGGGGCGGCAACAGTCGTTTATGACCCAAATGCAGTACATCATTAGGTTTTATCATTATGCAACAAAAATGTTTGCTGCTGCTTCAGGCACTTCACATGATTATAAAGCACACATCGCAGTCTGGGTTGACACTCCATTGCTTACCTTGTGAATAATCTTCCCTGTAATATCCACATTACGTGTCAGAATTGTGAAAAATGCTCATTCAAGGGATGAAACTACAGTAACATTTTCAGTTTGAGTTAACACATATATAAATATATATATAATTATGTAAAAAAAACACCCAATGTAGGTCCTTTCATGACTTGCATTTTCACTTTGGTTTTCCAAAGTTTAGTTTCTGAAGAGTTATTCTTGACCTCACTCTTGTGAACACTATTTCTGAAGTTGCGGCAGAAGAATTTTTTTCTTAAAAATTCTCTCAAAAATGTGCCATTCCACAGCTTTCATGCGAACGACAGCCAGTAAAAATTGTGAAGAGCCAGTAAGAAGGTGAAATACATTGGAGCTTCACTGCTGGGCCCACCTGGTGACAAACGTAGCAGGTAAGAATGGATTACAAATCTTCTTCCTAATGCTCCCCTTTCTAAAAGTTATTGTGCAATCCAAAAGAATGTTCCAGGTTATTAAGGAACCGGTTGATTTCTTTTAACATTAAAAAAACAAGGTAGAAAATATCTGCCAAGGAAAGGCTTCAATAACAAAAATTCAGATATATAATAATAATAATAATCCTTGCATTTGATATAGCGCTTTTCACGTCAGGAGGACGTCCCAAAGCGCTTCACAGAACACACTGTAAAGTGAATTGACTGTATATTTGTGGGCGAACCCGGCAGCCAATTGCGCACAGCAATGTCCCACAAACAGTCGTAGATTGAAAATGACCAATTTAATTATTGTTTTTGGTTTTTTGGAGGGATTATTATTAGGCGTGTGGAGTAAGGAAACTTGCCCAAGGTTTCTGCCTAGAATTGAACTCAGGTCTCTCGCTTGCAAAGCGAGTGCTCTAACCACTGAGCTACAGGACTCCACAATAGTTAAAAGTGCACAGCAATGACTGGCTTTGAAAATAAAAAGCAGCACTATGTAGCCATGCGAAACTCGCAACCAGGAGGAAGATTGACAAGATGGTGCAAGTTCAACAACAACAACTTGCATTTGTATAGCGTCCCCCTTGCAGGGCAGTGTTCCAGAGCACTTCACATTGGCAGAGCAAGACACCGAGCCAGGGAGAGGTGACCGTAGGCCCAGGAAGATCGAAGAGGAAGGTTTTCAGGCACGGGGAAGGAGGGGGCAAAGCGAAGGGATAAATGAAGAGTGTTCCAGATTTTCGGGGCGAAGTGTCTGAAAGCACAACCACCGATCGAAAACCACTGACATCTTCTTTGTCAATTTTCTTTCCAAGATAGCTCTCCGCCACCTTGCTCCTTAAGCCATCAACATTACTTGTTAGATCCACCCATCCAGGAGCTGCACAATAACAGTGCAGTTTTGCATTCCATTTCCAATCTCCTTATTCCTGGCTTCTGGGGAGGCAGGGAAACCTCTAAGTCAAAATCTACACAGACTGCCTGACCTTTGCTTATTACTATACGACCTTCTTACATACACAGCTCAATGCCGTCACGAACAGCTCATCTACAACCAGGAACTAAGCTATCTTAAAAGAAAATGGATTTTGTTTATCTTTGCCACCGTGAGCACTGTTGATGGAGGCACAAGATAGGACAAGAGAGAATTATGGCCTGCAGATATCCTGCAAAGTAACTGTATTGCCTGATCTATTTAGAACTCAATCTGGTAAGAGACGAAAATAAGATGCATCATCAAATACAATTCAGTACTTATATTAAAAAACAAAGAATATTTCAATTGCAAGTATGATTTTTTCTCTACCAGCTTTCGTTGTGCTTTAATTTCATTGCATCCTGAAATCATACTTGACAATTGCTGCATTCCTTAAAACATTAATTTTAAAACCTCACTCATTGATACATTACCAATTGTTGAAAACATACAACAGGTGGGAAAACAAACAACATTTCTAATCTGAATTTCATAGCAAATGACTCCTTTAGGAATACCAGATGTAATTGCAGGATACATCTCTAAACAGCGAGAGCAATTGCCTTGAAAGTTAACGATCTCATTAATTTGAATTCACATGTAAAACTGGTAAAAACATTTTTAAAGAGGTTCCCCAATGATTTGGTTACTAAATGTAGCACCCGGTGTACACTGAGCCATGGAAAAATGCAGGGTTGACCCTGGTCTGAACCAAATTGATCTCAGCCAGGTCATCAGTGGCAAGGACATAAATGGACTCCATTTTGTTTTACGTGGGGAGAAAGGAAAACTGTCCATGGTTCTTAGTCTTGATCAGTATCCAGCGATTTCTGTTGTAAACAGTGGCGCTGGACCAATTTTTGTAGTGGGGGTGCTGAAACCCCTGCCCCCTGCTTCGCCCACCCCCTATTACCTCCGCCACTAGTCAGAAGCTGGTGTGATGACTATACAAGGAAAGGTGAAGATTTGAGGAGAGACAAGGAGTTGCTGGGGGAGGACTGCTCCCAGTCCCGCTCTGTGGCAGTGCCTCGGGTCCAGGCTATACAGTTCTCCTCACTGTCGAGCTGTTCAGCAGCTGCCATTCACCTCCTGGATCCGCTTGAGCAGCCGCTGTTCTTACTACCACAATCCCAGATCCTGTCCCCAACTCCCCCATCCCTATACCTGTTTGCCGACCCAGCTGTGTGCTGTGTGCTGTGCCGACTGTGTGCTGGCCCAGCTGTGTGCTGTTGCTATCCCCGCTGTGTGCTGGGGCGCTGGGAGTAGCAACAGAAGGTGCTTCACACCAGAGTGCTGCCGTATCCCCAGCATCCCTCGTGCATCACACCTCCATGGTCTAACAATTGATTGGATTAGATATTTGGGGAGTAAGATATTAATGTGGATGTTTGTAAAAGGCAGGGAAATAGGATTAAAAGTTTCGCCATAATCTAATAAACTGATGAAACAGGCTTGACGAACTGTTCTCATGATCCAACCAGTAAACACAAGTCAATGACTTCAGGAAGAGTGCATTTTTGATGTTTACCTTTCTTTGGCCCACCCCACCCTTAATATTTAAAGATGAGAAGACGGGCAGGTGACTTGTAGGTTTCAGGCTTTACCACAAACTGAATGAAAGGAAGGTCATAAGGACAGAGTTAAGTCAAATCATCCATTTTCTGTCCTTGAGAAGACGGGTTTTGTTCAGACTGGAAACTTGCCTCAACGCTATTCACAGACAAAAGGCACATGTCTTACCAGTCAACAAAAGCCACATGGCACCAAACCAACTGTCTTTACAGTATTTATAACACAGCTTTAAGCCTCCAGTGTGTTACGCAATACAGACAAGATTTAACATGTATCAACTGGTCTTGCACCTGCAGCTGTAACTAACACTGAAAATGCCAAGAAAGTCACAGAGGCTGAATTGGCTGTTGATCTTACGCTGAAAATTATTCTGATTTATTAAAAGACACTGTTGATGAGAATCAAGAAAGAATGAGTCAGGAATGGAACTGAAATAAGGCTGGAATTAGGACTAAAAAAAAAGTGAGTGAATGATTTCAAGGGCTTACGATTACATTTCATCCTTTTGCAATTATTTTGAAGTTCCATCAAATCACTATTACAGTGATTTCATTCCCTACAGACAAATCTACATCAGCAGCACTAGATTAACTTGAATCTGTGAATGGAGGTCTGAAATTGAATTGATAATCACACACACTTATCCAGCTGGCACCAGTTTACATACCTTTACATTGCTCTAGTTTGCAAGATTGAGAACAAGTTTGCCTTTGCATTTTTGCAGACCTGCCATGCTTAGCCGGACAGATCAGTACAGCACAGACCACAATAAACATATTTCCAAGATGAATACAAGGCACTTATTTTAAACGGATCTGAGAGGATTAATATTTGAAAAGGATGAGTGGATCCACAAGGATTCAAACACAGAAGATTTCCAGTCTACAAGATAAACCCAATCTTTGAAACTAAAACCAAAATCCACTGGAAGAAAGCACCGAAGAAATTTTAGAAATCTTTTTTTTTAACCATTCTGCTTACATTTAATGAAATGACATCAATAATAATTTCTTTCATTAAAAATGGTAAGGCAAACTTCAAGATAGTGCACTCCTTAGCATAGGCAAAATTCAAGGGCATATTTTCCTCCTGCAGTCTTCACTCTAACAATCAGTATTTAAAATAATAATAACCCTTGCATTTGATACAGCACCTTATCACATCTTCGAGACGTCTCAAAGTGCTTCACAGAATATACTGTCAAGTGAATTGACTTGTGTATTTTGTGGGCGAAACGCAGCAGCCAATTGCTCACAGTAGTGTCCCACAAACCGTCATGGATGAGTGACCAAATGTTTTTTTGAGGGTTTATTACTGCTGAAAAGCGATCTGCCAATCGACTAACAATCAGGTTCCTACTTACTGCTAGTAAACAGAGGCGTGTGGAGTAAGGAAACTTGCTTAGGATTTCACCCCGCCTGGAAATCAAAACTAGGTCCTCTCTTGCAAGGCGAGTGCTCACCAATACGCTACAGGACTCCACGAGTTCTCTTTTCACTGGGAATGGGGAACGAGAGGCTACCAGATGCTCAAGGATTTCTTTTGTAACCAGGCAAATGAGAATAATGAATCATGAATAATGAATAAATGATTACAATCATTCCTTCACTCTCGTTGGCAATATCGGTCACGGACAGGTACTTGGTTCACAGCATGGCGTAGGGCTTATATACAATGGAGTAAGCGGAGCGTAGATAATGTGTAAATTGACACGTTCAAGTAATGGTTTGTGAGTCGTGGATGGGTAATATAGAACTAGATATGGACTTAAATAGATTTGGACTGAGCAATCTTGCAGGACTAGTGGCAAGAACCAGAGCTTTCCCCAGAGCTTTCAGAAATAGCTCAATTCATAATTAACTGTTCAAAACTTAATTCTGATTTTTTTCTGAATTAATGCATGAAATATGACCTCAATTACAATACAAATCATCCACAACAACAACAACTTGCACTTAACACAGGGTAGAATCTCAGAGCGCTTAACAGAGAACAGCTGGAGTGATAAATACGTTAGTTATTCAGGATGGAAAATATTATCCTTCCAAAGTAACACTTCTAACGGATATAAGAGCCTGTACATCAATTCTTAAGTGACCAAAATCCCTCACATTCTGTTCCTAATTTTAACTATCAGCAACATGCAGATACAAGAGCACAGATGTGCAGCTGCTGTTACCATACGCGTAACTAACCCTAAAAAATCCCAAGCAAATCAAGGCACCAGAATCGAGAGACATTATCGAGAGTATAATTTTGACTTTACAAGGGAACGGAAAATCAAAATGATTCTGCATGTAACGTAGTTTCCACTACTTCCTTCCTTGAGTTTAAAAAAACTGACCTTAATCATTTCTCTCAGCATTCCTAGGACAACGTTTTGTCTCTTATAAGAAAATGCAATGTTAAATGTGCACAGTTTAGCAAGTAAATTGTCCAAGAAAAGCTGCTTGATCTGTTAAGCGCTCTCGAGACACTACCTGCATGAAGAGCACTAATATGCACGTTGTGGAAATCCCTCTGCCTCATTCCCACCCTATGCTTTCAAAATCCATCCAAAAATCTCTCTTGATGAACCTTCGGCAACTTAGATCCACCTCCCCCTAGCTCAAGCTTTGCGAAGCATCTTGGTGAAAGGTACCACATAAATTAAAATTGTTATTCATTATTAATTTAAAAAAAACAAGCAATCATTTTTTTCCCCCTGTGGTACTGAAGAAACGCAAGTTGATTTGGTGGCGCTGGACAGGGGGGTAATTCTCAAAGCGCCATAACCACCTCCTTCCATTGCTCTCCACTCAAAATCGGTCTGACCCTTCACCTCTTCACAAAGTACTTCTCTGAACTCTGAACATGTGGAGAAGTTAAATAATGAATGTGTGAACTGACTACAAGTCAAAAGAGGTGATTTTTGATTGCCACTGCTCAATTCAAGCCATTGCTATCTCGAACTGGAACTTAACCCATGATAAAAAGGTCTCCCTATAATTTCTGCAATGCACATTCAGCACAGCCTCGCCCACTGAAACTATGGGCATTCCAGTGAAACAAAGAACTCAAATACACACATCATCTTCAGAGGATTCATCAAAATATCATAGCTGACCACTTCAGTCACTGGCAGAGTTCATCAGAACAAGAATCTTGTAGCTCAGTGGTTAGAGCACTCGCCTTTCAAGCGAGAGATTTGGGTTTGATTCCCAGCAGGGCAAAATGTTGGGCACGTTTCCTTGCTCCACACGCCTCTTATTGGCGGATCGCTTTACCGGGGGTAATAATTCCTTCAAAAAAAATAATAATAAATTGGCCACTTCAATCCACGACTGTTTGTGGGACACTGCTGTGCGCAATTGCCTGCCACGTTTCACCCACAAAGTAGTCAATTCACTTTACAGTATATTCTGTGAAGCGCTTTGAGATGTCTCAAAGACATGATCAGGCACTATATCAAATTAAAGTATTATTATTTGCCCTATCTCTGACAATGAGCTCAAAGCCCTTCACCAGGATTTGAGCTCAGTCTGGGCTGACACTCCAATTCTGTGCTGGGAGAGACTAACATTGTCCGAGGTGCTGCCCTTCAAATAAGACATTAAGCCAAGGTCTTGTCTGCTTGTCAAGGTGGACGTCAACAAACATCTGGCTCTATTCAGAAAGAAAAGCGAGATTCCCGAATATCCTCACCACCAATCTTCAAATAAAATTGATTCACTTCAATGGCTGTGTGTGGGACATTGCTATGCAGGCATTGGATGACACTTTTGTCTGTAAATATAGTCACTACACTTCACAGTAAAATCCTGTGAAGCCATTTTAGTCTTATAGACATCATGATCAGATGCTATGTCAAACGCAATGATTATTATTCTTATTCCTACTACCCCAAATACAGCCTTGAAATGGTATGTTTAATTTATACCGCTGATGCACGTTGCATCAGCAGAACTGCTATTTAAGCTAAATTAAATGGCACAAATATCCATCTGGAGAGGTCATTATCTTTCCTTCCCACCCCAACCCCACCCCTTGTGCTGGCCAGTAGGGCAAGTGCCGAGCCCACCCTAACAGATCAGTGATGGTGGTTTGCAATCATCAGCCAGACTCCTGGTAACTGGAAGAGAGGCTCGGTGACCAGAAAAATATTCTGCCAATTATGAATTTCAAGCAAGTCAGTGGCACAGGAACAAGGTGGTTGTGCTGTGCTTGCAGTTTGCTGTTTATTGATCCTCCCTGAAAAAATAAACAAGCTGAATTCCACAATGCTCAGGTATCATAGAAAATCGGATTAGACACGCACAATGAATCTGGTTTATTCTTGTGTGGGAGTGAACCAAATAAGCAATTTCCTACATAAAACACATGAATAGCTTCCTATTCCAGTTTGCCCACTCCTACCAGGTACCCACAAATAACACCAGATCTG